>NC_041352.1:18516054-18848554 GCF_004354835.1 Perca flavescens
CGGGTGCACGATTCAATATAGATTTTCATGCTCAAGATTCGATTAAAAAATTATTCTCGATTTTCAAAAAAAAAAAAAAAAAAAAAAAAAAATATGTAGTTACTTTTCCTCTGATTGCAGTAGACAAACTCAGCAAAAAAAGAAACGCCCCTTTTTCAGGACACTGTATTTTAAAGATACTTTAAGATAACGTTAGAGATCTTAATTGTAAAGGGTTTAAACAATGTTTTCCATGCTTGTTCAATGAACCATAAACAAATAACGAACATGCACCTGTTGAACGGTCAAAAAGACAATAACCGCTTGCAGGCGGTAGTTAATTAAGGTCGCAGTTAAAAGAAAATCAGGAAAGTAAAAGAGACCTTAAACTGATTCTGAAAAACACCAAAAGAAAGACGCCCAGGGTCCCTGCTAATCTGCGTGAACGTGCCTTAGGCATGGTGCAAGGAGACATGAGGACAGCAGATGTGGCCAGAGCAATACATTGCAATGTCCCTACTGTGTGACGCCTAAGACAGCGCTACAGGGAGACAGGAAGCACAGCTGATAGTCTTCGCAGTGGCAGACCACGTGTAACAACACCTGCATAGGATCGGTACATCCCAATATCACAGCTGTGGGACAGGTACAGGATGGCAACAACAACCGCAAGAACTGGCCAGTCTGGTGCAGTCCATGAGGAGGAGCTGCAGTACTTAATGCAGCTGGTGCACCAGATACTGAGGGCTACTTTTGATTTTGACCCCCCCCTTTTGTTTAGGGACACATTATTCCATTTCTGTTAGTCACATGTCTGTGAAAATTGTTCACTTTATGTCTTAGCTGTTAAATCTTTTAATGTTCATGCAAATATTTGCATATGTTAAGTTTGCTTAAAATATAAAAGCAGTTGAAAATGACAGGACGTTTCTTTTTTTGCTGAGTATACAATTTAAAAATAACTTTCAAATATGAATCGATTTTGAAATCGGTAGAACTTGAATCGCGATTTGAATGTCAATCGATTTTTAGTAAAGCCACTGTACAGGACACAAACCAGTAAGAGCCATTAAAAGGAGTTCACAGTATTGCAGGTGAATGATGTAAACCCTTTGAAATAAAAGATTATGAATTATAATTATGTTAATGATGGTGCTGCAGCCTCAGAATGGAAGTAGTAGGCCTAGGATGTATTATAACTCATATTAATGTTAAAAAACCTCAAAGTGAAATTTCCATGCCATGGAACCTTTAAACCTCCTTCCTGAAACAGGCCAATTAACATTCGGGGCCCTCAATCAAAACAGCACACCTGAGGAGTTCACACTCTGTCTGATCTTCCTGCTGCCTGAGCTTAGGTTGCTTTGTGGTGAAACTTTGAACATGGTAAAAAAAAAAAAATAAGGGGTGTGAGGTTGAGGACTGTAAGTTAGTTGGGAGGGTGGTACCCTTTACATTTTTTTTACTCTGTTGAACTTGGCCTAGATACACCAGGTCTAGTGGTCAGTGTCAGCCCTGTACATGCATTTGTGAAGTACCTTTTTTAGATAAGCAGGCTAGGTTTTGTTAGAGATGAGTTTGGCCTAGTTGTTATCAATTCCATTTGTTTGGCACAACCTCCAGGTCCCATCCTCCTCCACCTTTTTGTGAACCTTTTTATTTATATTGTAATCAAACACTTTTCACTTAAACGCTGACTCGCACTAATTTGATTGCTGTTATTGTCCCCGTTTTTTACCATAAGTGCATCCACACCCATAATGCTTACTGTAGATTATAGCTGTCCTGAATGGAAGGTTTTATATTTTTTCTTGCATGTATTCATAATGGATTAGTTTCAGTTACATCTCTATTCAGACTAAACAGGACGGCCATAAGCCATAAGTGAAGGACACACCTGGTTAAACATGAACATGGTTGCTGATGGATTTTGCAGAAAGTACAGAATAAAGGTGTGTACTCTCATGTTTGCAGTGACCTCAACCCAAGTGTGCTCACCTGTTGTCGATAAACATAGCACGCTGCTATGGCAACCATTGTCGACTCCCCTATGAAGCCGGCCAGAAGGGAACCAACCCCGAGCGTGGCCCCGTGAACCCTGAAATACAAAAGGATTATTTTAGTAGAAGTGTGGAAGTGAATCATTCTCCTGTTTGATCTTGTCAGGGGGTAAAAAAGAAAGAAGAACATTTTACCAGAATAACACACAATACCGTATGAAATGCCACAGTAAGCCTGAGTCACAGTGCTGACCTGTGTGACCCTGACGTTGTTCTCTGAAGTGTTGACTTACCCCATATAAGGCAGCACAACTAGACTGGTGATGAGGACAATGATGCGGAGAACCGAGCTGGGGGCCAGCACAAAGGTCTTTTTCAGGGTCATGAGCCATCCAGTCAAATGAGCCCGAACCGTCACTGCAAACACACAAAGTGGAAACATCACCCCACTGGTCCGAGCTACGCCCGGGCTAAAACCACAGCAGGAAGGAAAATGCAGCTGAAACATCTAATCTAGTGTCTTACCTGGCACGGGAAAAAAGGAGAAAATTTTGAGCGGGACCACACACAGCTCAGCGAAAGCGTACTCCACTCCAATGACATCAACCAGGATCTTCTCGGATATGTTCGGAGTCCAAAACACCACAAAGCAAAGCTGGACACAAAATGAACAAAAGCAAAATTTATTTCTGCGTTCGCTGCGCCACAATAGAGTCGCCCGGCACGCCTCATTAGATTTCATTAGTTCATTAACTCGAGGGGTTTCGGATTGAATGTGGGCCTTTGAAGCTCACAGAAAACACCCGAGTGAGCAAACACATGGCTACACAATATTATTGTTTCTAGAAGCAGTTGCAGAGGCCCGTGCAACATTACCAAAGCATCTCAAAGCCATTACTGTATTCTAAGCACTTTAGGGAGTGTTAAACATAAGTTTAAACCTGTCTGATCTGAACATAAAGAATTCTGTTTTCAGTCCCAACAAGCACCAGTGGAACTGCCAGGCCGCTGTCGATGAAGCTTATTTAATACCCATCTTTGCTGTCCAGACACATATTATATACTTTGGCACACTGAAACCTGGATACTTCCAGAAAATACTACAACTCCAGCTTTTCCGCTTTCCACCAATCATGCTTTCTGCTTGGGCATCTGGACGAGGAGGTGAGACAGGCTTTCTAATTTACGACAGATGGAAATTCACCCAAATTATCCCCTCTATTAAAACCATTCCTAATTTGAATATCATGCAATCAGCTGTGGTCAAAAAATGTGTGTATTTTTTATTTACTCTCCAACAGCAGTTGAAAAAGCCAATCCTAAACCCATTTTAGGTTGAAAACTTTAGGCTGGTCTCGCTACTACCTTTCCTATGCAAAGTTCTACATCCCGTCTCAGTCTCAGATTTCCTCCGTCAGGATAACCTAGTTGAGCAGAAGTTACTGCAGTCAGCAAAAGAAACCCTGAGGTCTCATCTTCACTTTTTTTTTCGCTTTTTCCAACGTTTTAAATTGTTCAATTTTTCTTCTACACATTTTCAGCGCTTATTTCTATGTCCCATATTTTCTGATATCAAACAAAAATTGAAAACGGGTCAATGTGACCCGAAGACAACACAAGGGTTAAGATTATTTTTTGGGGCTTTTCCGCCTTTAATGGACAGGACAGCTGGGTGAGAAAGGGGAGAGAGAGGGGGAAGACATGCAGGAAATCATCACAGGTTGGACTCGAACCCTGGACCTCTGCATTGAGGCATGAACCTATGTAAATGTGCGCCTGCTCTATCAACTGAGCCAACCCGGCCACACATATCCAAGTCTTTGATAATGTTTAAAAGTAGTTGTGTTTCTCCTTCTTATCGGGGTTATGTCTCCAGTCTTGCAAACTGTTGGCTGGTTGGTTTTTGTACAGAAACCATAGCAACGCACAGAGCTGATCATAAGCCTGTGGTGAAAACCCCGATTGAGACGCATATTCCGAATGCGCATACATGTCCAAACAATGCTTCTAAAACTTGAATAATACCAGAATTCCACACTCTTAATCGGAAAATGCTATATTCGGGGAATAAAAGGCCTTATTCAGAATATGCTGTTTATGTGACCTGTAGGGCTGAACAATTAATCGCATTTGCAATAATCTCGCGATATGTTAAAATGCGATTTCCTAATTGCAAAGGCTTACTTATTTAACTGTCTAGTAAAGTTCAACAACAGTGTTTAAAAAGTGCAATCCACATGTTTACATATGTTTATTATAGTAAATAATAATTCAATAATCTAATACTACTAATTGTGGTAAAGCCACATATTTGTTTTTATATTTCTGCAATCTGCACTTTAGTTTGTGTGATTTGTTTCTGACTTTCATATGAATGTTTACACAAGGCTTGGTCAGTGCTCAGTATACTACTATGACTGAAGTAGTTAAATAAAAGATGTCATTCATATGAATTCATGCATCACCTAATTTCATCATCACATACAGGCCTGGCCTCCAGGAAAGAACAGTTTGTTTAATCTATCTAATCTTGTGTTATTCATACTATACAATGATATTTTGCTTGTCTTATAATAATATGAATAATACAGAAGACAAAGAGCTTAAAAAAAGATTGCTTATTAAATCGCAATTGCAATATTGGTGAAAAAATTACATTATTTTCCAAAATTGTTCAGCCCTAGTGACCTGTATCAAATTCGGGATATGGTCATATTCGCAATAATAGTGGAATATTGGTGTGCATGTAAACATACTGAATGTTACCTCAAAACGTATGATAGAAAACCACATTGAACTCAATTGCTCTAAGAATAAATTGGATGTTGCTATGGACAAAAAGCATCTGCCAAATGCATAAATAAATAAAAATAATAATAAATGTATCTTATGCTGCTGACATTCAGCCTCATGCAGCAAACAATATACAGACAAATGTCCTTATTTTTGTTTGTATCCAGGATTTGTTCTATTTTTGTGTTCTTAATTTTACGAGTGGTTGAAAGCACTACCAAGATAAGTTCTCACAGTCCACAAATGAATTGTTCAACGCTAGGAAACATAATTTCAGGAACATAAAAAAAAAAAAAAAAAAAAAAATGCATGAATATCATATAATGAAATTTAAATGATATTCTATATATTAGATGATTATGTTTAAGCTGCGTTTCTACTGTACTTACACTCTGGAAAACTGCATGTTTACTTTAAGTTTAACAGTACGTCGATTTCACAACTGCTAAGGTTTTTCTTTTTACAGCCTGTTTGGTGGCATCTCTCAAATTCTTGGGCATGGGCCAGAGCATTTGCACACAGCACAACACCAACTCTTATATAATGTTTAGGGGGGCGTTACCTATGCTAACAAACAATTATGATTGATCATTCAGCACACTTGGGTAAGGGCAGATTTGGATGGCTAAGAACGTTTTGTGCATCTGGAGTTGACTTCTCTTATTTTTTCTCAACAGAAAATGAAGAGAAAATATAAGACATGTAAGAGAATGTATGACACACAGTACAAGATGAAAGCTCTACAATATTTTGAATAAACTGAAACAAAACCTGCCCAGAGTAATCCCATAAACATTTCACCATCTCACTCTTCTAAAAGAATTAGACATGTAGTAGGAAATTATGAATTGTGCAGAAAAGCCATTGATGTGGTTTTTGATCCCTTGAACCAAAATAGATTTCTGTTGGTATCGCCTTACCATCTATCATTATCACAAATTTGTTTGGCTAAAGTTAAACCGCCGTCTCCCCTGAATCAGCTGCGGTTTCTTCACACTCACTGCCTCGACATCCTAAACACAAGTCTGTTTTCATAAGATTAAATTATTTGTTACAGAACATTACGCCGTTCCTTTCTCAAATATACTTTCGCCTGCCTCCTCAGCTGTTTTTCATTCTGTTGTCTTCCTTCATGCGTAATCAGAACAAGTCTTGACATGAGGGCTGTCAGCTTGTATTTTACAACAACACTGCTACAGAACATACCCATCTGCCTGTTGTGCTGTGTCAAGCACACACACCCACATACTGTACATGTTTACAGCTCTAGGATTCCACATCTGGTGTGCCACTCTCTTCCTCCTCCTCCTCCTCCTCCTCCTAAAAGACCCAACCTTGGCCACAAACTTCCTGTTTTTCTTCTCCGGGCTGTTACGACAACTAACTGCTCCTTTTTACTTTACAGAAGATCACTTCATTGTTTTAACATCAAGTAGAGGGCAAATACAAAGCCTATAATATAATAGCCTGGATCATTCAGAGTTTTTGCGGATCTGTTGGCATTATTATTCAAACACTTTTCTGAAAAACAAAAACACTGAGCAGCAGCGTACATAGTGTGGCTGCAGCACTCATTGCTTAAAAGTACACCTGCGAGGGGCTTTTGGAATGTGTTAACTGATATGTTTTACGTGAATGCCTATTTCATTAAGCTCTTAAAGCTTGGGTGGGAGTGTTATGGGGGAAACAAAAGCCCCTTAGCCTCTTCACAAATCCCACCCTAATTTGTCTCCCTCTCTCTGCAACCTGAAACCACGACAGCACGGCAAAGGAAAAGATCGACATGCATCCAAGCCGTGAACCTCTATCCCTTTGAACTTTAGTGTACAGCTGTATAGGCATAAATAACTTAAATGTCGGATCTTTTCTAGAACTCCTGAGTTTTGCCTTTGTTTTTCGAGTTCAGAAACGATTTAGTGGAAAATCTTTGGCATTGGGAATTGCCTTTGGCGAGCTTTGCAAAAGCAGTGTCAAACTTGTTTCTGCATAACACTGGACTGGTTCTGTCAATCATGGGAGTGAACCCTGACTACACTCTGTATCTTTTAAGCTGTGATACAGCAGGATTAGAAAAAGGTAAACATAGCAGAGATGGTATGTTTTGCCTGCTGGTGGTGTTTTAATCTTTTTTTATCAGCATGTGCATACACAAATACACTGCAATGTAGGACTGCCTATTATGAAAGTAAATACTGGAACTTCGTGCTATCTGTATCAACTACCAGGCAGGGCTCCACACTAACTTTTGGCCTTGGTTGCACTGGTGCGCCTAACTTTTTTTATTTAGGTGCACCAGCACAAAATTTAGGTGCACCCAAATTTTTCCTCGCATCGCCGTAACGCTGAATGGCGATACACGATATATAGCTCTGTATTTTTTTACAAAGTGGGCTAAATGTTCAGTTTTAAGTCAAAGCCACTTTTCACAAGCTCTTTTATTAAAACAGATTGTAATTAAAATAAAATGCAAAGACAGGGTTTCCTTTACCAGTTTGAAAATATACAGCTGCAACACATGTAAATGAAAGCAGGGCTCTCACACACGCATTTCAACCCGTTCACACGCTCACACGCCACACCTTGTATTTCTCACGCAGAGAAATTACCAGGATAACGCCCACCACGTTGCGCCGCTATTTTTAACAGTGGAACAGGTGGAGGAATCAAGTGAGTTTCCCATAGAGTTCAGAACGCCCTGCCACCATCCGCTGTGCTACCATTGGTCATTTTAGGTTCGGGCCCGCCCCATTTTGACCCATCTAGCAGTTCATCCAATAAGCAGCCTGAGGAAAGCTTTGAGTGAAAGCTTCTCAGCCAATCAGCGGCTTCTACCCGCCTGCCCACAGGCTGCGTCGTCACCAGCAAGTGATCCAATGAAATGAATGACGTTTGTGCGCAAGCTTTTCAAGCAAGCTCAATGAGACAGACACAGAGTGTAGCTATTAGCTAGCTAATATGAAACGCAAAGCGAAGCAAAGCAGCTTGTTTTCATCTAAATTCAACAAAAACACTCCAAGGAGCAGGAGGAGGACATTTTAAGTAACGCGGTTACAAGTGACGATTTACCATCCTGCTCGGCCGCCCTCTCCCCATCAAGTCCTCCCGTAGCCACACCGTCACACCAGCAAGGCAAGTAGTGTCTTAACGTTATTAGTGTCTGGCTGTCTGAATGAAGGGGAAACCTGAATACATTTGGCTTATTTTAATTGGTATTTTTAATTGGATTTAATTGGTATATATATATATATATATATATATATATATATATATATATATATATATATATATATATATATATATATATATATATATATATATATATATAAAATTAGGGCTGTCAAAATTAACGCGTTAATTTTTTAATATTTAACTCGTTAAAAAAAATTTACGAAATTAACGCAGCTGTGTTTGTTTAATTCATGTGGTGGCTGAGAAACGTAATACGTCTACATAACAGCAGGCGGCGCTAATCTGTATTGTTGCCCAAGTAATGAAAACCGGCAGCTGATTGGACGAACGCGTCACATGGGTTTGTTTTCTCCGGATAGTGAGAGCCAAACTGTCATGGCGGCCGTTCAGAATACGATCTCATATTGTACTAAAATAGTTCACTGAAACAGGTTTCTGAAAACATTTTAAGCGAGAAAAAGGCCGTGATGCAGTTGCTGAATCCGTCTTCATTTCAGCTCAACAAAGGTCAGTTTAGAAGATTTTCGTCATATTTTGAGAGACTCTAGTCACACTCATTCCACTCGCCATTTCCGGGTGAGTCCCGACTGCCCTGCCGGCGACTGAACATAGGCTCTTTGGAGATGAACTGCGCCTCGCCTGTAAAGTAGACGAGAGCAGGCGACAGCAGCCGGGGACAGTGACAAAAATCTGCTCTCTTTTTTGTTTTTCTTCATATTTGCAAAGTTAAATGATTTAGCATTTAAATATCCATTATTACAAGCTTCAGTCTCAATTTTAAAAAGCGATTAATCGCGATTAATTACAGCAAATTGTGCAATTAATTAGTTAATTTTTTATAATCGAGATATATATATATATATATATATATATATATATATATATATATATATGAGAAAGCTCCTTCATAAGCTTTCAACAACAATAACAGACTGATTAAAAGAGAAAGAGGACGCCCGGATAGCTCAGTTGGTAAATATAGAGGTTTGACTCCGACCTGCGGCCCTTTCCTACATGTCGTCATCCCCCCCCTTCTCCCCTTTCATGTCTTCAGCTTTCCTATCAAAATAAAGGCCGAAATCTTTAGAAAAAAAAAAAAGAACGACCGAAAGACCGAGGGAGTGCGATGGACTGAAGCGTATGCTAGGCTACTCAGAGAGTGACGGCTGACTAATTAGCGGCGTTACACCCGTCTTGTGTAGGCTATGAAATGTCTGTATCGTCCCTGCGCTGCATTTTTATGAACTATGATCCAGCAGGCTCCGTCTTACACGCTATTACTCAACCAACTGAAGTTGCATTTAATAACTTCTGTGTTTTTCGCCGTGGCAGCCGCAATAACAGAGAGTTACCAGCGGAAACACTGGTACCGATACAGGTTTCCCTCTCATACTTAACAATATACAGCTGTGTTAATAACAATTAAAACTGTAGAAAAATGTCGGGAATTTGGACCAGCGGCGCTGTGCCTCTCGATGTTGCAGGTGAGCCGGTGTTCTGTCGATTTATGCTACCTATCGAGATGTGCTACTTAGCGGTTCTGCGCATGCGCACGACCCACAAGCATGGTCTGATTCCCCGCCCATAAATCTATGCAACCTTGTGGTCGGACATACGGCCGATACTGTGGTTAATAGAGTAATATCTAATAAATAATTTATTCATTGTACCTTTTGATAGGGTATATTTGTCTATCAGAATACGCTACCACTGAAATATTCAATAAATATAATTTAATAGACTATCAAAATATGCTCCTTATCTCCCGACAGTGCACATGGAGTGAGTAGTGGTGCAATATATAATGATTCTGTTGGGGGAGCATTATTTGATAGGGTATATTTGTCTATCAGAATATGCTACCACTGAAATATTCAATAAAGATATAATGGAGTATCAAAATATTCTCAAATAAACATAAGATGTCAATACTGTTAGAGTTATACCTCTATGGAATTCAGCCTGCCTGCACATTTGGAAATATGCAGGCAAATATATCACATAAGGAAGCACATTTCGATAGGGCAGCGCGACTCGATAGACTCTACTATCGATTTACGCTACGGTAGCATTTTTCGACAAGGCAGCATAGATCGTCAGAACACCGGCCGGTGTGTGAGTGAATGGGGGCGGGGCTGCGCGGAGGAGAGATCCAAACACAGGCACGGCTTTCCAGAAGGAATGGGTCATGTAACGCAACATTAAACCATATCGATAGAAACGACATCGCTTCGTTAGTGGAGAGGCAGCGGATGCGAGGACGTTAGGTGCACCGGTGCGACCTAGGAAAAATCTTAGTCGCACCCTTACAAATTTTGGTCGCATTTCAATGTTAATGCTCAAATCTAAAAAAAGCCAAAAATGTTGCCAGTTTTCTTTAATAATGGACTAAAACCATGGATTGATTTTTCAAAATTGTTGCTGATTAATTTTCTGTCATTTGATTCATTGTTTCACCTCCAAACCGCATTCAATTTTCCTCAAATTCCAGCCAGACGTTCAGGACTGTTTCCACACAGACCATTAAAACAAACTGTTAACCTCACCTTCTTTCTGAGCTAATTCATGCTATATCATAAGAGTCAAATTAAGTGCCTGAAAAAAAACATCTTACCGTGAGTGACAGAGCTACACAGCAGGATGTAAACTTTTTGATATGGGACTTGGTGACAGGGGTGCCGGCGTTCATCTTGTTGCTGGGATTGTTCTGTTAATAAGAGAGCAATATTAGTGGTGTAAACGATAAACTGTTACCACAGCAACAAACACTAGTAATGGGAGTTTGGATTACCTTGTCAAAGGCAGGGTACACTGCTCTCAGTTCGGTTAACCAACCGTAGGGCATGTGACCCACAGGGTATGTGGCCGTGAGGACAGCCACAGCCTGGAATGACAACGACAGGCAGCTATAAGTCATCAGCACGCCAACACTTTAATGTTCAAAATACCACACGCAGCACACACTGCTAAATGAATGACCGGTATCTAACAATAGCAGATAGGAAAGCAACACGTGTCTCTCACTTTCCCAGCGGCGTGCAGCTTTTCACAAGTTTATGATTGGATAACAGCCTTGAGCTTGTCATTGTGTCCCAAACAACAACGGGCATTGTCAGGCTTCACACAGGAACAGTAGGACCATGTAGGATTGTTTTCACTCAGTGCAATTATGCCCTGAGTTCCACATGAACGTGGTGAATCACCTAAACCACTGGCAGTCAGTGTTGTCAATGATTTCCAGTTCATTCTGGTAAACAGCTTTCTGTATTGTCTCTAGAAGTTAGGGTTGCTGTAAGCCAGAAAGCTCCAGATGGAGTTTGTTAGCATTTGGCTTTTCATCTGCAATAACTTGAGGGAAAAATGAGTCCAGTGGCTTCAAAAAGCTATAAAGTCTGATGTCGAACAACAGTCTGTAATTATACTAGTATTACTATCAAGTAATTTGTGGCAGCTTTATTAATAACATCCAGATTAAATGCAAATGACATAACATGATGTATTCCTAATCATACATGACAGTCAATGTAAAGAATGATAGGAAAATGCTTTCTAGAGGAGTAGCTCAGATATGTTTGGCGAATCGAATTCCTGATATACACACCTCTGTGGCATCAGAGGTCCCCTTGAGGTCGCGAGACACAAAGAGGTTGACGATGGGTCGGCTGATACGCTGAGTGGCCAGGATGAGGGCCAGGGGCCACCAGAAAATCAGCATCTTTTTGATAGTGGCATCGCCCTGCAGGGATCAAGACATATCCCCAAAAAAATCACTAGTTTTAGAAAAAAAGACGAGATTCAAAACCTATTATTACAAAATTCAACTAACTCAATTGTGCCTTTAGTTCAGGTCCATACCCCTTATTTATTTCTGACATATTTTTCCTTACAGAGGAAAACTTTAACAATAACTAACAAGTTCAACAATAAAAAAGGTAGCACTTACGCCCACATCAAGTCCACTGGAGTCTGGGATGTTGTCGTGAATTTTACAGTAGTAACCCATACCGACAATGGTGAAACGGACCAAGGCACCCATATACAGGGAAAGGATCGGGATAAGTAAAGGCTCCACACATTCTAGGTTACTGTGGAGGAGAATGGCCACGAACACAATCTGCAGGAAAGAACAGTGAAGATAAACATCAAAAATCAACTACAAAACTTTCTTCCAACTATTAATGCTGCATTAAATAAAAAATAAAAAAGTGATGGATCTCATTACCTGGGCCACAACATCAGATATTGAGGCTGAGCCTACTATGACGCTGTACTTGTGCTTGAGAAGTATCCCTGCATGAATCCACGCCTTCAAAACAGAGCAATGGACAGAAGTGTTATCCCAAGACACCAAGCTTTAAACTAAAAACAAAGACTATTTTGGCCATTTTTTTTTTTTCAACCACAGCTGGATGACAGGCTATATATATATATAATGGAAGAAAGCTAAACTTTGAAGCAGGGAAAACACTATCACTTGGAGCCAGCATGGACAGAAGATTAAAAACCAACAATTTCTAGGTCAGTTTAAATCCATGATTGCGTGACAAAATGCTTGACTATTAATGTAGAATAATACTGCTATACTGCACACTCACCATTGCATCCAACAAAGGAAATGCAGCCAGGTATAAGAACGCCTTTCTTGTCTTGTGCCCCACAGATTCGTCCACATGGTGGAGCTTATTAATGATGTAGTATCCTAAATCCGTGTAAGCTATAGAGGGAAAAAGAGAAAACTACAGGTGAGTAGAGGTTAAGCAGATAATTTCTACTCTATTTTTATTGTTTTGAGCAGCAGAAGATTGTGATCTTCCCCAGAAAGAAAGCTGTCAGAGGGTGCTACCATAATACAATTTAAGGTTCGCCACAAATACCAAAAACCACACTTTCACAGGATGCGGTTTAAGCACAGCATGTTATCCCATGTGCACAAACAATCCTTAAACACACACCTATCAAGATGTGAAGGACGAACGCGATGACCCCGGCCGTCACCATGCAGAACACAGCCTTCCTCCGGTCCCTCTTGCTGTTGACAAACACCAAACCAACATTCTTGAAGTCGCTCATGGGTCCGGTGAAGAACTTCATCAGGGAGTAGGCCAGCCCATAGCTGGCCAGCATTTCAATTGCGTCCTCTTTGACTGTGGCTATGCCCCTGTTGAGGGCCTGGAAAAGATATTGTGGGGTTGGTGTGGAGAGGGTGAGGTATCAGGGGAATGAGACAGCACATGAGGGGGGGGGGGGGGGGGGGAGGAGAGAAGTTCAGTGTGGCAGTGTGACCAGCCCACGTGACCATGACTTACCCTAACTTTATCTCTGACCAGATGGTACTTCACAACAGCCCTGCATTAAAATGAATACTTGCATGTGCTTTACAGACACAATAAAACATGAGACCTTTGACTAGTGCAAAGCATTCCGTTACCATCATTTCTACACAGGAAACACCCACAACACTGTATTCAAGAATTATTTCCATTCAGAACCACCACTACTACTGCTGCCCTTTCCTTTCCAGGACTATGTGCTATTTATACCAGCTAACAGAGACATTACATAAGCTAATCCTAACATCTCCTAGCAACAATGCGGGTTTTTTGGTAATCTCACACTATGTGCTTAAAGTGTCTTTGGAGTGGGCAGCCACCAGACCAGTCATGTTGCTGAGAAAGGACAGGAAATGACCAAGAAGGAAAATATGACAGCTAACCTTATATACTGTCTATGCAGCTAACGTTAAAGAAAATCAAATGCCAGGGCGTGCGTTTAATCTGTATACATGATCCGCCATGATCTACAAACAGGCCTTGATTCTGATTTATCAAATGTCAAATCGCAGGCAGGTAGTGTGCTGCTTTTTTAAGACAGGCTGGATAATAAATAAAATCCGCAGTAACGTTAGCCCAATGCATCTGAAGACAGAAGTGACGAAAACATCTCCTCAGAATAAACAAGGGCCTCCCTCTCCTCCTGAATAATGTATATACAAACCTAATGGATGTCTTCACGGTGCCTCTCAGCCTGCCAGCTAAATTAGCTCTAGCTACAACACAAGCCAAGCGTCTTTAAACTGACAAAATAAGGTTCAGTGTAAGTCGGACAAACGGTGTCAGTGTGCTCTGGCGCTTCAAAACTGCTGCTCGGCAACAGCAGCGGTGGACACACTTAAACCTTATTCTCCCGGCGGCGGAATAAAAAAAAACCTTAAAACCCTTAGCCGCTGCTAGCAAAAGCCAAAGCTACGGTCTTGAGCTTGCCATTATTGAGCGAAAAACACCGCTAGCAAAACAACAACGACAACGTTACCTGTTCCCCGAGGTCGATGGCAACATTGGTGATCGCCAAAGGCACCAGAAAGCGGATGAGAGGCCAGTAAGGACTGAGAGATGGAAAATCCACCATAGTAGAAGCCGGGATGACAGAGCGAGGGGCATCTGCCTCGGTCTTGATTGATTAAAAAGGAAATCAAAGAGCTAGCGGCTAGAAGGCAGTCAAAGCACCTGTATTTCTAGCGAGAAAAGGGAGGTTAAGTGAGGCAGCGGCAGGAGCCGGGGCGCTCCTGTAGCGGCAGCGCTTCACACAATACTTCGATGCTGCTGAGCTGAGGAGAAGGTCAACGGAAATTTCAGACAGGCGCATCTTCCTCGCAAATCATCATCAAGGGGGTGGGGGGAAACGCAAGGTGACATCAAAACAGCGCCGAATTTGAGAGAGGAAGCGTCCCACGGTATCCGACGGTAGAGGTTTGGATTTAAGCAATAATCCGAATCTGGTTGGATTAGTTTTCTAGTTAACGTTACGCATTTGACTGCGCCTGTGCTACGCAGTTCCGTTGTTGACGACCCTCCCCGTGGCTGGAACCAACTGCTGCCTGCACGTGTGCCAGGCATCCCGGCCGTGACATCATCAGCAAGTAAACCTCGCTTTTATTATTGCTGCCTGTACACACAGGACTGCATAATGTGTTTACCTTAAAGCAGCACATAATGTTCTGACTAGGCAGGCTATTGATTTAACTGGCATGTCATGGTGAATAAACATCCCTTATGGGGTGGGGATATTATTTTTTTATTTACACCAAAAATTGGGGACAATTTAACTGGATTCTGGTACAAAGATTGAATGAAACTGAGATTTGCATGGTCGAAAACCCTCATAGACCTACATGTTACAAATGTATCTTCACACAGAAAGATAGTTTGGTCCCATAATACAAGTATTATTTTGATGTTGTTTTGTTTACATTGTACCCCTCTTAAGGACAGCAATTATATTTAGAATAAACAAGCCCTGATATGGCAATATCTAGTGAAAACCTGACCCCTGGTGGAAAAACAATGTGTTTCAATATGACATTTTAATGATTTTTATTGCAAATACTTAACAACACATCAAATTTGAGAAAAGAACAACAACAGTATAGATAAGCATAAACATCACGACACGGCAAAACGAAATTAGGTAGGCTACATTTCTCCTTACCTGTAAGCATCTTTCTGTCACACATGTATTTGACCAGATTCTGTGATAAAATGTCAGCTTGGCCATTTAGACTTTTAATCAACCTGGAAAGTCAACAAACCATTCCTTGTAAGTACATAAAAAAAACTTACTTGGCATTAAACCTGATACTGATGCTAGAATGGATGATTTAATTGTTAAAGATATACACATTTCAATTTGCATAGTTTTGTTTGTGCATACAAGATAATTTCTTAGCTTGGAAACAGTAGTTTGACTAAAAAAAACTTTACTCAAGGTCAGTTTACAGTATCTTACTTAGGCTACTGAAGTTTTCAACATTAGAAGAATGCTGAAGAATGCTCATTTAGCCATGAATGTCAGACCTGAAAGGCACATTGTCATTCTACAGTCTCCCTTTCACACAGATAGCTACTATGGTATGTTTGCAGTTTAGTGAAATGGAAACATGCTTCTGTTGTAAAAACTGAGTAAAGTCTGGAACCTGAGTAATCTTTAGCCAAAAGTTGTTTATGTGTCTGCTTGGTGCCTGATTGTAACAGTTGACACAGCCTTGTACTGGCAGACATGCCTTTACTCTGCAGCTGTAACTAAAGTCAGATGTTTACTAAAGAGCTTGAACCTACACATACACTTTGTGTGTTAAATCCTAAAGCTACAATATAATTCCTTTATCATGTCAGGATTGCATTAGTGCTATTTTTTTATGGGGTTCTCAATAATAGAGGACTTTGCGGATTTCTTTTAAAAGTCAATCATTGACTAGCAGGTTTTTATGTCCAGAAATGTGTTTAGTGCAATCAGTGTTTCGTGCAATCAGTGTATATCCAACGGTGACTCAAGATCACTGGTATTGGCATTAACAGGTTCATTTTAGTATTCATTTTCAATGACTTAGATCATGTTTACAAGTTTCCCAGATCATAAAAACCCTCTGCAACATTTATTCTGTTGTATGTGTATGTGTATGTGTGTGTGTGTGTGTGTGTGTGTGTGTGTGTGTGTGTGTGTGTGTGTGTGTGTGTGTGTGTGTGTGTGTGTGTGTGTGTGTGTGTGTGTGTGTGTGTGTGTGTGTGTGTGTGTGTGTGTGTGTGTGTGTGTGTGTGTGTGTTTTCTTTGGCAGTAGGGAACCTTCTTTTTATGAGGTTCCAGGGTAGCAAAACATTTAGCATGCATAACATACGTTGCAGCTACTGTAAATATTTACAGTATACCCAGATATTATAAATCTAAATGCAGGGAGTTATTAAAGTTTACTAAACTTTCACAATAATTTTAATTGGTTTTAAGAAATGTATTTGAAAATTATGGAGAATTTCAAAAAAGAAATTGGCATTAGACCATTAGTTACTAACTATTAATAACTGTGCAGTGCAAAACTACAAACAGTACACTACTGTTGTGATGTAATATAAGTAGGATTTATATTTACTAACTGATGGATGACAAATGTAGGCAAGGCAGCTTTATAAATTAAAAATTTAGATGAAATGAAATAAAATACATAACATTATTTTTTGTTATGTAGGTATTTTTATGTAGGTTTTCAGGTGACACAACACGCCCTCTAGTGGCTTTTTAGGGGACCCTCATACCCACCCTCCACAAAGTGGACACTATAACCTCATCCTCGTAACTATCATTTGATATTTCATTCAGCACTGATGTGACCTGATGATTTATCAGTGTCCCAATAGATCCCCTCCTTATGCTCTTGTAGGGACTTTCTGTTTCTGTTGCGACCTTTATGCTTGGAAACAATATCAGTTAAGATGCCCCCGTGATGTCTCTCAACGTGAATTAAGTGATATAAATGTGATCAGTTGTTTCTTAAATGATATTGCACTGCTCAATAATATGCAAAACTTTTCTACCAGTGTCATCTAATCACGTGTGAAAAGAAAAGTGCAGTTTGAAAAACGTGGCTTTCAAACACACAGATGAGCTGCATTTCAGGGAGTGGAATCTTCCTTGCTGTGACAGATTTTTCCAACTCCCGCAAAATGTTTAAATTTAAAATCAAATAAAGCAGCTGATGCTGAGTTATCACGGGCGGAGCATATCACTGCATGTTAGAGATGTACTAAACTGCAGAGAGAAGGGAACTAGCAGATGTTGAGACGTGGGTAAACAATCTGGAGTTTGTCTCTCCTTTACAAGTTGATCACTTTCCAGGTTTTTTTTTCCTCACAGCTGATTTATGTTGTTTGCAGAATTTGGAGCATCATTTGGCACTGTGTTGGAGCACATAAGAAACCAAATAATACAAACAACAACACATCACATTCAGAAGAATATACCCTCTGAATAGGATGGGTGCTCTTAAAACATCCGCCCTCATGTTTATGTACCTTTCTATCTCTTCTGTCCTTCAGGTATTTCGATGGAGTGTCATCATCTCCTGACTTTTGGCTCTGGACCCCAAATCAAAAACAGAAAAATGAGGATGTCTGGGTTTGTGATTTTTTTTTATCTCAAAACCAGACAGCTGGCTTCTTCACCCCAATAACTAACGCTGCCCTATAACCTGACTTGCACCTCTCTACAGAGCACACCTGAACCCCCATAAACAACCATCAATCAAGGAAGGCAGTAAAACCCAATGATCTTTGTACTAACGATGCAAATACTATATTTTCTATATTTACTTTCTATTGTATCTATCATTCAGTAAAAGGAACTATTAAGGGAACTAAAAATGGTTTCAAGTTGTTTGCGCCTTAACATTGCTGAGGTTTAAAAAGCATTTTCTATTTTTATTTGTGTTATACCACCATTTCTATAGAAAGTAATAAATAAATACATTTCATCTGATGTGTATGTATATATATTTACATCACATGTAACATCAGTCAAAAGTAAGACAAATATTTTTTTGTAGTAAAGATGCAAATACAACTATCTATCAGAAAGTATTATTTATTTATAACAGACACAAAATTATTTGAAGTAGGGTTACAATAAAGAGGTTTTCTGATATTTTGTCATTACTACGGTAAGCACAATCAATTTTGCCTTAAACTTCAAAACTGTCCTGTACTTGTTTGTATATTAAACAAGTATATATATATATATATATATATATATATATATATATATATATATATATGTGTGTGTATATGTTTAAAACATGTAGGAAAAGGAATATACATTTGATGATAATAAAGAACAATTGTTTGGATTCCTATTACAATAAATACTTATCTGTCATATCTGCTATCTCTCATTTATTTGTCTTAGACTTGGCAGGAAATCTTCTAGGACACCCAAAGAGACAAAATACCAAACTGTCTATTACTATAAACACACTGCAGGTTTAAGTTGCAATATTGAAATGTTCATTGTTGCACCGGTTACACGAGTACAAACATGTGAAAAGCTATGATGGAGGCCCCATTAAAGAAAAACAATGTAAGGGTCAATAAGTAAGAGGCAATGCAGGAAAAACTGTAGCTGTTACAGGCTTTGTCAATAACTACCTATTGTCACTGTTAATAATTAATGACACAATTAGCTCTGGAGTAGTCTGACAGATCTGCCATGCTCTCATTGTTGACTGCTTAGTTGGGTCGTCTTAGATCGTCCTCTCAGCAACTAACCTGAACAGATATTGATTTCCTGCCTCATACAGACGCAGCATGCTGAACTGTATGAGAAACAGCACACACTCCAATAATCTTACATGGGTGTGCTGATGTGTTCTTTCAATGTATGAATGAATTTCGGTGCAGGAACATGCTGCCACATGACTGATGCTAACACGTACTAGACACAGAAGAGGAAACAACCGACATAGCAGAGTTCGTAGTATGCTGAATAAGCTGTAAATTTGAGGCCACAGAGCACAGGACGTTGGGTTTATGGTAAAAAATTAGGGAAGTTCAGAAAGGATTCAAAAGGAAAGGCAACAGTTGGGGCCTTATGTAAGAAGAAGCCACGAAGATACTGGAATGAATAGCCATGGATGCAGGGGCCCATATAGAATGGCTGTACAGTATTCAGAATGTTGTGCTACGCGTCTGAATATATCCACTGTACACACTGTCTTCCTCAGGCAAAACTTTCATATATTGGGTGTTAAATATTTGTAAAATAGGGGATTATTTTGTTTATTAATTGAGTAAACTAGCTTTTCTGTAAGAATACAGTTAGGTTTTGCTTTCACTTTGAATGTTATGACCCCTAACCCAAATATAATATAATTATGCTGCTCTTATTCTGTTTTTAACTCTCTTGTGTATGCATTTGCATTGTATTTATTTATTTATTAATTATGGGGAACTGTGTGTTGTATAGGAATGTGTGTTTATGTGTGACCTGCTGGACACTCAAATTTCCCCATGGGGATGAATAAAGTTATCTTCTATCTATCTAGAGTTTTGGTTTCTGTTTGAATGTGACTTTGGTGTCATTTTCTCATTTTTCTCTTTGACCATTCCCTACACTCTACAGTTGATTATTTTTGCACCATCATTGGAGAAGTAGTGTCATAACCAACTGTTTTTATTTATCAAAGACTACTGTATATTGCTTTGTGGGATTTGTTTTGCAAAAAGTAGTGTACATGCTGTGGACACTAGATTGTTTTAGAGGCCACTAGATGTGCATACATTTTGATGTGTTCCTTCATCAATGAGTCAATCCTCAGAAACTTAATCACCATTTTGATTATAGATTCATCGTTTGAGACGGTGTACAGCTTCTCAAGTGTGATAATTCTTCTCTGTTTTATATAATTGAAAACTGAACATCTGTGTAAACTGTTGGTTGGAAAAAACAAACAAGATGAAAACATCACTTTGTGCGCTGGGAAATTATGATGGACATTTTTCATTCTCCTGTAACATTCTTTAGACTAAACAAATGTTTGATTAATTGAAAATATAATCAACTGATTAATCGATAAAGAAAACATCAACAATCCTACATCTTTCCCAGTCTGGAATTATTTTAATTACAGCAAGACATCACAAATCTCTTCAACTTTTCCCTTTCATCTTCCACTCTCTGTTAATACTTTCTCAGTTCATCCTTTTATTTTGGTTAAAACACTATTTAGTATAGTATTTCTTATTTATTCATTATTTAACATCTTTTCTATAAAAGCAATTTGAATTTCCTTTGAGTGTGAAATAAGCTATAACTGTCTTGCATTGATGGTACAATGTGGTTGTTTTACTGCTATGATGGGGTTATCTCACCAGTATTAGCAGAAGGATTTGGTTACTGAACTCATTCTGCTGAATTGTTTGGGTCAATTTCTGCTCAGAATGATTGCAGTGTGAGAAATGAACACTGTGAACCCACCTTAATGACTGACTTTGATCCTTATAATATAGATTGATACAGCACTTAAATAGCACTTTTAATTTGCCAATAGCTGGATATTTCTGCCCTTGAAGGAAAATATTTAGTCTTTTTTTTTTTATAAAACTTCTGCACTTTACTGTATACCATGTCAATCAAAAGTGGTAGAACCAGTTTTACTGAGAGAAAAAAAAACACAATCAAACTTCTCCCAAGCACATTCAGTCTCCACTTATCAGAGGAAATGATGCCAGCCAGTCTCAAAGCTACCCTCTGTGTCTCCAGACGCTCTGAAAACACAGTAACACAAGAAACATCCGGAGCCGATAAACACAATGACCACAACACATGAGTCTGGCGGTTATGATCCCTATCCTCCACACAGCATCCCAGAGTGAGGAAAGGAGAGAAGGGAGGGAAATGATGAAGGAATGAGTACAGAGGATAGGAGATAGTGTTATGTTAGTTTGGGGTTTCTTTTCTACTTCCTCTGGACTTAATAACAAGAGAAATCTCTCTCCTCTCCTCTCCTCTTGTCTCCTTCTCTCCGTTCCCCTTCATTTGCCCGCCCGGCTATTGATTTATTTTTTTCCTCTGACACTTATGTGCCCATAAGCGTTAGTGTACCACATATCCCTCAGTGAGCTTGTGGACACTCCTTATACTAATAAGAAAATCTCACTTAGTCTTAGTTAGAAGTTCACAAAATTCAAATCTTATGGTTGAGACCTAAAAACATAAACAGAATAAAAGCACAGACAAACATCAGTTTGTCCCATGACCATTAATCCGAATAAAAAGCTCCATTAACACACTACTATAATGTTTGAGCCATTTATAGTGTTACACCCAACAATATTTCTTTAATCTACTTAAAGTCAATAATCCCTCAGTTCATGGATAGTGGTTTGTGGAGTTTATGTTCACCTCCATGGTTTGACCCTGCACCTACCTGGCTGCTGCCCACTCCCAGAGCACTTTGACCAGCAGAGGGCGCTCCAAGTCCGTTTAGGTTTAATCCCCCCTTCCCCATCACAGCAGAGGAGGACACCTCAATTCAACTGCGGTACCCAGCTAATTCCTTTAATTGCTTCCTTCCTGTAGTTAATTTGTGCCAATCTGCCCAGGCTCAAAACCCGAGCTGCATTACATTGTCAGAATCAAACACACACACACTCGATTTCTTATTGGTGCATGTTAATTTAAATACATTACCCCACAAACCTCATTTTTTTTTTAGTGTGTCTGCTTGTTGAATTCATCTATTTCAGTCAGAGCTGTCAGTGCCGACAGATCGAGGTACGCTCCTGCACCTGTGCCCCTTTGCGTTGCATTATTTTTTTGTATTGCATTTCTGCAGACATTCGCTTAACAATTGGGTTTAAAAAAAAAGAAGCTAAATTGTGGTTTGTGCAAAAGCAGGTAAATTAATCAACTTTTAGGCAGTACATCTCACGTATTTATTGATAACGATGAGAGAGAAATGTGCAGCAGACTTCATGAGACAGTTTGAAATGTTTGGTGATATTTTAGGCGGGATAGTAGCGACATAACTCATCCTAATTATCTCCTACTACTACATAGATTAGTATTTTCTGCCTGCCTCCATGGATATATTAAGAGAACTGTCTCCCGTCAATTGAAGCTCTACTCTACTATGGCCCCTCCCACTTCCTCACCACCGAAATAGACCTATCATAAAGAGAAAATACATAATTTTGTAAATAAATATACTAATGAAACCACGTGTTTCGAGTTTAAATCAACCTTTATGTTTTGTGTGGATTATTTCTGGTGATAAAAGCAGAACATTAATTTGAGGTGTTAGATGTTCAATGCCGGAGAGTGTTTCGCGGGAAAACGATCGGAAGGATACATCAGTGGAGTGGAGGAGTGCTGCGCCTGTTTTTATTGCAGCCGGCGGAGCTCTCAGCTGTGATTCTACGCTGCTGATGACAGACTGTGCGTCGCTCGTGCAGCCCTTCAACTTCCCATGCATACTTCACACAGCCTCACTGAAAACGAAGGATTGGAGGGATTTAATGTTACTTTCGTATTGGAATAACTTCCCAGCCCTTTTTTGCGCCTTTTGGGTCGATTTCGCCCCGTCTTCTTCCGCCGACAGTTTAAAATCTAAAAGGTAACGTTAACGTTAAGGGATGGGAGTGGGTTTCTGGACGCTTGCACGTCACCTTCCCACGACAGTTTAGTCAAAAATATATAAGTTTATCGTCAGTAGCAGTTAAGTGAAGGTGGGGGTTCCGTTCTTGCGCTTAATTTACTATCAGTTTCCCAGTTAAGCACCTGCTGCTGCAACACTGGTGCATCTATGCAAAGCGTGCAAAAGACAGTCGATGTTTTGGAGTGACCCATGTGATGTTGCTTACACTTAATGTTGCAGAGCAGGATCAGTGCCAAGCAGCTGCTTTGAACCTGCAGACCTTTTTTGTGAATTAAATCAACATCTAATATTTTTTTTTCTTTCAACCAGCTTCACAATAAGGAAAAAAAGACAGACAAAATGCCGCTGAATTCAAGTTTGACGAGTAAAAACTATGACTACGACTACGACTCTCTTCAACCGTATTTCTACTATGACAACGAAGAGGAGGATTTCTACCCTCAGCAGCTTCAGCCTCCGGCACCGAGCGAGGACATCTGGAAGAAATTTGAACTTCTCCCGACCCCTCCACTTTCACCTAGCCGCCGGCCGTCCCTGTCAAGCCTCTTCCCCTCCACGGCGGATCAGCTGGAGATGGTGACTGAGTTCCTGGGTGACGACGCGGTCAACCAGAGCATCATCTGCGACGCAGACTACTCCCAGACCTTCCTCAAGTCCATCATCATCCAGGACTGCATGTGGAGCGGCTTCTCAGCGGCGGCCAAGCTGGAGAAGGTGGTCTCCGAGCGGCTCGCCTCCCTGCACGCTGCGAGGAAGGAGTCTGCGGTCGGTGACTGCGCGGAGCCCGCCGGGGCAGCTGCGTGGAGGCTGAACAGCAGCTACCTGCAAGACCTGAACACCTCCGCTTCGGAGTGCATTGATCCATCTGTGGTTTTCCCGTACCCGATAGCAGAAACGCCCAAGCAGAACTCAGGGACGCCGCCTAGTAAGGATTTGGGACTGGACACGCCACCGAACAGCGGCAGCAGTAGCAGCAGCTGTAGTGACTCAGGTAAGCTGTGCATATGCACTCATTCACTCAGTCACACCCCTCTGTGCAATTAGGAATATCCCTCTGCTGAGTTTGCAAAGATTGTAACCACTATTTAGACTAAAACGATGCCAACTCAGTTTAAATTATTGTGATTTGCTGTCAGATTTCCAGGCAGGAGATGGACATGTTGTAGACTGCTGTGGTATTGGCTGCAATGTTAAGCCATCAACTGATGTGGAAGGAGAGATCATACCCCCTCCCTTCCCTCTGCCAGCATGCAGTGTGAACGAATTGCAACCTTGATGCTGAATCAGAGTGTGATTTGATTTTTGATTTTTGTGTTGCAGAAGATGAGGATGGAGATGATGATGACGACGATGATGAGGAGGAAGAAGAGGAGGACCAGGAGGAAGAGGAGGAGATTGACGTGGTCACAGTGGAGAAGAGGCAGGCGGTGAAGCGGTGCGACCCCAGCCCAGCAGAGACCAGGCACCCCAGCCCACTCGTGCTGAAGAGGTGCCACGTCTCCACCCACCAGCATAATTACGCCGCCCATCCATCCATGAGGCACGAGCAGCCGGCTGTCAAGAGGCTGAAGCTGGAGACCAGCAGCACCAGTGGAAGTGGCGGTCCCAGCAGGGTCCTCAAACAGATCAGCACCAACCGCAAGTGTACAAGCCCAAGGAC
The DNA here is from genome assembly GCF_004354835.1 of Perca flavescens. Classification (NCBI taxonomy): domain Eukaryota; kingdom Metazoa; phylum Chordata; class Actinopteri; order Perciformes; family Percidae; genus Perca; species Perca flavescens. The sequence continues at coordinate 18,540,650 of NC_041352.1, forward strand.
GTCTGATACGGAGGACTATGACAAGAGAAGGACTCATAACGTTCTGGAGCGCCAGAGGAGGAACGAGCTCAAGTTGAGCTTCTTCGCCCTGCGGGATGAGATCCCTGACGTGGCCAACAACGAAAAGGCAGCCAAAGTGGTGATCCTGAAGAAGGCTACAGAGTGCATTTACAGCATGCAGTCAGACGAACAGAGACTTCTCTCAGTTAAAGAACAGCTGAGGAGGAAAAGTGAACTTTTAAAGCAGAGACTCGCACAGCTGCAGAGCTCTCGTGCTTAAAGTTTAAATCATCATAGACTTTTTGGCCTTTTGTTTTTTATGCAAGTTCAAGACTTGGGGTGTACAGTTGTCGTTGCATGCAAATGCAAAATGGATTAAGTTGTTTGAAATCTTGTTTGATTTCAATGTTAAAACTGCCTCAGTAGAAGTTATGGGTGGATTAAATATTTAAAAGTTTATTTTTATTAATAAAATATAAAAAAAATGGGACTACTCTGAGGACCCAAACTAAAATATAAATTTTTATGTTTTGTATATAATTAATATTTCCTAAGAAAATGTATTTTTGGATCTCAATTGTCTGGATGTTCAGACCCAGTGTTTTTTTTTCATTATGTTTCTAGATTCTTTTTGAAATATAAAAAAAATTTCTTCTTGAATTTGTGTCCTTGTTCTTTCAGTGCAAACAAACACATCACACATTTCATCACAGTAGATGCACGTTAATATGTGCTGGGGGTACATGTTGCAGTAGAGTGGGGTCAGCAGGAGACAAGACTCATACATTATTGCATGATTTGAATAAAGTGACTCAGACGTGGACTACGATGCTCATGTTTAGCTGTCACTCCTCTCCCTCTTACTACGTAAGGTAAAATTGAAAGTACATTTAACATAAAAATGACTCATATTTTCACTTAAAGGTGCATTTTTTGATGCTGTAGTTCATGGTCATAAAGAGAAGGTAAACTCTGACCATGGTCTCAGGATTTATGCATAGAATCATTTAAACCAGCACTATGGCAAATTTGAGCCAAAATTAATGCTTATTATTGAGGATATTCCAACATTATTGATGCTAAAGTGAACACATTTCACCAAAAAGTGTCATAACACGTTTTGTGGACAACATAGGGAATTCAGCTATCTGAATTAGATGTGTTTTGCTTTCTAATATGGACCAGAAACACTTAAAAAAAAAAACGATAGATGCACACAGACTTAATTTCCTACATGATTGTCTTCCTGAACATTTTTCTTGGAACTGCGTGTAAGTACATTGAAAGCTACTTCCAAATGGTATGCTTAAACATACCTGGGCAATGAAGATGATTGTGATTTTGATCCAACAATCCCTTAATTGAATGACTGAGATTAGATGTAATCAGTCCATATAGTGTGTTTTTGGACAATAAACTATCAAATGTAGACTAACTGTGTCTTTGTGTGAATATCAAAGTAAATGTATAAATAATAGCAACTAAAAACAACTCTAATTAACATCCCATGTGGCAGTGAAGTAGCCTACCACGTATAGTTAAGTCTCTGCATTTCGTCGTAATTCTAACTGTATTATTTATTGTTGATACTGTGCCGATTTTTCGACCGGCTTTCCAGTCTCGCCGTGACGTCACGCGCCGTATCCCGAGCGCGTGGTCCTGGTCGCGAGCACATGGAAGTGAGGTCGAGATTTGTGTCTGTGAGACGCGCCACTCATCATGAGAAAAAAGGAATATAAAAGCGACAAAGCAGCAACAAAAACTGAGATTAAAGCGGTAAGAGCTCTTTATGTGTCTTCTATCGATTGCATTCATCATTTGTAACTAATTGTTTAATTATACACTGATTAATAGACGTGATGATGTTATGCAGTAGGAAATCTCTTTATCTTTCTATGTGTCTGAAGTAAACTTGATTTAAAGGAGCAATATTCGCTGTGGGCATGTAGGCTACACGGCTTTTCGGAGTTTTAGTGTGATGTGAATGTAAAAGCTGTCTGAAACTATCTCAGGACAAGTGTTATTTTCGTCTGGCTTCTCTATTGTCTGTCCAACTTCTGTTAATACTACTGGAGATGTTTGCATACATGTTCTGTTAGTCTGTTGTTGATGCTTGCTTAATGTTTTATGTTAGTTTATTTTCCAAGCCTTTATTCTCCACGGAGCACAACGTGTAGAGCTGCTTCAAGCATCGTTTTTGTCTGCTGTCAGTGTGATGGTACAGTGATCATAACAAAAGATGATTAAAGGCATCTGTGATAGCATCAGGTAGTGCTCACGGCTCCCTTATCCTGAATTTATAAGCATTTTTATGTGGAGCTTGCTTGTGTGCAACAAAGGAATATTTCTTAACTATATATTGTTATTTTCCTGGCATGTGAATGCACATCAAAAGCAGTTAAGCAGAGATGGTGGAGACATGAGGTACAGTCACACTGAGACATGGGAGAACCACAAAAGATGGGATTAGTGTGGATTCATTATGTGGACTTTCTGGGTGGGGAGGACGGTGTATTGTGAACAGAGGAAGTTTGCTGTAACTGGCAGACCTGGGTTCAAGCCTCCATGACAACAGGCATCTACCCTCCTGAAGTTTTTGTCCAGGATAACACTGAATCCCTGTGTGGAGATGATGTCATTTTGGGGAAAAAGAATCTAGGATCATCAAAAGACATTTACAGAGGGGCATTTTACATTAAAACTGGGTTCGATTTGGGTTAAAAGTAAAAGTGTTGTGCGAGTCTTGGTTACAAATAACCGCAGTGTTAAACCACATTTCTGGGGCTGTATTTCACTGGCGTTCACCCCAGTTTTTACCCTAACCTTAAATGTGTTTTCACCTGCAAAACACCTACAGTACAGAAATCCTGCTTCCTGGCTCATCGAGAGTATCTGGAGAGGTTTTCTTTTTTGCAAAATGACCCACAGTATTTCAGTTGCTTGCATCGATGATCTTTTTCATTGCTCCTGTTAATATTTCATACTTAATTACATGAATGGAGTTAAACTTTTTAAGTCCAAACTGGCTCAGCGTCAGGTAGAAGAACTATTCTACTGATGTAGAAGTTTGTAGGGATGGAACTAGCCCCTGTTTATTCCTATAATGCAGTGAATGTAAATAAGAACATTTACTCAAGTACACATTTGAGGTAGGTCTACTTGTACTTTACTTGAGTATTTTCTTTTCATGCCACTTTCTTCTTCTACTTTTTTTTTTTTTTTTTTTACTTCACTACAGGTCACAGCTAGCCAGACTTATTCGCAAATGCGTATTAGTCTCAAACCTCTTTGTTGATTTTGCAGACCTAAATGCCTCTGCACGCAATTATATAGACCTACAACCAATCCGATTAATGGATAGCGCTAAGCGACACATGCAAGTTGGGGCGGTGCTTGCAAGGGGCTAAGCCTCTCCTCAGAACGTGTAGCTCCTATGGCGCCATTTTGATGCTAACAAGCCATCACCTCCCGTTAGCATTCCATTGACTGCCATTCATTTTGGCGTCACTTTGACAGTGAATAACTTTACATCTGAAGTGTTTAAAGACTCTATTTGTCCATTGTTTATTTCTAAAGAAACACGACAATGTATAAAAGGCACCATTACCTTGTACCTCACATTATGGCTCCATAGCAGATGTTTTTGTAAAAATAGACGATTGTGTCATAACCACGCGACTTACTGTCGCACAGTAGAGAAATTACCGTACAGTACAGGAGAAGCTCACAGACAGTTTCGACTCACATTGGCTGTTTAAGTTTAATTACTAATGGTAACTAGCATTTTAGTTAGCAATAATTAGCCTGTTCCCATGTTATCTCCTTACATATATCTACGCTCTCCGTCTCTGCAAGATTCAGAATGATTGAGATTTCTGTTGGCACAGCTACCAGAAGACTTACAACTTTCAGACAGGTTGCTCACGTCACATCTACATCTTTGAGCTCAGTTGGAGGCTGCGCAGTAATGCTCAGCTATCACCGGAAAAGTGCTTCTAATAGCCTTCACTGCTCTCCGTCCAGTGCAACGGGATCTGTTGGTCCATTTTATATATGTCAATGGGTGCTTGGTCTGTTTTGAAGCAGGAAAAACATGGCGGCCTGGTCACAAATCTTTTTCAAATTACAGCTGAACAGTTTGTGAAAACAGTTTAGGCGAGAAATATGCAATACAGTACCAGAATCTTGATTCATATTTAATCAGCTTTCAGATTCTGGATCGTCGCTTATTTATCTTTAAGATAAACAAACGCTTAACTCTGTGACTCAAATGTTACGCTAATGCTAACACATCAGAGGGAGAAACTGGGGCTGGGCTGAAACAAATGATTGTTCTCATTATCTATTAATCTGGTGAATGAATTTGACTAATCATTCAGTCTATAAAATGTCAGAAAGTACATAAAAAGGACCATCACTATCACAAATGTCTTGTTTTGTCTGACGAACAATCCGAAACACAAAGATATTCAAGTTACAGTGATGTTAAACTGAGAAAAGAAGTAAATCCTCACATCTGAGAAGCTGGAAACCCAAAATATTTGGCATTTTTACTTGATAAATGTCAATGATGATTACCTATTATCAAAGGCTTTAAATGTTGTAGTTATTTCATGTAAAAAAGTGAGTCTTCTAGAGCAGTGGTTCACAACCTTTTTTTCTTGGCGGCCCCCTACTCATGTCAAAGAAAAGCTGAGCCCCCCACCCCCCCCGGAAACCGAAGTTGAGGTAACTCTCGAGATAGAGTCTTACTTTCTTTTTTGATACAGAGTTATCAGCACTGTTACGTTTCTCCACCATGTTTCATTCATAAAATAGTCATGCCTTGGCGGCAGGAAAAACGAGGATACAACAAAATATATAGTTTTCATACAGACTTTGGTATACATTATATATTCTATTGTATTATCATAATTTGTTTAACATGCAAATATTTGTTTTTTGAATACAGTTGAGTCATGTCCATAGATCCATTGCTAATCCTCAAGTAGGGTAGGGAATTTTTCTTTCTGCATTGCTATGATTACATCTGCGCTCAGCTTGTCTGACACTTTGCAGTAAAGTTGTGTAAGTAAGAGTATATCTGAGAGATCTGTGTGTTTTCCAGTCAAACTTACACCGAGCCAAACTTCACTGCCTCGCCACAACGACTGCACACATACGTTTCAGATACTTTAGAGGCCCAGGAATACATGGAGGTCTGCTCTTATGTAATCTGTGTTTTTCAGAGCTGGACTAGATTAAAGCAGTTCATACTCCTGAAGACAGAACTGTAGCCAGCTAGACTTTTCTCTCTGGCGTTGGCACTTTTTACAGCGTCATTATTATCTCATGACATCACTTTCCTCTTTGGGAATATGCTGCCTCATTTGCATGGTCTGTTTCTGAGCTGTCCGTGTGTTTTTATTGGCGGTGACAACCTCTGTTTGGCTGCCAGCGTCTTGCCTGCACCGTGTTTTCATTTTACCACGTGAGAGTATCTAGGAGTATGTTGCTGAGGAATGTGACACATGTCCTCTTAAATGCAACACCACCATATACTTAACATGGAACTAAAGTGTGAATTTTTTTGTGCAAAGAAATATAAACTATAATGATACTGCAGCTATTATGTATATTCTTTTCAAACCTTTTTTAGACTTATGTGTGGAATTAGCATATAGCTTCAAACAGCTGGGTGGGTGTTTTCCATGGCAACAGTTCTGTGGTGCCATACCTACTGAACTAGCCCTGTGTAGTGTAAAAACGTTGACAAGCAACTAGAGATGCACCGATAGAGCGGCCGGTGACCGGAATTGGTTGGTTTTCACGTGCTCGGCCATGACCGGCGATCGGCATGTCAGTCTGACATATGCCGATTTCATGCCGGTCAACGCTACAATTAACTGACAACATAAGTTATACGAGTTACAGTTCTCAAGGATGCACGCACACACTGACGCAACAGCACAGTCTCTTTTCCCTCAACTTTTCTGCCGTGTGTCGCGTGTACCCACTCGCGGTGTGAAGAGTGTGTTGGCGCTATTCTCGCACATGTAGGGACCGTCGTGAATTAACCTGCAACATGTCAGCTGTTTGGAAATTCTTCAGCGTGTGTGCAGAAGATAACAAGTTTGCAATATGCAACACCTGCAAGGAAAAAGTAGGGTGTGGAGGGACAACACCAAAAACCAAAATCACATTTTTGTTGGATATTGGATGTGAAAAGAAGGAAATGGTTCTAACATTGCACTTTAGATGTGTGTGAATTTCCCACACCAGGAGTAATTTATAGTTCTATTTTATAGTGATCCATTATCTGTTAAAAAAAAGATAGATTGTGTGTGCTGTAAAGTGGTTAGTAAAAATGAAATTGGAATTGGCTAAAATCGGTATCGGCTGGCCTAACTCAAAGAAAATCGCAATCGGCCTAGAAAGATGTGATCGGTGCATCTCTACAAGCAACGCTGGTGTGCAATTTAAGCAGTTTGTATTCCACTCGGAAAGTGGAGTCTAGTCAACGTAGCTTGCTAAAATTAGCACTGATTTCCCTCTAGGGATGTCACGAGAACTGATACCGGTACTAAGTTTATGCCAAAATTCTGTTTTTCTACAGGTACCGGTGATGCTATTCTTCCGTACCTACCTTGGGAAGCTTATACGCCTAAAAGTGTTCTAGTCTGCCATTAAATGCTGAAGAAGAAGATCACTAAGGGCCCTATTTTAATGATCTGAAACGCAAGTATCAAACGCCAAACGCAAGTAGCTTTGTGGGCGGATCTTGGCTGCTGTTGCTATTATACCGGCGGGATAAATGACTCTTGCGCCCGACGCAAATCTAAAATGGGTTGGTCTGAAGTAGCTACATTACTCATAGGTGTGGTTTGGGCATAACGTGCAATAAACCAATCAGAGTGTTATCTCACATTCCCTTTTTAAAAGCAGGCGCTCTTGTTCCATGGCAGATTGCTATTATAATGGCGGATTTGCTAGGCGCACGCTCTTAATACATCCATGGGCGCACGCCAGGAGCGGTTCACAGCCGAGGGAACCGAAGTTTGCTATTGATTTTTGTTTTTGACAAAATGTAAATAAAGAAATGTCACAAAAACATACATTCCAATGTTTTGGCCTCAATCTCACTAAATCACGAGGTTATGAATGCATGGTGATATTTTTGCAATGTAGTCTAACATTAGACCGGGATTACCTCACTTTAGACAATGCTGCTCTTCTGTCTCTCCTCTCCCGTGCTGCTGCTGGGGCATTTGGGTTAAGTGGCATCGGCACATGCAGTTCAACATCACATCTCCTTAAGTCCTCTAATATTTCCTAATTTATGTCATCAACACATCCATGATTCATGGAAATGTTGTGTAAAACAAGGTCATATTTGTCCTTGTATTTATGTATGGTTTGCAAAAATTGGAACTGCTGGGTTCATGAGATGAGAGAAGCAAAGTGTATGCGCGGTGTGCACACTCTACATTACGGCCAAGCGTTTTTGCTGAACTGCCCCCGGGAGAGCAAGTTCATTCCCTAATTTACCAACGTGAGTCTGTGGAGGGAAAAGTCCGCTGTGCGTCGGGTGCAAAATAGGAATGATACACATGTCGGTGTACAAAGTAAATTGCGCTGGGTGCAAGATAGGGCCCTAAAAGTAGTCGAATATTCCCTCATCTCTGTGCACCCTCACACTCTGTGACTTTCACAAATTCACATGGAACTGTTTCTCTCTGCCATTGTTTTTCATATAGACATGTTGGCAACATTAGCTAACATTAGCGCTTGTTTCAGGATAATGTGACTCTCAATGTCTGGTATTGACATCCCTATTCCCCGCTAAACTTTAGCTAACGATAACTTTTATTTTAGCTTGATGTTTTCTTTCAGATTACCAGTAAGTAGGTGTAGCATTCACTTTCAACCATCATAATCTCATCGAAAGTCATTCTGACAAGCCTTTTTTCCTCACATATCAACTTTCAGATGCAGCACTGATGGAATAAAGCTCCTGTAGCTGGTCCTTTTTGTTCTATTTGAATGCAGGTGACGTCAGTGCATAGCAGAGTGCGTTGTGTGCAATATTGTACCGTCGATCCTCATCAAAGCAGGATGCTCCAGCTGGATTACAGGTTTTCGCGTCAGCGTGCTGTGTGCAGATCTTCACGCAGGAGGCCAAGAGGAGGGCAGGTTTTTAAAGCCAAGTCCTGGTGGAGGAGAGGAATGCTGCAGTATACAGTACAGTTGTATATTGAAGTAAAACAAACGTTGACATAATTATCTTGAGTATTTAGCTGTAACTGACTTCCTTCCCGTTTTTAATTCATGTCACAACAGATTGGCATATATCTATATAAAGCAAGGAATCTGTGGCATTTGTGAAATTGTACGTTCCTATTAGATTTGTGCGTAATGATGTTCATCTTGGTACTCAACAGTAGGACATAATCATAATTGTATGAAGAAAATCTTTAGGTTTTAAACTGTTAAAAGCAATTTGAAGATGCCACCTTGTGCTCTGGGAATATTTTGATGAGAATGTTTTACTATTCTGACATTTTATACACTTAATAATCTATAAATAATAATAACCATTAGATGTAGCCTTAAAAACTGCTATTGAAGGACAAACTACTTTAACTCCTGTGTGAATGTATTCCTGGAAATGGCTTGGCGTCATAGTTTTGATTGATGGCTCTGGCTGCAGGTGACTTGCATATTGAAATTCCATGAATACCAAGCATTTGCATTTTGGGACTAAACAAGAGAGGCTGTGTCTGTTTCTTGTGTTTACAAGTTAGAGTAGTAGTGTTGAGTTTAAAGAGACAGACAGTGTGCAGCAGGAGTAGAAGTGTACACATGTTAAAGAGGAATTACCCTTAATAGAAAAACTATCCAAGGACTCACCAATCAGTGTTCGTACATTAACATCTCCCTCCAGAAAAGGAAGTACAGACTCAGTGTTTCAATCAGTCACACTAATGTCCAGCCTTGAGTCGCTCCATACAAGTGAATGAAACTGATGTCCTGTGACCTTCTTAATGCATGTGACAGAACTCAATGTTCCCGGAGTTTTAAAACTGAATATATGACTAGAAAATTATAAAAAAAATAGAAAAACCTGGTATTGTCACATTCTTTTTTTTTTCTATTATAAATATTCATTCTGCATCTTTTAAAGCAATTAGTTGAGAGACTGCTTATACTATTTGTTCCCCTTTAGCTACACTATGCGGTGAGTCAGCCCACCACTTCAGTGCAGACTGAAATATCTCAACAACTACTGGATGGATTGCCATCTACAGACATTTATGGTGCCCGAGTGCACACTGACCTTTCCTCCTGCACCACCAGCAGATTGCAATGTGTTGTTCAGTTAAATGTTTCCACAACTATCAGATGGATTAAAATGTATTTTGGTGTCATGTCCCCTATACAGGATTAACTATATTAACCTTGGGGATCATCTTGACAATTACAGTTTGTCCAATATTGCAGTTTATGACCTGAAAAACTAATGAAAATGTTTAGCCTGAGCTGTACTAGTGCTATGCTAGCATGCTAACACAAGAGGTTGAACGTGGTAAACATTATTCCTGCTGTTGGCATGTTCATTGTGGGCATGTTAGTATGCTGATGTTAGCATTTAGTTTGTCTTGTTGGTATAAAAGAGTTGCCTCTCATTTGGGGCAGAAAAAAAACTTTAAACTTAAAAGGACAGTTCACTCAAAAATAAAAAAAATTAAACATTTTTCCTCTTAGTGCTATATATCAATCTAGATTGTTTTTATTGTGAGTTGCCTAGTGTTGGAGATGTTTGCCTTCTCTTGAATATAATTAAATGGTACTCAGCTTGAAAAAAATGTTTGTCTTTGTACCGAACTACTAACCTGACTAACCTGAGATGGATTGCTTCGTATTTGCTTGGAATATCCATCTGGGAACTTTCCGTTGGAGAACTTTTGGGAAAGGGTGAAAATACTGGTTAGCTGATTGGATAAACCATCTGTCTATCACCTATGTTGGTGATAGACGGGCCAAATCAACCAATCAGATCAACGAAGCGTATGAAAATACAACCACAAGCCCCTGCTGCTGCAGGCAAAGCGTAGCTCGTTAGCTCAGCAAGCAAGCAACATGTCGGTAAAGGATATTTGCCGTTTGTCTAACGAGAATTTAGGAATAAAAGGCACCCTTTCAGGTTCCCGGTCCATATTCCAAAAGAAGGATCAAAGAGAAAAAAGCATTAGCGAGCAGCTAACCAAATTAGGGCTACCGCTGTCTGAAAATAATGGTTAGCTGATTGGATAAACCATCTGTCTATCACCACTTAAACCCGCCTCAAAACCAACGCTGATTGGCCCGGTCGTTTGGCGAACAGCTCCAAATTTTCTCTATCTCAAGATGCCAGACTGATCTGCGAGTGGAAAACTGGAGCTCGCGAGATCAGGACGGTCTCACGAGGCTACCGAACTACACTCGCCAACCGTATGACAACATTAATGGCATCTTCGGCGTGTTCAAGTGTAACGTTAGCTAGCTTAGGTGTGCTAGCAGTATTTGGTATAAACTAATCTCCACAGACTAGCAATGTCTGACCACAAGGGACTTCTGTGTGGTGATACAGTTGCCGTGTGTAGTTTGGTAGAAAGGAAATAGTTCCTACATGAAACTGCTCACAACAATGTCTGTGGAGTGCCGTCCAGTTCCATTATATTCAAGGGGAGGCAGACATCACTATGGGTGGTTACATGCAGCCAGTCCGACATGCCGCTATTCCGACATGCTGCTATTCCCTAACCCTAACGGAAACAAATTGTCGGAGTGGTGGGACGTTTGAAAACAATGGAAGTGCCGCCACTCCGACAATTAGACGTCAATGTCGGAATGGATGGCGGAACCCATTATGGGTGATATGTCCAACACTGGGCAACTCACACCGAAACAATCTAGATTTATAAATGGCACTCCAGGTAGATGAAAACATATGTATTTAAAAAAATTTGGTGAACTGTTACTTTAAGCATGTCACAGAAAAGAAAAAACGTGTTTAATCAGCAAATGCTGCCTTCCACTGCTCAGACATCTAAGAACCAGAACTAAAACAAGCACCAACTTTGTCAGGTTTTATTGTTTTTTGTGGTTAAAATAAACCATGCCGCATCTGTTTTTACTAAGAGAATGCAGTCTAGCGTGTACTTTCTATTAGTATTATTGTCAAATAAAAATACCTTTCTTCACTGTGGTAGAATTAGTTAGCTCACAATAATTAGTCTACATTATGTGGGTCTACAAAGACATATTCAGTTAAGAGTTACCTCGTCTTTACCTCTTGAACCCCACTTATATTAAGTGCAATACAGAAACCCATAACACTGCTTTCTATGGCTGTACCATTCTATATCAAATGGAAAATTGTACATGCCGTGTGTTTTATCCGTATAAATCACTGAATGGATTTGATGGAATTCATCGCATGACATCTCTGTCTTTTTGCTTTCTCTGCTCACTACAAGTAGCCTGGCACAGTTTACACCACAAAATGACGCTGCTATAAACACACAAGAGGTCAGAGTGAACTATCAATCATGAGATGGAGGAAATGTGATCCTCAGCTGCTCTCAGACAGACTGCTGGTACAGCCCGACAGCTAGATGTTTGGTTGCTCACACCAAACATTCACACTCAAACGTTAGTGTGGAGGGCAACATCAAGGAGGAGGCAAACCCTGCTCCACTTCCCAGGTTTTCTGGGTGAAATGAGTCACAGTCAGCAAACAATGTGTTTGATTTGGCTGTCCGTTTACCTTGGCCATCGAGGGGGGAGAACGGACACAAACGGTTTGTTTGACTGACCTACATACTGTGTTTATGTGTCCTGCCACTGTGCTAGTGGAAGGACTTTGAGTTTGAAAGGAAACATGCCCACACATTTAATATTCATTGTTGAGCTGACAGAGCAGAGGAGGCGCGCAAGACAAATACACCTTTTTGTTTGCCCGCAGCAGTGAAAGGTAAAGCCCACATGCCGTTGCGATGATGCTGACACATGCCAACTCTATGCACATAAAATGAGTAATCTTGACATGTTGCCAGAATTACCACATAAACCCAACGTTGGTGGCTTTTTGGCATTCAATATCTCCCAGTAGTTCCCAACCTGGGATAAATCTGAGGACTAAGGGGTCATGAGTTGATAACCAGGAGAAAAAAACAAATGACAAAGACATTGAGAAATGTGAAATATTGTTTGTTTTTTTTACCTCCTTTAGGCCTCAAAAACATGGGGAGAATATCCTACACAACTTAAAGCACATTCACAAAAATTGGTGGTTTATTGAACAAATTTTATTATTTTCAACTCATAAGAAATTAAATTTTGTAGCCTTTTACATCAATGTAACCGCAAACGCTTCGAACTTGAGCCGTGCTGGAAATATTACAGAACACTACTCTGTCATCTGTCACATTGCCATTTCACTTTTATTTATTGGGCTATGTTTGCAATGTTTTGCCTATAATTACAGGAAAGTTCATCCTTATTTATTACAAAGAGAACCAGACAGTACAACACAGGATCACGTTACCAGCGGAGGTCACAGTGCAGTTTAATGATCATTAAAGCACCGTTGATGAAATATTTATAGTGTCTTGTCAGTGCCAACTCTCTCCATCACTCATCAGGGGTTGGAGGTCAGGCTGCTGTCTGTCTGGCAGAATTCATCAGACTGATTAAAAGTCCCTTCAAAAGGTTAATGTAGCTTCACTCCTTGGAGCGAGACTGGCCTTCATTGTCGTATTTGCCAAATGAGGAACTGTTTAAGTGCAGAGGTGAGATCGTTGGCTTGCAGGTCGTTTCTTCTTTAGGTGGAAACAACTTTCTCACCTTTTGCTCTGTCTTCTCCTCTTGTTGTTTTATTCAAAGCGAGCTGCTGAGAAAGTGTGAAAGCTGCCGGCTTCTATAAGATACCACCACCAGACACGTCTGCGGCTGTCCTACAGTGCGTTTAGGTGTCACAGGACATCCTCTGACACCTAGTCTTGACCAAATACAGCTCGGTCCCCATTCAGACAACCTTGGGTTGTCACTCAGGAGTTGTCTGTCTGGATGAATAGAAGCAGGCGGGATAGAGTTCAGGGAGTCTGCGAGATAACCAACAATACACCAGTTAAAGGAATCCATTGTCTCATGATAGGAAGGATACATTAAGATATATAGTTTTGTGTTTACAGTGACATTTAAAGGTTTTGTGCCTTGCCTTCAAATTAATTGATTTGATTTTGGGACATTTTAAAGAACATTCACTTCACACTTCACAGAGCTCAGCCTTCATTCTTTCCGACTTGAATCAGATGGGGAGCCTCGAACACACTGATCCCCCTCCCTTTTGATGTGCTGACTGTCTGTCCCCGGGGTGGTTTTGATTGCCTCTTTACTCCCCTCCTATGTAAGTCAATAGGAGCCAGCTTGCCATCTGTGGGAATTGATACCTCTGCTGAATCATACTATTAAAGTTCTTCTCCATCTTCCTTTCCACATGTCAGCCTGCACCCTCTCACTCCGCTCTTCTCTTCCCTCCCCCCACTCTATTTCTGAGGGGACACGTCTTATCTTACTGCTCGAGGTGCATGAGACATGTCTGCCAATTGGGGCTAAGGCCGCGTTGGGTCTGAAAATAGACCACTGCATTACAAAAAGGTACTGGTGAGAAGATGAAATACGAACGTCCTAGTGCATTTTTAATAATGCATCAGTGCCTTTTAATGCTTATAAGACAACACGTTTTCACGGGGAAATCCTTATACCCTTCTGTTAATACTTACTACAATACAAAATTGTCCATAAACATAACTTTTTGTAGCAAAAATGTTTTTGTTTGTAAATGCTTTCTCTCCTCTTAATGATTTGGTGACCCCTCAGATTTATTTTGCAGTCTTCTGTAGGGATCTGTACCTCCTAGCTTGGGAAGATTTCTGATTGTGGTGAGACCATTTCAGTAAAGTATTTTTTTATGAACACATTAGTCCCTACTGAATCATTCTGAACCTAAATTTCTTAATTTTGAGTTAGCTGTTTCAGAAAGCAGAGTCAAGCTGAAGTCCTTCAGTCACTCAGTACTACTGTAAAGGTGCCCCTAAGACAAATGTTTATTTATTGGTGGGATTAATGGCAGGCCGTAGATGATTCCCCTGCTCCTCCTGTGTCACTTTTTTAAAGTTGTTCTTGGAGGACAGTTGTGAAAACATCGAGAGCGACAACAGAGGAACAGAAGCTGCAGCCAGCCGACACCTCCAGCCTCTAATGGAGATACAGTGTGAGGAGGAGGAGGAGAAGAGTTTGTGCCACTGCTGACTTGTCACTGCAAGCCCAGCAGGCCCATCCTGCTCCTGATTAATGGAGCTGTCTGCTGGGCCTCGCAGGAGAAGACTAGGGCTGCTTTCTCATTCACTGAAGCCCCGTTTATTTGCCCACAACAGATGGGCCCCCTGGGGCCCACGGCTCGTTTGCACCTCATGCGCTCAGCATCCTTCATCTTAATCAGTGAACAGGTTCCTGAGCACAGCCACATGACCTACAGGGGACCTCTGTGACTCGTCCACCTTCACAAAGTTACTCTAAAAAAACAACGGCTCATTGCTCCGCTATTGTCAGCTATATCCCCTCTTTTCCTTTTTTCGTCCCCACCATGCAGGAGGACAACACACTGGCAGAATGACAGATCTAATGCTGCCATCCTACAGGGTCTTAATGTAGTGTAGACGTTCTATTTATGCTGCTATAGTACATGAAGGGCCCTATTATAACGATCTAGTTGCATTTAGGGCGTGTCCAAATCCACTTTTGCTAGTTTAACAGCGGACAAAAGGGTCTGTGGGCCGGGTGCCTGGTTCAAAAGAGTTGTACTTAGTGTCTTCATTAATCCATAGATGTGTTTTGGGCGTAACATGCAATAAACCAATCGGAGTGTCATCTCCCATTCCCTTTAAAGCCAGGAGCGTTTGTACCTTGGTGCATTGCTATTATGATGGCGGATTTGCACCGTAACGTTTTTATTTATAATCTTTTTCATGGTTGTGTGCTGCTGCGCTTCCCTGAGTGTGCGCGCGCTGTGCATAAGCCTAGGCACATTTTAGTAATGCGCTGTTAAAATAACAATGAAATGCTGCGCTATTGACTTTAGAGCAAGTTTTTGTTGGTCAAATGCGCGAAAACTTATTATTAAAATAAGTAGTTTATCAAACAAATATTACAAGTATTTTCTGTTCAAGCTTCTCAAATGTGAAGGTCTATCTTTTTTCTTTTAAAATCATTTTGAATTGATTATCTTTGGATTTTGGACTGTTGTTTGGATAAACATGTGTCAGGAAATGTCACAGTTTTTGCTATTTTCTTACATTGTATGGGCTAAATGAGTCAAATTAATTTGTAGGTAAAACCCGATCCGATATGCTGAATTGGATTTTTCACCAAGGTCATAGTTAAATCTATGTTTCCTTTATCGTTTCATTCATCCAGTCACAGTAACCGATGGGCTGATGATACATTAAGTTGAGTTCTCCATCTTTAATTAATTGATAATGAAAATTAGGGCTGCAACTAAGTATTATTGGCATTGTCTCAATTTTGGTTTATAAAATGTCAGAAAAAAGTCCATTAAATGTTCCCAAAACCAAAGTTGATGTATTTAAATTGCTGGTTTTGTCCAAGTAACAATCCAAAACCTGAAGAAATTTGTTCTAATACTACAGAAAGCCAGTAAAGATTCTGAAACAAGAAAGTTTTTGACATTTTTGTTTAAAAAATTGACTTAAACAATAAATTTGTAAGAAAAAAAACTTTGTAGTTCTGCTACTTTGTAAACCTTCCAGTCCTCTCCACGATATGCAGATATAATCTGCTAACAGACACCTCCCAAGGGGATTCAGTTTCAGGAACGTCTGACAGTAACAGCTTCAGGTCAAGACCTTTTGAGTCGGATTTGAGTAGCATGTGCCCGATCCAAATGCTGTAAAAGCCAATTAAACATTTTCTGGTTTCAGTGTTTTTGTGCCAGAATGTGTTTCTTCTTATGCACTTGTAAAATCTAATCACCAGCTTCTGCCAAATGAGACAAATGCAGCACCAGACTGAATAAAAATGCCTCATCCCAGAAGCGGCTGTGCTCCGCCATGTCTCCTGAGCCTTTCATTCACACAGCAGATTGTCTTTGTTTGTTTCTGATTCAAGATGAATTCTACATCTTGGATCGAGAAGACAGTTTAGAAACTCCCTGTTAATTGTTACAACTGTACGAATCTTTTGTTTTAACCGTCAGATTTTTGAGAATTGAACATGTCTTATCCTCCTCTCTCTTCTGTGGTGACATTGGACATTGTTTCCTCCTTCCTGCTGATGGCTGTTGTTTCTTTTCACTATCGGGGAGAAGCAGGAGGGAATTTTTCAGTTGCTGCTGATTCACCACAGATTAGATTGCTCCCCCCAGGCGTGAGATTGCTTAGTTTCACTCTGTAACATGACATGATGCATTTATAGTAAGGGCTATATTGCATGCCATTATACACGGTTGTTTTGAATATGAAGGAAAGGCTCTTTTATGTCTTAAAACTGGTCCTTATATTGATTGAAGACTTGTGTCCAAAGCATTTGTGACCGATTTAGCTGATCACATTTATTAAAAGCTTCCTTCCCCTGATTATTTCCCCTGGAAGTTGAACTCTTGCTTTTCTCTGACTGACCCAGGCACTTTTTTCTACTTGGTGGGGAATTGCAACAGATGCTTCATTTGTGAGAATTAGCTAGATCTCTAAATGTAAACTGATTTAAGTATTAGGAGTAAGAGGGTGGAGTCAATTCTGCTCTCGCAGCTCTTTTTCCTCACTGCTCACTTTGTCTTCATTCTTTCAATCCTGCCTCCCTTTTTTCCTGCAGCACACATCTCAAAAATATCGCCAAAACTCTCTTCCCATCCCATTTTGGCTCAGCGAGGCTTTATATTGGCAGAAAAATGTCACAGGGGCAGTTTTGGTTGCACTACTACAGAAGGAAGCGGCTTAAAGCCAACAGATTTTCACACCTCTGACACCATTTGGCGTTCACTAAATACAGGTTACAGGGTTAATTGTTGTTGCTATGCCTAGTGCTCCGTTCTTACACAGCACACAGGCAGCTTACAATGTTGGCAGATTTGCCACTCGAAATTCTTAGTAATTTTGGAAAGAGAAGGTCATTGATTTTACACAGATGCAGACAAAAGAAGGACTCTTATTTCTTGGTGACAACTGTCGATTTCAGATTTATCAGCTGTAGCTACATCCGCTAACTAATTAAGATAACGTTATCTCCATGAGTTGGTTGAACACTGTCTCCTGCTTACTTTTTTATGTTTCCAGCTGACTTGTTTTAAGGGCTTTTTAGGCCCTTGATAGCCAAGTAGGTTTTCATATACAATGAATTTACCATGGTACTTCGGTGCATAAAAATAAACATAAAACAAGAATATAAAAAGATATAAAGCAAACACTGCAAGTCAATAATCATATATTTAATAGAAAAATTGAAAATTATATGGAAAATATTATGAATAAATAGTATCTATCATATGTAAAACATCAGATTTGCAAGTGTATTGAGAGTTGTAAACGTGTAGATAAATCTGTAAATGCGTACATATATATTATTGGCTGAAAAGTTTTAAGTATTTAGCTCCAAGTGCTGGAAATACAGATAAGTCTTTTTACACATGAATTTTGCTGTTTTCTGCCATGATAGAGATCGGCAAATGTGTGTGGAGATTTGTCTGTAGCACTCTGCCTCAGTAGCAATCATAGACTGTGGTAGCAATTATACAGCCTACAGGCAGATGTGTAGTAAGAGTCACGTGTAAAAAGACACTTGAGAGGCCTTATGAGTTACTGATGACTTATCTGTATTTCCAGTTTAGCACAGTTTTGTCTATATTTACAGATTTATGTATGCATTTATAGATTTCTCTACGCATACATAGATCTATGTACACATTCACAGATATGTCTACACATTTACAAATCTCTACACTTGCAAATCTGTATGCGGATTCTTGGAATTTATTTTACACATTTACAAATGTAATTACACACACACAGATTATTTTACACATTTGCAAGTTCCTGTACACATTCACAAATATCAGTATGCATTTAGAGATTCCTTTACACATTTACAAATCTGATCACACACACACACACATGGAATGAGATACAGTTGGTTGCACAACTCTCTACACACATTTGCAAATAATTTGCTACAATAATTGCCCCCACACCCTCCCCTCAAACCCTCACAGTGACAGAAATCAAATTTTGAAAATGAAAAAAAGTTTGAAAAAAGTGACATGAAGAAATAAATCGGAAAATTGTCATTGAGAAACACATCACAATGCTAAAAATATCTAAATAAAATATTTTTGTTCATAGTTTTTTTTCCATCAGCCACCACCTATGTCACTGCCTTTTCACATTTCTTACAGCAATCCCTGTCATTAGGCTCAGTCAGGCCACCTGTGCAGTGGAGCCATCAATTAGCTGGTTCATTTCTAATTTAATCAATAATACATGACATTAAATATATTTTACCTTAATCAGGTTAATGCGCTTACCTGTGCAGTGGGTATAAACCTTGGTGATGTATTCTTATTGTGATTTTACCTTCTTTTTGGATTTTTTTTTTATTTTATTAGTGTCACTGTCATTGGCAATCTGAAGAGGAAAGGGCCCAGTAGTCTCTTCCTCTGTCTGTGTGATCATCATACACTGTTGGCTAGTTAGTGGGGAAGCATACAATTCATCCTTGGGGGATGACTTTATTAATAGTTGCTCACCATGAGCTATTGTTGGCATTCAAATGTTTGCTATGTTCCTGCAGGGATCAGGTTTAAGTAGAAATTTCCCTCTCTGGTTTTCCATTGTTTTAGTTCAGTGAGGGTGGGGCCAGGAGGGGTATATAAAGCCACTTAGGCTTTGACTGTAGGAGAGTTATTGTTGATAGCAGCTTGCTGTGAGACTTTTGGTCAATAAAACCCCTGCCCTTTTGCACGGACTTCTGCCTCCTGAGCTATTCTTCAATTCAACATCGTTTCTACTCAAATTGCTAGAAAGCCACAATAAAATCTCTAATTTATGTAGAATTAATACAAGTAATGCTATTACGCCGACAACGTAACAAATGCTCCTCGACTTTGTAAGAAACGCTTAGTTAGCTTACTACCACGGATATTAAGCTAATTAGTCGGACATGCTAACAGAGCAGACAAACATAAGTGTTAATTAAGTAATTAATTCCTTACACTTTCGCTCTTGTGTTTTTGGTTTTCAAAGACTATAAAAAAGATAACAGCGTTCCGACAACCAGGGGAATCCACCGTTTAGCAGAGCTAGTTACGGTTGCCAAGCTGTGATTGGACAATCACTGTTCAGGGGAGGATTTAGAGAACAGTCAATCAAGAAAAAAGAAAACCTCGCTACATGCCTTTTGTAGACCTCCTTCTTTTGTGGTCGTGAATGGTACGCTCGCAGCTGATCAGATGGCTCTTTGTCTGTAATACCCTCACATGGTATTCCAGCTCACCTCCGTTTAATCTCTTTGGGCCTGAGCCAACTCTAAATGCACAGATCGCCTGTTTTCACAGAGACAGCAGTGTCAGCAGGGCTGCTTCTCCGCTGAGCCCCTCGTGCAGACCCCGGGTCGTTGCCTCCCATGTCCTGAAAAGGAGGTTGAACCTGTGGGACCGGCGCTGTAAAGTGGCCTGGTACTCATCAGCCACTGGAGGTGTTTTGTCTAAAGCTTTTTCATTAATTTACTCTGCTGTGTGAGTGTCCCTTTAACATTAAACAAGCAAGGGCCGACGTGTAAATATTTAGCCTTCCATGTTTGAGCGAGTTCAAAGGCGGCGGAAGAAATGGATGGGGGGCATGCTCCAACTTCTGCAACCCAGATAAAAGAAGCTGACTTAAATGTCCATAAAGAAACTTCACAGCCAAACCTACAGTTTCATTGTGAAAGGGCAACAATTAATCACATAGACGTCTTTAATGTAGGACACCACAGCTTCCAGTTTGTCCCTTGAGTTTCCCACCACCAGTTGTTGATTAATGTGCCTTGGATTTGCACTGCACTGTCCTGTAAAGCTAGGTTAGCTTTTGGATATTCTACAAAATGACCGGCATGCTGGGATGTGTAAGAGTAAGGGCTACAAGGGTCTGGACGCACGGTGAAAAGTAATGATATGAGCGGTCAATTTAGGCACAATCTTGGTCGCTGTTGTTGGAAAACACAGACTGGTGTCCACTGTCTAGACTGGTCAGAAAGGTTATGACCCTTTTTTAAAGTGTGAGAGAGGAACAGTTAACGGATGCTATTCAACTTCCTCATTTTGACTCATTCATACATTAAATGTAAAAAAAACAAAATATTCTTTGGTTTTAAATGTTTCTCCCTTTGTTATGTTACTCTCAGAGTTGTGATTATCCCCAGTTATTGATATGTGAATAAGACTTATGATCTCCTCCTCAATTTGTCACGTATCACTTTGGCATCTTTCAAGAACATGCCTCAACTTTTTCTGTTTCTTTCTCAGCATGCAAAGCTTCAGCTGCTGCCCTCTGGGCACAAAAACTACACAAAATCCCCTGTGACCTTTACATTAATCAGATATATTTTCATTATCTGCAGCATCAGATGGTTCACGGCTGGGTCAAGCAGATGAACTGACATCATTGAAAATGTCAAAGCTGTCAATTAAAAAGAAATTAACTTCAAAGACCAAGACAGTTCTCATACACTTTATTTATATTAAAGTTTAAAAAGGTACTGTGGTTGAATAAGTATTCAGATGTTTAGTAGCAATACTACAGTGTAAAAGTCCTGCAAACTGTTACTTTATGTTCATCACTTCAATGTCGCAGCTGGTAATGATGGAGCTAATTTCAACTACTTTACTGCTGTGTAGCTTAATCTATAAAAATACACCATAATTTATGAGTTAGTTATATTCTGTAGTAATAATCTGAATCTAAAGGTACTCAGTTACAATTGAAAGTCCTGCAAACGCTTATTTAAGTAAAAGTACAACCGTGTCAATATCAAAATATACTTCTACTAATCTGTGTCTGCAAAGTAACTAAAGTTGTTAAATAAATGTAGTGGAAGTACAATATTTTCCTCCAACATGTAGTGGAGTAGAAGTATAAAGTACCTCAAAGTTGTACTTTAATACATTTTGTATGTATTGTATGTATACACTGAAACTGAATTAGGAGTTTTACTTTACTTCTGCTATTAAACAAATTAGCAGCTAAGAAAGTGGAAAAACCCAAATTACATTTCTTTCCTGATTTTTTTTGAAAATGATAATGGTGTCATTCTTACAGCAGGAAATAAACACTCATCAGAATGCTAATGTGAGGCCTAGTTGTTCAGTTATTGGATTTGTGTGGGATGTTTCTCAATGACTGGAAGTGAAGATGAAAGAAGAATAAACAGGGTGAAATTCCATGAATGTGGTTGAGAACAGATAGTCTTATGTCAGCATGACGATCAGTGCATAGGAATCATATGCTTATTCTATTTCTACTCGCAGAGCAATTTCACACTTGTACTCCTTTTCAGAGGAAGTCAGTGAAACAGTGCACATTGTGGACAATGTCTGTGCTTAATCAAGTTAGTTTGTGACTCAGTGAGACCTCAAAGTGCTAAAATCTGTCCTTCAGAGTACAGTTACTAACTTTCTATAAGCTACAATGGATTCCTATAGGGAGATTCTTTACATGATTTTGTGAACTCTTCTCAATTTATGAATTAACCCTGGCCTTGACCCTGTGACGTGTAGTCTGACTCACAATATGTAGACTGTTGGGATAAAGCCTGCCATTGTCCGCCTATTTCAGCCGATGTTCTCCTCCCTTTCCGCTATCTCCGCTATCTATTTTGTAAGGGCGCCATTGCTGCATCCGTGACTTAGCGCTGCCTAAAACGGGTGTGATTGGTTTAAAGAAATACAAACAAGCCTGAATGTTTTTCCCCTATCCCAGAATGTTAACTTGTGCAGCCAGACTTTTCTCCAGCGCTGACACAGCACTGTGGAGATGGGTCTGGCAATGTGAGACTATACAGTATGAAGTCAGAAAGGTTAGGTTAGGTTTGACTTGAGTAAATGTTACTTTCAATCCGTTTTAACGTATGTACTCCAGACGATGTCCAATGAGTTTGTCGAGACAGACTAGAGAGCTGGCCGGGTCTGAAAGGGTCTTCAGTTTGTTGTTGCATTTATTGCCTGTTTTTATTTATTGGTTGTGGTGCTTCGGTAAACTCGTAGTTAATTTACAAATAGCTCTGGTTATTCTTAAACATTAAATGTGCTGTCAATCTGTATTTGAAGCTCATAAAAGGCATTGAGAGCATTTGGTCTGGGAATGGAAGACCACGTTGAGCTCATTAGTATGCATGTACCTTGGATTGCACGTGTTGGAATACCTTGTCTTCTGCTCCTCCATTGGTCAGAAGAACTGGCTTTCTTGACTCAGGTATTCATGCTGTGATGCAAATGTCTGTAATTAACAATTTCCTACTGGGTTTAACATCCAAGTTGTAACTGCAACTGTGGGAACTAAAGCTTAATAATACAAAGATGGCTACAAAAGCAAACAAATATGGATACCTCAAGTCAACTAAAGCCCCTTGTTTAAACTGACATTTCATAAATATAGTGCTATATAGGGGTGTGACGAGACACTTACTCCACGAGACGAGACACATCACGAGATTGGGTTCACGAGAACGAGACGAAACGCGATTTTTAAAAAAAATTTGAAGAAATCCTCAATGATGAAATATATGAATGGAAAATAGTTTTTTTATTTAACTGACCTTGGCTTCTTTGTAGAGGTTTGGGACTACAGTGCGAGTTAAATGCGCGTGATGGGATGATCGCCTGCTTTTCGTGTGTGTGGAGGAGTCGCCGAAATCCAACATTTTCCACCACAGAAAATGGCCTCATATCAGCTGCAATGAAAACGCCTATGTCCCTCGTTATTGCCGTGGCTCTTGTACTTACCGTGGCAGAGATGCAAAGGCTTTTAGAGTTGTTTGCCCTTTTAATGTTTTCGTCGGGGTGCAGTAGTTAGTAGAGAGCTGTGGTGGTGCTGTAAGTGTTTTTGCATAGTGCTCGTGTTAGCCGCGGTATACGGCATTTTTTTCTTACAATGTTTACATATTGCGTTCGTCTTGTCTGTCACTCTTTCGCCGTTTATTATTTCCGCAGGAAAACCAAAATGTTGCCACACAAATGATTTAAAAGTGGCAGGGGGATCTTCAATAGTAATTTCACGCTCCATCACGCAGACATAACATCGCCTCAGGAGACAACTTTTCACCTCGATGAGAAATCTTGTCACGTTTTAATCTCGCAAGATCTCGTAAAACGAGATCTCGTCACACCCTTAGTGCTATATTATAGGGCTGAAAGAAGATTATTTTGATTGTTTGGTCTGTATAGCATCAGAAAACAGTGACAAATTTCCACAGCCTAAAGTGACATCTTCATATGTTTTGTTTTTTGTCTGGTCAACGCTCCAAAATACAAAGACATTAAAGGTGCAATATGTAATATTGTATGTAATACTGGCAGCTAGCGGTTAAAATTGTTACTGCACTACCAATTCAAAATACTGGAGAGTCGTCTCCCCCGCCCCCTCCAGCCCAGACTCGAAGTTCACGGAGGTTGCCAGGATGAGGCCGAAGCATTCACAACAACGTTGCTAGACGCTTTTCTCACATAGCCAGTCATTACTCCACAGCACAGCGGAGTAGCTAACGGTAGATGCTGGCTATATTGACAGTCATAAAAGCCTGTGCTCACGCGGAGTTCTGTAACCAACTGACAGACACACTTTTTCGGCTTAAAATTATATTATGAACCGCTAAAAACACAACAACCTCACTGTCCTCTCCACACGCCAGTCAGGCACACTTCCTCGCCTTAGAATTACAATACGAAACGCTAAAAATACCACTACCTTGCCGAGGGAACACACTTCATTGGCTTAGAATTACGGCAACGATCGCTAAACACACTGCAAACTCTCTTTTCCGATTTACAGTTTAAAATAACTCACCGTTGTCGGCTCCAGCCGCTGAAGAGGCTACACGTTGTAAACAGCCATGGGCTGCATGCCTGGTCCTCCCGGTAACGTTAACAGTTAGCAGGGTTAGCATGCCGGCGTTAGCCAGGACCAGTCGGGATCACTTTACTGGCTATGTCTCAATTGTTTTTGCGAGTAACCAACTCGGGTACTCTAGCTATATAATTCAATGTGAGTACACAAATGTTGAAATGACAAAAAATGCCCATCCCTAGTAGCTGCGATAAATTAGCCTGAAGCTAATGCTTACCTGTTCAGGAGAAAATAAGCCAACTCTGCGTCCTTTTGGGATCCAAGCTGTCTCCATCTTTCAAATACATCTCCAATATTTACCAGGGCGTTGTTACGTCTCTGGTCACGCAACTGTTAGAAACATGCTGTTTTCTTTTTTTTATGTCATGTAGAATCTATCTCCGTTGATCCTGTTGGTTTGTTTGCTGCTTTCATGGCTATACTACCGTTACAGTTATAGCGCTGGGTTTACGTTTTTACAGGTATATCTGGCAACCCGGCCTGCCTGTCAAACTGGGCCGTTGATAACAACACACAGATCAAAACATAAACATAAATTCCGTCACGGAATGTAAATTTCAAAAAGAAAAAATACTGACATTAGTATTGTTGTCAGAAAAGATAGTATTTCAGTTTAACATGTTTCCTTAATATCTGATGAGGCATTGGTGTCATTTTTGGATTTATTACAGTACAAATATTACATATTGGACCTTTAAAGTTGAAAGAATGTAAGACAAGCAGCAAATTCTTACATTCAAGAAGCAGGAGCCAACACATATTTGCCATGATTGTTCGAAAAATGACTTAAACAATGACCGTACTATACTGTCAATGCACAGTAACCCTCACATGATCAACTCTGCAACAACACAACCATCTCCAGTTCACCCGTGATGCAAACGCTCGGAAGTCATACATCTTTCCCATCTCTTTATCTCTCCTTCCCATGTGAACAGAAGGTTATTGAGGAAGTCCCTTAATTGAAGAAGAGTCATGTCTGGGAGCCAATTGGTAAAACTATACTAGGAAGTGAGTTTGTCAGATGAGCCAACAAGCGAGGATAGAGCGTTTTAGACCAATTAAAGTCTTGTATTTAGCCAAATCTTAAGGAATTTGAGTGTTTGGAGCATACTGAGT
Source organism: Perca flavescens (assembly GCF_004354835.1). Lineage (NCBI taxonomy): Eukaryota > Metazoa > Chordata > Actinopteri > Perciformes > Percidae > Perca > Perca flavescens. The sequence continues at coordinate 18,565,957 of NC_041352.1, forward strand.
GTACAGCCACGAAGTAAATTATGCCAGAGGGGAGGTTTGTGCAGTTTTAATGGCAGTTTTGATCATTTTTTATGCCATACTGGCATTCTGAAGGAAAAAACCATAAACTTAATTTAGTGTGTTTTAGTGTTTGATACTCATACGATAGATTCAGTCTGGAGTGTCACCTATAATATAATAATATACACTTTTTCACAGAAACTTGTAAAACATCTAGTATCTGAGTGTGCATGTTTACTTTGAATAATGGCTGAGCTGTCAAGTGGCAGGAATTAAATGTGTATCAGCAAAAAGATTTATGTTAGAAAATAAGCATTCATACATTATTCATCTCCTGTTGTCTGTACTGAAGGATTATACACAACCATGGTCCCTATTTCACTTTCATTAGTTGCAGCTCATGTGACAGATCTTTTATTAAGAGGAAGTTGAGAAGTGCAGCACTCTGCAAACGGACGTTAGGAGGGTTTACATCTCTCAGCTAGTTTCACTTGAGATCCCGTGGATGTTGTGTGTCAGATATAGGTGTCTGATTGTTTACATTCCTCATGTGTTGCATTCACGCGACAGAGTATAGCTTAAAAATGAGTCAAACAGGCCAAGTCTCTGTCCATCTTCTGTAATTTGCAGCGGTTTCATGAAGGACTATCATTGTTTTTAATTAGGGCCGTTTAAGCATCGTAAGTTCTCCAGGCTGAATGCTCCTGTCTCGCTCCTCTTTGTCCTCGCTCCTTCAGAGGAAAAAAAAAAGTGTGAGCATTCATTCTGGATTTGCACCTGTTGAATGGAGCGTACATCTTTCCCGTTTTATGTCTTGAATTTACAGCCCTCAGCTGGAGGGACGACCTTTCACTCGGCCTCTATAGGAGAGCCGCAGCAGCTGTGATTACTTCACTGACTCCTCGTGTAAAAAGACGTCGAGGAGGCGAGGCTCTCCCTGCACCTTGAACCCGATAGCGGCCTGATTTGACACGCTGCTCCATCAGCTGTTTGTTTCTATCCGATTGAACTGATTTCAAAGACATAAAAAGGTGCATTAATTTCTCCTTGTGGTCTCATTTGTAGCTATTCATGTGACTACAAGAGAGGCAGGAAGAGACCACTAAAATGCCCCCTAGTTTTTCATATGTGTGGTCCTTGGCAATTTTTTTATGAGGCTAGCAGCTGTGTGAAGAGAAACATTAGCAATGCTGACTCATTACAAAGAGTAGCTGGAAAATCTGTGCCAATGTATTTCTGGTTTGGCAGAGAAAGATGTAGCAGGCTTCCAGTGGATAACAGCGCCTCAGTATGAGGAGAAATCTCAACTTTGTAAATGGATGATTTTAGGAAGTGCCCCATTGCCGAACAGCTCCTCTTTGCCTGCTGGCTTTCCTCTGAGCAGCTGTCGGTCAGCGTGTTAGTGGGTAAATCTCTGAAATACAGATTACTAATGAGGCTCAAGCTCTCAAGGAAAGCCTGGCCCTGAACTCGGCATCAGGCAGTGTGAAGTGACGAGGTTCCCCTGCTGCATTCAGGGAAAGTTTCAGACATCACTTAAATTCTGTAAACAAGTGCGCTCATGTGCAGCTTGCTTTGCTGTTTAGTAACAATATTTTCTGACTAAGTGTACAGGAGTCTTCATATCTCATGGTGATGATCAGTGAGCTCCGGGTGGTCTTTCAAAGCCAGAACAGTCCAGGTCAGACCTTTTAACCTCCCCTCCAGTATTGTTCCTGGCGACAGTCGCCCTCAGGTTTGTCAGTCCGGTCAAGAGGTTTTCAGGTAATGAGCTTGTTGTCGATGAAAGACGGGTTGCAGATCATCGTTGGAGCAGCTGCTGCTAGCATCGACACTGCTGCACATTCCTGCTGGTTCACGTTACAGCGGAGATATGAAGCAGCTGGAGTTCGACGAGTTTAGTAACTGGTGACTCAAAGGGGCTGACGTTGCTTTCATTCGGCTAGTTGGAAGCAGCTCATTGCAGATCGTATATCCCGCTCGATCCGCTTGGATGTAACGGGGTGAAGGAGGACTTTTACTGAGACTTGTAAATGCATCTTTTTCTCTCAATTTCAGCCCTCTGAAATATAACAGTGTTTTCTCCTTACGAAGCTTTTTCAAAGGAAAAAAAATTACCGGTTTGGTGTTTCACTGTGTACGGGGAAAACGGCACAGTGGCCAAAGCACTTTGCTTTGACTTTGACAGACAATGTCACCATTGAAAATGGTTATCACAGCAGCCTGGGAATGACAGTAGGTTTACATGTACAGTGATTAAGTTGTCTGACAATAGAAACAAGTGTTATGTCAGTGAGAACTACTTTTGTTGTAAAACAGTAAAGGTGACCTCAGAGAGCAGGAGGAGACTGAACGGAGATGTGAACAGCAGTGTGTGCAGGTGTGGTGGACCAAAGAGTCTGAAATTGTAATTTATTGCGGTTTTTTTGTTGGGGAGAATGTGCACACAGCATCCTCAGACAACTTAAAGCTTTTGTTGTTTGGTTTTGTTCCTCTCATACTTTTAGTATTTTTGTACTTTTGCTACTGCACATTCTATGGACCTCTGACCATATTCTTCCTTCAGATAATAAAGTTAAATTTGATTTAATTTTGGATGTTGATTCCAGTGTAATGTGTTTCTTCTAATACTGACAAATCCAGCTGGCATCATGCCATTAGATTTTTTTTTTATGGACAGCAGCCAGCCAGTTTGTGACCCATTGTAGATGGGAGCATCCGTTCGATCCCCTTGTTATCAAGTGACCTGGTTTATTCAACATCACATGAAATGGTATTCCCCACAGCGAACCAAAGTCACAGTAGGAAATGTCATGCAAGCTTTCCTCCATGCTAGTGTTTTAGCAGCAGTTAATTTGGTTGCTGCTTATCATGTATAAATAGCACTGGTGCAGAAATGAGAGTGCAGAGCACATATGAGTTTGCAGCACCCATCTATCCATAAGAGCTGCTCCACGCTGTAAAGGTACATGTGACTGAGCGGATTTCATCTCGGTGCCAGTTTTAGCCGGGTCGCGCTCAGATACCAAACATCCACAAATAGTGTGAGGACACGTGAGGAGGCAGCGGGGCATGGTGCCAGTTGGGTCGTGTTGGTTACAACCTCGCCCACATTCCTTTTAATTTACTGTCAGCCCCCTGGAAATACATTTTCTCTGACACGTGGTGTCCCTGCTTTTTGCACAAGAAGTCAACCCCCGTGTGAACCATATAATTAATGCTCCTATAATGGGACGGTGATGGAAGCAGCCAATATGTCAGCAGCAAAAAGACATGGCCTTTTTGAATCTACTATATGAGGCTGATTGTTTTTAGTTTGTATTGGTTTTCAGTGAAACATACCTGGCTTTTTTTCATTTAAAGGGGCACTCCACAGATTTTTTTATTATGGGAAATGTAGGATGTTTTTGTAGCTTCCAAAAGTTGTGCAAATAGACACTCGTCCCTGAATGTGACAAACCGAAAATAATAAAAAATTAAGATAACATGATTGTGCTGCTGTTTATGCACTAGAGTCCTGTAAAAATAGTTAAAATCAGTTTTGGTTTTATCACCAAATTGGGTGAAAAAGAAAAGAAAATGACCAGGGCTTTAGTGATTAGACCATTAACTAAACCCTGCTTTTAAATTGTGGGGGCAATTATTTGCAAATGTGTGTGGAGAGTTGTGCAACCAACTGTATCTGTGTGTGTGTGTGTGTGTGTGTGTGTGTGTGTGTGTGTGTGTGTGTGTGTGTGTGTGTGTGTGTGTGTGTGTGTGTTTAGTCCCGCCATGCCAGCCATCCCGTGTGTGTGGACACATTTTTTAGGGTTGTATTTCAAGACCCCATCATGCACCTTCTCAGGACCTGTGATATATAACATTATTATGTTTTTTCCACTTACAACCAAATCTCTGGTGTTGTTTGAACACAAGGCAACTCAACAACACATTCGCCTATATGTTTTTTTGCATACGCTTTCCAGGGTAACTTTTCCCATCAGATATATACGCACACCCATACAGCTTTAGGTGCAGCGACAGGAAGTGGAGAAAGTCCATTTGAAAGCTGAGCAGTCTGTTATGACGTCAGTGCAACTTCTTTGAAATGTTGTCCTTGGCTTTACAACCAGAAGATACTCTGAACTGTCATGTGGTTTACAGACTGAGAGCCAGCTAAAATGAGCAAGATTCAACCAGGTTCATCAGCCCACATAACTTAAATTCTAGGAGATACCAAAGATGTCGGGCGTAATTTTGTTTCAAAAGACACACAGGACATTTAGTCTAAGTTTATATAACTCATTAAATGGCTTAAATTATGAGCTGGCCCAGCTTGGTCAGGTATGACCAGTAGCTTAGGGTGGCTGATGTTAGCAAACATTATATACTGTAGATATTGTTGTGTTATTGATATTACTGAGTCAGTTCATGATTTATCGACTCTAATGGCTGTTATATTTCGCTTCACTGTCATTATCCTACTACGATGTATCATGGACTATTATTACATTCTATAGTTTAGCTACTTAAAGGTGCTGTAGGTAAAAAATTTGAACATCGACAACTTCTCAGTCCATCCCCCCTTTCCACTAAAGTCCAAAACAGTCTCCTAAGCCCCTCCCCCCACAAGGGAGAATTAATGCATGTGCATGAGTAGTTAGACAACCCCCCGCCCCTGGCCCTGATTGGTGCATCTGAACAGGGAGCTGTGGATTTTTGCAAATCGCACTACAGGCTGTAGGTGGTGCCAGAGGAGCTTGATTCTTTTTTTAAATGACCTGCTTCATGTAGTTCTACTCGAACATAGGATCAGTTTCAGCAAATATAATAAAAGTGGGAAACTGCATGTCCTAGAAGAAATTAAATGCAGAAGTAGACCACCATCCAGAAAACAAGCATACTTTATTTGGAGACTCAAGGATGAACTGGTCAAAGGGTTAGGGTCACTGTGACGTCACATAACACGTGGTTGGCCACAACTCAAGATCTCATACTATGCTAATTATGACAAAATTTCACACAAATATCTAATAGGATAAAATTATGAAGTGATGAAATTTTATACCCAAAAGTTCAAAGGCCAACTTCACTGTATAATGTTCTGCAAAAATGCTTTTCTGGCCATTATTCAATGGCATAACTCAGGAACAGAAGGGGGAGACATTTGGTCGGATACTGAATTGGTAGTCTCGCTTTGCCAGACCTTACTCCACAGTGCGTCGCAGAAGGGACTGGTGAGTCCACACAGCATCCCGGGACGGGAGAAAAACGTTCTCTGGTTTACTGGCATTTCTTTAAACCAAACACAATCGTCATGGGCCGGATAGAGCCACGGTGCTGCTGCAAAATAGCCTGGGGAAGGAACTTGTTTAGGTGAAACATGTACGTTCAAAAGTTGTTTTAGTCGTGCAACAGAAAACTCAGATTAGACAGATAGTCTAGCTAGCTGTCTGGATTTACCCTGCAGAGATCTGAGGAGCAGTTAACCATAGTTCTCAGAAATCCACCGGAGTTCAAAATTCCAACATAAAGAAAGCGAAAGTTAACGAACATCCGGCCGAAAAAAGTTATATTTCCGACGGCACTCTAGCAATCTATTAAATTCCTTCAAAGTCTTCACTACATTTATTACTTATGAGTCTGGACAGACATGGATGTAAACTGCAACTTGAATGGTTTATGTGTCTTCTCCTTACTTGTTGATCAGATACATCGACTTCTGTGTACATTTGTGTTTTAACTCTAAAGATGAGTGTTTCTTTTTTTCTGCCGTTATCTGAATTTGACAGCAACACACCCACAACTCATAATGAAAGGAGCGGTTCATTTGCGAAGTTGAAAGTTTTACTTGCATTATGGAAACACAAACAGTCATATCAGTACTTAAACATCTCCTTTCTCTATATTGCAGGGTGGGTGGTGTTGCAGACCCTCATGCAGTCCCAAGCTTTTACTGCAGCTGTCATGCTCATAGATGTCTGAAGATACTGATCTGAAAGGGAAGGATGCAAAGGTGGAAGCAGTCAGTGTTGGATTCAGTTTCACTGCATCTTAATGGAACACACACACACACACACTATAGTTTTTAATACTATCTACTTCCCCCTTTCTTTGAGATGACATGTACACCCTGAATGGGCCCCTGCGGTGATCTACATTGTAGTCGGGAAGTACCTAGTGTTACAACTGCCATGCTGGTCTCCTTAAAGGGACAGTGCTGATCACTTTCATGTGCAGTGCATTCTCCTTTCAGGGCTTTTCAGTCACCTGTTGGATGTTTGAGTTGTCGGCTTGATAGCAAGTGAGCGACTTTTCTGTGCAGAGTTCAGGAGTCAAAGAAGGTCTTTTCGCCTTCTAAATAATCAGGAGGTCCAATTGGCTCACTTCAAATGCAGAAAGAGTTGAAGGAGATTGATATTTGTTTAATATATCTTAGGCCCTGTTCTGACCTGGTTTAAATATCTGTCCTGAGTAGTACCGCATTGCCAGACCTTCCTCTACAGCGCTGCGGAGGCAAGTCCACACAGCATTCCGGGATGAGAGAAAAACGTGCTCTGGTTTATTGGCATTTCTTTAAACCAATCACAATCGTCTTGGACAGCGCTAACACCCGGCGGAGCAACAGTGCTGCTGCAAAATAGCCCCGGGAAGGAACTTGTTTGGTGGGAACAAAAATTGTTTTAGTCGTGCAACCGAAAACTCAGATTGGACGGATAGTCTAGCTAGCTGTCTGGATTTACCCTGCAGAGATCTAAGGAGCAGTTAACCATAGTTCTCAGAAATCGACCACGTTTAAAATGCCAACACGAAGAAAGCGGAAGGTAACCGAGATCTGGCTGAAATGAAAGACATCCGCCGGAATATCTGGCAGCACCTGAACAATCCCGGGAAGTAAAACGTCGTGGATATAGACTAGTCCTGAGTAATCCGATCACTAGTGGGCAGCTCTAAATACGTGTGTTTACACCTGGCAGTAGAATGTGTTTCCAAATGTGTCTTGAGTGACCACTTGTTATCAGTTCTCACTTCCCTGCTCTGTATGCAAATAAACACGTACATTTACGTCATTAAATGTCATTTAAAAATAGGCGTCGGTTCTATTTCTAGCATGCATGCGTTTTCGGTCTGGCTCGAGCCGCGCGTGTCACGCAGGCAGTGTGTAAGCACTAACCTGTTAACATGGGAGCCGAAATATGAACGGACACGCCACGCAGCTGACACGCTCACGCAACGCAGACAGTGTGTAGCCGGCCTAAGAGCAGGCAGCATCACCGACCGTATGATATAACATCCAAAACGCACTGGTCTGAGTGATCGGATCTCAATGTGTCCTGAATGCGTCCCGGGTGCATTCACACTGGTACTTATAGCTGTTCACTTGTCATTGGATCACTCAGGAAGGGTGTTAATACCAGGTGAGAATGAGGTTTTTAGGTTTAAAGTTATCCATCTTCATGCTCTTGGAAACAGATAATAGAGAAGTCTACTCAAATATTCCCAGCTTTACAAATTAATTCCTGGGGTCATGAGAATATTTGGGCCTGAATACATTGAGAATTTGTGATGAAGTGTAAATGAAGCAAATTCCATTCCTCTTCCACCTCATTGTGGTTAAAAATGAGGTGGAAGAGGAATGGAATTTGTTTTGCAATAGTTTATAAAACCATATAAATCTTTACTTGTGTATTCAGTGTGCACGTTGTATGTCTTTTCTCTCACTTTACACTGTTGTATGTTTTGAAAAAGCTGCACACATTGTCTGAATAAATGTTTCACTCTGGCAGATGTTTACTAAACGTGTGTTTTTCTTCGAGGCAAACAAGCGAGTGAAGCGTACTCATTACACTGAAGCCGGTCGGTCGTGAGTGTTCTGCATTGCTGCCTCCTGTTTACAGCTGCAGAGAGTGAAAGCGTTTAAACTGTAAATGAGCTCCTCGCACTTCAAACAAGGGTCAATTACACACACAAGACACTGTATGTGCACTTATTACGAAAGCTTAACCACAACACAGGTATCACTTTATGAATTACAGTAAGTGTTGGCCTGCAGAATTTCCAGTTATTGCAGTTTATATTTTGTTTTATTACTCTGATCTTATTTTCATAGTTTTGGCGATTGTTTTTATTGGTAATAATAACTTTTTACACACACAAGTAATTGCTGGGATCTGGGAAGGAAGCCAAATTTTTAAACAAACCCCCAGGTTAAAGGCTCAGCATGGTTCAGATAATGTTAGGAAAAAAATAACAGATACTCCTCTCCATAGAAGCGGAGATGAACGGTAAAATTATGACCAAAACTCTTTTTAAACAGTTTACAGACTGCACAGTTTACCTACAGTTTTTGCCATAGCCATGCACATAAATTTTTCAAGTGCAGTGAGTGTGATTATTACCAACATTACGGGTTATCTTGCTTTCAGTTTCACCTCCAAGTGAAGTGATAGATAATCTGGCTAAACTGTTGACGTGTTTACAACCTGTCTGACTGTTTGACTGCTCGTGTTTCTTGTCCTATCAGACTTTATTTGAACATGTTCTTAGATCTCAGCAATTACAAAGTTATCATAACCAATAGACTATGGTCAATGCTACGTAAATGAGACCCAAGTTGTTTAAACTGGAATAATCCTTTCAATTCTAGATTAAAGCAATACTTAGACATTTTGAGAAATACACTTATCCAATTTCTGGCAGAGAATTAGCTTAGCTGCTTATCTTAGCATAAAGACTGGAAACCAGGGGAAACTGCTAGCCTGGTTCTGTCCAGAGGTAACAAAATCCGCTAGCACCTCAAAAGCTCACTAATCAACGTGTTATATACTGTTTTTTCAGACTTTACAAAAAGCAAAGTTTAGAAATGTCAGTTTGCCATTAATGTGCTGGACTATTTCTTGGCAGATAACCTTCCATAGCAAACTGTTGTTTTTACCCTTCGGTTTTTGTACTGATAGAGTTTTTTAGATAAGATTTAAAGGAACATGCCGACTTATTGGGACTTTAGCTTATTTGCTGTAACCTCCAGAGTTGGATAAGTCCATACATACCCTTCTCATCTCCGTGCGTGTTGTAACTCTGTCCGAAGGCCCCACCAGTAGCTTAGCCTAGCACGGATCCTGAAGACAATCGGTTCCATCTAGCCTACTGCTTCCAATAAGTGACAAAATAACGCCAACATTTTTCCTATTTACATGTTGTGATTTGTATAGTCACAGCGTGTACAAATAACAAGGTCACATGAGACACAACCATCTTCTAACCGTATATAAACTGGGAACTATATTCTCAGAAAGGCGAAGCACTGCTACTTCTGCTACTTGGGCGGACTGATATGCTTGCCGTACCTGAGAAGCACCGAGCAGAGAGTACCAATGCTGGTGGAACTGCTCCTTTAAACACACACACACACACACACACACACACACACACACACACACACACACACACACACACACACACACACACACACAGTAGGCCTGCAGTATTTTTTGCAGCGACTAAAGCAGGTGGAGAAGCATTTTTTATATTATTACATTACACTTCATTTAGCTGACGCGTTTGCTTTAAGGCAGCTGACTAATCATTTTGACTGTCTGCCTCCTCCATTTCAGTCTCCAGGTTAGTCCACAGAGCAGGTGTTGGTGTTGGTCGTGGACTTCACACTACATCCCTCTCACTTCTGTCAGCCCAGCAGAAACCTTTGGCTGTGGTCAGCTGAGCGGTTAGTCATGCTCACTGGACTGGATATCCTTCTGCCACTGTCACTTTTTATTTCTTTTAACCCTCCTTTGCATTCAAACACTCATAAAACAACTGTTACAACTGTGCCAGGTCAAGCGGTCTGATTTCTTTTTTTCGCTTTTCATGTGAAGCCTGGGGTTGTACTGGAAGAAGAGCGAGAAGTTAAACAAACCAAACCTCATTAAAATAAACCTCTGTCAACTCCCACTGCCTGTTTTTCTAAAGTACAGGAACGCGCTGTTGTGCTTCTCAACCCCCACAAAATTACTACATGACTTCTGGGTAATAAATAAACTGGGGGATGCCACCCAGCAACCAGGAAACAAAGAATAACTGCCAACCCTCACTCCCAGATAGGTAAAGGATGACTGAGTTTCCCACCACTGTACCGCCTCATTATACTGGGGTTTAACACACAAACACACACTTTTGTGGCATGTGTACACACAACCAATGCTCTGATCATTCAACTCTGTAAAGTGGTGTTCAGTTTGGGGATTTTTTCTGTGACCCAAGATGTCTTGTTTTTGGTGTCTACATACACTAGAAAGAAAAACTGTTCATCACATCATACGTTGTATTATCTATCACACACACTAGCTGAAATGTAATACTTCAAAAAGGGAACTCCCCCTCATAAAGTTCGCACGAAACAAATAAATTTGTTTCGTAGCCCCACACTGTGAGAAATGTCCGTATTTGTCGTGTATCTCACTGAGTTTAATTGGGCTTGACTTGTGATATCATATATTTCCAGACACCAATCAAAGTTTAGCATTATTTGCATCAAAACAATCCTAGAAAAGCATATTAGCTGAGCTTGTGAGTGGAAACCTAATACCTGAAGAGTTCTTTCTGAACGTTAACTTTGATTTTTGTCACCAACATATAGGAATACATTTCCAGGGGCTTTGATATAACCTGAGGAAACCAAATACTTTCTGTTGTGTAGCAAAGTGAAGTTTATGATGAATACCTGTGAAGTCTTCTCATGTCCTTGCAATGTGCTGTGATTCTTTACAGCCCAGTAAACCTGTTTAAATGTCAATTTAACTGAGCTTGACATGTCATTCTGTTTTAACTGGCTCAGGAAAGAGAGGAAGGTGAAGTGAAAGAAGTGGAAGTTAGACAAGAGAGTAACAAAATGTTTGAGAGAAATTCAATTTCTTACCATGAGTTACAGGAGTAGATCTACAACACTGTCGTACCTGTATAGTAAATTGGAATATGGCAAGCAGCTTGTTAGCTTAGCATAAAATCCAGAAACGGGGGAACAACTAGCAGCTTCTGAAGGTTAAAAAAAACCTTGCCCTTTTAGATAGCATGACGGAAGCAATAGAGGCGTGACGTGTAACACAACAGCGTGTGTGTGTGTGTGTGTGTGTGTGTGTGTGTGTGTGTGTGTGTGTGTGTGTGTGTGTGTGTGTGTGTGTGTGTGTGTAGTCCCGCCATGCCAGCCGTCCCGCTGCCGGATCAATGGCGGAACAACTCTGTCCCCACTTTCTGTGTACGTTACCTATTGTAGAGAACAGCGAGGCAGAATAACGCCACGTTATTACTGCCTTGAACAGGCTGGTGTAAAAGGGGCTTCAGTTTCCCACCATTTGGGCTTCTGACCCCTTGAAATGAACACTGTAGTGTATTTTTTTGGTTGACGTACCAATAATGCATGACCTTTTTGTTTTTTTAACCAGTTTCATGCAGTAGCCTATATAAGGGGGTTTATCACCAAGTCAACCCAAGAATTCTTTCTGCCAGTTGTAATTTAATTGAGTCTTGAGAAAGTAAAATAGATTAAAATCATAAGAAAAAACACAAAGGTTAGAAGAATGTCTGAACAAATGATGCCATTTTGTGTATGATGAATGTTTTTGTTCTGCATTCCTTTCCTGTTGAACATCTTGCGACAGATTGGGAACCACTGTTTTAGATGTACGATAAATACACCTATAAAGAAAAAAAATATATAAAAAAAATCTACATAATTCTAAATTAACTATGTTCTCCACTAAGTTTAGTTATAGTCTCAGCTTAAATCAGTGCAAAAAGACTAACCAGCTGATGCTATGCCATGGAACAATTTATTTAAAGGAATAACTAATAGGCTGATTTGCATTACAATAAGTTATTTTAGTATGATAATCATTCAGAGCTTTTCAGTGCAGGAAAATGTCATGACAGGCTGACCTCATCGTCCGTGCTCCAGCCTCGGTTCACACCCTCCGCCTTTTGATGTGGATGCTCTGTTTGTTCACCAGCGCCAGCGGTCTGCTCGCTCCATTCAACAATCTGCCACTTGCTAAGTCCCTCCCTCTGACTGGGCAGCAGCCGCATTGTTTGCATTTTACACCAAGAGGTGAGAAACATGCGGTCTCATTCACACCACATTCTGCAGAAATCAGGTGTGACTTCTTATCTGTATCCAAATCCAGCGTGGGCCCCTGTGTCGTCACTAATGCTACCTTTTAAAACCCATGGCCCCAGTTTGTGCCTTTCCTCTTATTACTAGTAGTTTTTGTATCCAGCTGTAATAAACAATATTTTGAATGCTGGACTTAAAAATCAAGTTGAGTTTTGCATTCATCTGCTGAAGGGGGGGAGTTTCTCTGTGCTCACCTCCAATTTGAGTTTAACACGTGACTTGTGACCTCTCAAATAGCCAATCATAGTCCAATATGCAACTTGAAACCTCCAGCTCACATACACTGAGAATGGACTTTCCAGTGAAGTGGGATGCATCTTGTGTTTCAACACGTCCCCATATCTAAACGACAGATATTCCCGTTCTATTTCCTGCCGCCCGGTGGCCTTTTAAACATGACTGGAAATTTTAATCATGTGACCGGACCGTTCTATTTAATCTAACGGGAGCAGTTAAAACACGTAGTTAGTAACATTGTGAAACGGAAATAGTTAAGTTTAGGCAACAAAAATACTTAGTAAAACATCAGGGATTGGCTTAAAATAAGTCATTTAAAACTACGAAAATGAGGACATATCATGGCGTTACAGACTAAGGTCTGTAAAACTTAGTTACCCGTCTCCTGAGTAAAAGTCCTGTGTTTGTTTGACCAATCCACCACCCCAACCTACCTGCTAATTGGAGAATTTGGAGCTCTTATATAATATTATACTTTATTTACGTGTCATTCCAGTGAGTGGCCCATTCCACACAGAATTACATTACTCCCATACAAAATACATTTCATCCACACCTTCCGGTCCAGTGTTCACACACAAAATACTCTACTTACTTTACTTACACTTGATCACCTTGCTTACTCGTTTGCTCTCGCGATAATTGCTTAAGCAACAAGACATCGCCGCCAAACAAGAAACATAATTATGGGTCAACCTATACAGTTGTTTTCGCTTAACTCAGTATAGCACCAACGCAATACTGTTTTTACCCAGTACCCATTGGTAGAAATCAACCCAACAGAAGGGTTGTTTTGAACAGTAATATAAAAAATAACACCAACACTGGATCGAAATGCTCCACAGGTACTGGGTAAAGTCAACCCATTATTGCATCCGTGCTATATTGACCCCACAGTGGGTCAGTTTTTATCCCAGTAATTTTGAATGTGTAATCAAATAAGATTAATATAACCTGATTGTAAAAAATGAATTTAATGTACGAAATGATGAGCAAGGAGATCTTTATTGTAGAGCTGAGAGAATATTTTTTGTTCCAGTTGGATAGAAGAGTCTTTGAGGAATCTGGATATGTCTTTAGGTGTTGTCAAACAACCTGCAGAGTTTTTATTATTGTGGTTGGTACTCACTGATTCTCAAGAAGAAAAGTGTCTCTTTGACTTATAATTAAAACAATGATTACAGGAGAAGCACAAACCACCTGAAACTATGATTCATTCGCTGATGAGACATACATCCAGTTTTAAAATGAATCAGGAAAGAGTGACAAACGGTCACGATCACAGCTTTGAGGGGAGCACCCTTCTACAGTTTGAAGAGTAAGAAAAGTAAAAGTAAATTTGTTAAGGAAAGTTTGCGGAGTCTCCACTAAAGCTGAGAAACAAAAACTTATGAATCATAACTAACAGAACCTATTAAAGATAAGAAGCGTTCACATTAAACACTGTTTGGTTACTCATTGATATTCCAGACTGTAAGGCAACAACTTAACTGAAGCACAAATAATTCAATATTTACATTCATGAAACACGTTTGCTTTAGCAGCCGAATCATGAATAGAGTAAAACGACATGCACTCTATGAACTCCTGCTGCAGCGGGTTTACAATTCATTGACAAGGAAACATAACAGCTGAAACTGAAGAGAGGAAACCATCAAAGTATCACGTTAAGTTCCTCTTAGTCTTGACAACTCCACCAACACCATAAATGGAAGGAGCTTCATTCACAAATTTGCCCTCTGTGAACCCATGACAGCACCCGGTGGCACCTCTGATACTAAGCCCAATGGGTAACTTGCAGCTCGCAAAATGCACATGCATGCACACAGGGAAACAAAGTGCTGTTTCACCTTTTCTGTGCAGCATTACTGTACAAATGCAAATACCACTCATGCATAGGCAAAATACTTTCTTGAATCACTGATATTTATAATTGTTTTTTGTCAAACTGCATGCAAATATGCTGCTGTTTAGCTTTTGATCTATTTCATTCTGAATTAAAGATAGTGTAACCACGAACAGTATGCACCAGTATTTCCCATTACATATGGCCCCGTAGATCATATTTCAGAGGATAAAACTGACCTACTCAATGGTATTAAAGTTGCTGCGACTCTATTGCTTATTTTTACTACTAAAGGTCAGTGAGGGTGAGGTGAGTTAAAAATAGAAAAGGCCCACTAAGCATTAGTATGTCTTCATGATTAAATCTTCAAGTAACTGCTCAGACCGCCAGTCATTTAATCCCTTTATCTGAAATATCAGGTCCATGTTAACTAATGTGCATGTACATGTGCACCTTTATGTTTGTATATGATAGCATTTTCTTATCTCTCCATCAAGTAATATTATACAGCCGCCCTCACTATAGATTAGCTCATCTTTTTTTTTCTCCATTTTGCTCAGATCTTACAGGTACAATACTTCCTGTAACTCCCTAGAGCAGAGAGTCTGTATAGATTAAAAAGTGTCCAGACATGCTGCAGGTGAGTGGCTAACCCTGCGTTCCCAGGCTTGGTGTAAAAAATAGTCAGACAGTTGTGGGAGGTCTCTGAGTGCCTGTAACTTGGCAGGAGTGTGTTCAAAAGTATGCCCTCTTCTAAGTCAAACACCAGCACAGGCTGCTACTTGCTCCTGTCCAACAGATCTGCCCGCCCACACATGGGAAAGCACTTTCAAGGAATCATGCTCCACTGATCTCCATACCCAGTCGGGCACTTTTATTTCATTTAAACCCATCACTTTGTTTGGGTTAAAAAGACTTCTTAAAATAACATTCAGTACAGTAAAGCACAGTAAAAGGCTATAAAGTTCCAACGTAAATTTAAACAGCAGCCTTTAATCAAAGGCTTGGCTCAAAGTCACAAATAACGATGATACAACTGAAAGTGAATTTAATGCAGCTAGTGCACCCTATACTGCTGAACAAGCCGCAGTATACAGAGCTGTCACACATTGTATAGACTTAAACTGCTCTGCATTTCCAACGCACTATATCAAAAGAAGTCACGACCATGACTGCTGAGCTTTTCACTTGTGTTGCATTTTAATGTGGATGTATGACGGAGTGGTAATTGGAATTTATCCCAGAACACTGTGAGTCAGTCAGTGCTACAGTATATGTACAGTGTGACTCTGTTAGCTATCAAACATTTAAATAAAGACTGTCCACATGACTCCTGACGTTTGTATGTGTGTTTTTCCATCAGCACATGGTATAGTGTTAAGGGGAAAAAAACATGGCAGAGTCCCACATAGTATGAACAGTTGGCTTGATTTGCATGTGATTATATCAGTGCTGACCACGAGGATCAGTGTAAGAGTAAACTATAACCCTAAAATAACTGTCACTCTGCTGCAGACAAACCCTTAGTAGCAGAAGAAGTACTCAGATCTTTTACTTAAGTAAAAGTCTTGATACAGTGTAAAAATAATCTGTTACAAATACAAAATTCTGCATTCATACTCTTACTTAAGTAAAAGAATTAGCATCAAAATATAAGTATATACAAGTAAAAGTACTCATTATGCAGAATGGCCCATTTCAGAATCATATATTATGTCACTGGATTATAATTATTGATGGATTGCGGTGTTTAAGACATTGCCGTTGATGTCTGTGGAAAATGTACAGCTATATAGGTATTGAAAAATTCAGTTTTGCTTAATCTATTTCGTTCAGCATCTTCACTCTGAGTCATTGTTAGGGGAAGTTGTCGTTCTCTTTATGCATAAGTACTGGTTGTGAAAATGAGTGTTGCTTTTATGAAGGTGCCATTTAGAAATCATACTGTCTGCGGTGGGGCCTCCCCTGGTCGGTTCTTCTGCTAAGCAGAGTGTGTATCCACTCACTACGCTGTCTTCACATCAATTAACTTGTGTATTGCACTGTAGGGGAAAAATATTATCACATCTGACTCAAGGCTCTTCTTTTAAATCATGCAGGAGGGTACATACCAGAAATGTACATTGAATTATAATCTGCCATTTCCTCAAAAACCACAAATGTTTTGAATGTGACACAAATTATTATCTTTTAACAATAAATAACATCAGAGGCAGTAGCGGCTGATCAAAGAGAGCGATTCACTCATCCTCTGCTCTTTCCAGGCTAACAGCAGGAAGCCAACAAGTGAATTCCCTTAGCGTTTACACAGATGCTGACGTTTTAGACAGGGCCATGAGAAAGGGGAAAGTGATCAGGTTGCAAGCAGTGAATCATTTTGTCTGCCTGAATGTTTATAGTAGAGTGTGTTGTCAAGGGCTGGCATAACAGCCCGTGAGAGGATGGCACATCTCGCTTGTCTGTTTATCTGCTAGGTTTGTGTTAGTGGGTGTCACTGTTGCTCTATGCCCCCCTCCTGGGTCTCTCCCTGGGAATAAGTCAGCTGGTAAGGGTGTGTGAATGTTGGTTAAGCAAACTAACATCACTCAGAGCTGCTTTCTGACACAGGTTTTACAGCTGATGGAATTTGAAATGTAGAAAACAGACATTTAAAATCCAGAAAAGGCTGTTTTTTTAGGGATTTAAACACAATAACTGCCACTTATCTTTAGCGCTTAAAGATACTACAAACTCACACTAACGTTGCACAACAGTAGGCTATAGGAAATTGCATCATAAACGTTTCAGAAGGAAGTCTGCATGCATATTCTAATGTGGTAAACCACTTTACTCTGCAACCTTAAAAATAAAGTATCTTGAATGGAGGCCATGATCGGCATGTGTGTTTTTACTTTGCCACAGTCATTGCATGCTTATAACCCCACTGACATTTCTAGGAACGATGGCTGTCACATATTTGCAGAATGTAGAGCATGTTCTTTGTAGCATGGACCTAAAATAAAACTGCAGTTTCCTCTTTGCTTCAAAATGCATGTTAACTTCTTGGAGTTTCACTATAGCTTTAGTTTTTTTCTACGTAGGCTAATATATGAGGCAGGGAGGGATTCATATACAGAATTAACCTTAATGAATAAAGAAAGTTGCATGGAATATGCATTAACAAAACACACATACCAATTTGTTCAAGAATAATTTATTTGTAGGGGTATTTCATGAACTCCCATGTGGCTGCAGTGCCCCAGAGGGTGTCAGCATTTTGAGGTATAATTTGGGAAAAGCTGCAGTGGTAGACACCTCCCACCTCCCCCAAACCCATCTTTCCGTTTCCACCTCCTGTCCTCTCCTGCACTTCAAGCATTGGTTATCAGAATTGCAAATATCAAGCGGACCAGCTCCTAAATCAGAATTATTAATGAACAAGTCTTTTGAAGTTGAATCGGGGAGGATTCACAGACGAGCAGGAAAGTATTCAGCTTTGTGGACATCGTTTCCATGTTAGGCCAGGTTTGGCAACATATTTGTGACCTGGTAACAGTGTGTTATAACCATTTATCAACAGTATTTAAACAAATAAATAAAAAAAAAAAAAACACACATTAGTGTAGTTGTATGTAAATATAAAGTACAACAAACTCCTGTGAAGCATCCATAACAGTTAATAGATGATTTATAACACACTATACCATTAGTTAAGGATTAATACATGGTTTATAAAGCATCAAGTAAATGATTAATACATGGTTTATAAAGCATCAAGTAATCATTTTGGCCTCTTTAAATATTTTTTGGTAATCTATAAAATACACAATTATTTGATTATTTTTGCACTGATAATAGCTATCTAAATAATGTTTATAGATGCTTTACAAAGTATGTATTAACCATTAACAAGGCATTAGAACCATCAGATGCAACTTTATAATAGCCTTCCAAATAATGTTTATTGAGGGTTTACAAGTGATTTCTTAAAGGTTTAAAAATCATTTGGTTATTATCAACAAACACTTCATATAATATATAAAATGTTATGATGATTAATTGCATTTTGGAATATATTACAAATACAAAGGATAGACAAAATAATGCAAACAAGAGATGTGTGCAACAATAAACTGTTAAAAGAACATCAATCATAGCATTACTAATACTTAGTAAATATTATTAATTATCATTTTATAATCACCATTTTTTAACTTAACTTTAGTTAAGTAGTTAAGTTATTCATTTACCATTCATTAGTGATGGTTACCCAATCTATTAAGACGTTTTATTCTGCTTATAAATGCTAAATGAATCAGAGGATGGAGCTGTGGCATTAAAAACAAACAAGAATTGCATAATGTTATGATCTGAAATTTGGAAAACCTCAGTGCAAAAAGGTTTTCTAGGGCATGAGAGCATGTGGGGTTTCCAGGTCACACATGCAGATTTGTCTCCAGTCATTTCTCTGATTCTTCTTGTCTGCGTAGGATGCTCTGATTCAGACAGCATGTACAGGCAGACAATGTTTACAACAGATAAGAGACCCACATACTCTTTGTCCAACATTATATTACAGCACTTCCTGATTTAATAGTATGTGCAGCCACAGTAATCCATCCATTTTATTCAATAAGCAATTGACGTGGAGTCTCAGACATCGCAGAGACAACGAGAGTACACAGAAGCAGCTGGCGATCCACCCTTTGTGTTGGTTAGTGATCTGATGGGCAGAGATCATGTGATGTTAGAAGAAAACAGCTCAAACTCTCACACACACAAAAACCACAATTGGATCAAAGCTTGTCATTTTCAGTGCAGTGGCGTTGAGGCATCTCCCACCTAATATAGCACCTGTTGTTCAGGATGAGTATAGTCCTGGAGAAGCAGCATAGAATCATGTGCATCCACAAATGACAGCTCAGGCCCAAAAAAGACAGAGTTCACAGAGTGCAACGCCATGACTTCTGAAATTAATTCACTTATTTTACTATAAATTGATAAAGTAAGAAGGAACATTTGATGATGCAGCGCTCAGTAAATGACTGCGTCTACAGTGATGACTCTGGGGGATAACGCCCTTGACCTCATGAAGAAGCTTTTATTATCCAAACTGAATAAATCAATTATCGTCTTTGTGCGCAGTCACAGCCGCAAGACGAAATGTCTTTTTTATGCGCCACCACATTCATAAATAGGCTGATTAGGACTGCTGTGGGTGTGAGGATCATGTGCTGCTGTGTGACAGACAGTGAATGGCTGGCTGTGTTAGCTCACAGAGGAGGAGACTTGGGGATGCTGTGTACATGAAGGGCCCTCTGTGTCTCTGCCGTGCACACAAGTATGCGTCTCATTACTAACATTTGACTGAAATAACTTCACAGCTCAGGGTTTTGAGCTACAGGCCACCTCAGCTGTGTCCTGACCTGCACTGTCCACAAACATGACCCTCCAATTTCATTCTTGTTACTCTCTTCTGAGAGTACATACTGTACAAGTCAGAAGGTGATAGGTAGTGGTCACCATGGATAGATTACTAAACTGGACTCAAGGCACAGGCATGGGGCCTCTGGACCACAGGCTCTGTATGAAGTGACTGTTAACGTGTTTTTATTTGAAAGTCAATCACACAACCACAAAGAGATGCAAAAAAACAACCCAAAGAGATGTAAAACAACCACAAAGAGACACAAAACAACTAAAAAACTGACACAAAAAACCACAAAGAGAAACAAAATGACCACAAAGAGACACAAAACAGCTATCAAGAGAAGCAAAACAACTACAAAACTGACACAAAACAACCTCAGAGACAAAACAACTACAAAACCACCACAAAGAGACACAAAACGACTACAAAGAGAAGCAAATCAACTACAAAACTGACACAAAACAACCTCAGAGACAAAACAACTATAAAACGACCACAAAGGGACACAAAACGACTACAAAGAGAAGCAAATCAACTACAAAACTGACACAAAACAACCTCCGAGACAAAACAACTACAAAACGACCACAAAGGGACACAAAACGACTACAAAGAGAAGCAAATCAACTACAAAACTGGCACAAAACAACCTCAGAGACAAAACAACTATAAAACGACCACAAAGGGACACAAAACGACTACAAAGAGAAGCAAATCAACTACAAAACTGACACAAAATAACCTCAGAGACACAAAACAGCTACAAAACAAAAGAGATGCAAAACAACCATCAACAGACACAAACAACCTCAATAACACACAAAACAACTACAAACTGACACAAAACAACCACAAAGAGACACAAAATGACCACAGAGACGCAAACGACCACAAAGAGACACAAAACAACAAAACGACATGGCTGCATCATTTTTCTTTGTGTGTTTCTTTTAGTCTCTCAGTTTTGCCCCCATGTACTAGGGGCGGGGGGCTTTTACATGTCTGGATCCAAGAGCTCGTCCTCTCATAATCTCTCCATGGCAGTAAATTATTTGGAGTTACAATTAGATTATTGATATTATTTCATATACAATTATTTATTATTATGTAATTATAAATAATGTACTTAGTCTTAACACATTTGAACTCATTTTACAAATGTGTCCGTTCTTTAAAACTGTGACCCCATTCGAAAGTGTGAAAACCAGCTCTCCTCAAAGTGACGGAGACAGTTCAAAGTACACCGATGAGTGCAGTCCTGTAGAGCATAACATATTCTACCTGCTCTGTGGCCAACGTCTTTCAGACAGATTGTGGGGCTTTTAGACCACTATCTGATAACTAGACCGCATGAAGAAATCAGACAAAAAAACATTTACATACGGACACACACACACACTAACCAGGGTCAGTAATTAACAAGGGCTCATGGTAAAAGTGCCCTTGAAGGTTCATAAAAAGCCTGTAAAATGAGGGGGCAAAATGCACCCTTCATAATTATGAGTAGCCTCTTTTGCATTTTTCCTTTCCTAAGTCTTTGATGGGTTGTCAAATATTCATGTGAGAGGGCGACTGCTGTCCCCTATGGGAAACTAAAGGTGTTGTCAGGAGCTTTTGATCAGAAACCAGCTGAGTGTGCAGCGTTAAGCAGCAGAGACTGATTGATTGTCTATCTTTCCAATATTATATTATGTTAAAATACATGCAAATCATAGTGGTATACATACAGTGTGTTGGACATTAACATGTCATGTTCAATTAAATTCCCCTCCAAAACTGCATTTAAAAAATGTGAAATTTGCACCTATTGTGTGAAAATAAATGCAAGTTTTTTTCATCTTTGCACATAATAAAATAATAATAATAATAAAAATAATAATAGCAAGGCATTGCTTGACTGTGAACATCATATCAATTTAACCCTGTGGCCCCTCCATTAAAAGTCCATTGAAATCTGCTGTTAATTTTAAATCCATTGGCTTCGGTTTTGACATTGGGTTTGTAATTCATGAAAGAAAGCTGGTTTTCTAATTCTGTATGTGAATGTACCTGAACTTGTGTGTATGTATGTACTAGTATTAATGATATCGTTGAAAACACATATGGGCCTTAAACATAATTAGCTTAACCTAAGAATAAAATCTCAGCAACAGCTCAATACACTGACTTCTTCTACCTAAAATGTTGTCATTTTACAACACTATATGTTAATGCCATCAAGACTTGGATTTGAGTGTCTGTGTGTTACAATTTATTCTCATTGCTTTTGGCAGAAGCTTGCTGCTACCTTTCTGCAATTAGTGTTCCATTATGCAAGTAGTGGATAATACGCTTTGGTAGCTGGAGTTGGAGTGACAGACTCACGCAAACATTAATGTGTCTACATTTCGCCACCACAGAGGGCGACAATGTAAAGAAAACATACCGATTTCTGCTTTAAATCTGTGCGGCGAGATGAGTTCCTACTAAAAACAGGGTGCCCAAACTGTTATAATAGCATAGCAGACACATGCAGATTAGTCCACGCCCAAGTTTCCGGCTCCTCAGAACATCCTGCTTTAACATTTAATTTGCCGGGTCATAAATCTGTCCAGGCCCCCAGCAGGAAGCGGGTTAAACCTCTTACAAGAGAGGGCGCCTCCACCGCAGCATCACCCACTGAACCCTCTTACCTCCCATTCCTGCCCTTTGACAGAGACCCACAGCTGCTGCCTGGACGTCCCCATCCCTCACTGTCAAAACATGGCCCCCACCCAAAGCCCTGTTCAGTAGTAGCTGCTTACTACCTGGGAACACTGCCAAGGCCTCTGCAAAGAGATACTGTATGTACAATAGTTGTTGCGTTTGACACTAATCCTTCCTCAGCTGTATTATGTGTGCGACTGTGTGCATGCTGGATGTGTGTGTGTGTGTGTGTACAGTTTTCTCCGATCAATCAACTGGTTCTGACTTTCCCGTTCTTTTCTTTTCTCCTTACGTGGCCTGGAATAAAGTGAATTGAATTTAACTGGACTAAATCAAATTTCCAATTTGCTCATTAACTAATCAGATTGCTTTAAACAGTTCTTAGCAGGCGGACTGAAAGGACCAGCAGCATTCAGTGCAAAGATCACTGGCCCATAATCTGGATGATTTAACTTTAAGCCCACTCATTTACATCCTGCTCTGACAGTTCCTAGATATGGGGGGCACCCAGTCGGGTTTATGTAAAGTGTCTGACATAGACAAACCCCTGAAGGCTAACTACTGAAGGTGTTAAATCAGTGTTGAGAGCTCATCTGGAGAACAGTTGTCACCTCAGGTTAACCTGTCAGATCTTGCGAAATGTTCAGTTATTGCAAAAGTTTAGATAATTGAAACTGCTGCCGAGGAATGTCCAAAGAATTGTGTGTCATGCACAGGCCACCTGTCTGCGATAATCCTTCACAGAAAATCATTTTGGACTTCTAACTTTCCTCGGAAATAATGCTTATTTTTGCGTTTGTGTTTATCACTCTAAAAGTCACACTCTGCCTCAAAGTGGCAGCCGCAGGTGCATAAGAGCACCTAATGGTTTGTGTGTGTGTGTGTGTGTGTGTGTGTGTGTGTGTGTGTGTGTGTGTGTGTGTGTGTGTGTGTGTGTGTGTGTGTGTGGGGCCAGAAAAAAGGGATGACCCGTGGCTATAGGTGTAACCGTTCCATGTGACGTACCTGTTATTGACACTGAGCATTCAACGGGGCTCCTGCGGGATCCATGAACTGGAGAAGCAGTTCCTGGGAGCACTGAAGGACTGAAGAGTTCAGAGCAGTTAATGTTCAACCCTTTTGATCTCTGCTGAGAAGTCGCATTCCCTGAATTCCTCACCAGCATTTCCAGCGGTAGAGAGACTATGAATGGCTCTACAGAAGACAGTTAAAGCTCTCTTATGCCTTCTCTGTTTTTTTTCTCTCACCTTGAAAAAGCACAGCAGGAATAAAGCAGAGCTCAGGGGTTTGTAAACTTGGAGCTTACTGTCAGAAAATGCTGCAGCTAACTGGCCCTTTTTGTCTGTTTTTTTGTTGTGGTCATATAAATTTCTTTCTTCAGAAATTGCTGTATCATCACACTTTACTACAAAAGTGCTAAATATATACGTATGTATAAATAATTCTGTGACAAAAGTAAAAACAGGATCATGTGAACCTCAAGTGAACGCTGAATGTGACATGATATCATGGGAAAGTCCAATAATCATTGCCAAATACGATGAAATCATGCTGTCGTGATGTTGTTTTTGAATTGTCCGTTCCCTTTATTTGTGTATCCACCAGATGTGGTCAGAGTGACCCTCCGCTTTGAACTGAAATTCCACATTGGGTCAAGCAGGGTTGAGTGATACAGGACTGTTATCTAGAAAGAACAGTAACTCTTATCCTAACCTACGCCACCTTGTTTTTCTATGTATGTACTGCCTGCTGAGTGTTATAGCGTCAGACATCAAAGCAACAAAACCTTTTTAATGACAATAAAGCGATCACACCGGCGGGGGGAATGTGTTTAGTAATTTGCTTAAAATGTCTGCCATGTGGAGGCAAGATGGAAGGGATAAAACTCAGCAGATGTCTCAGCAGAGACGACCAATTTGATCGGCCATATGAATAATACGGCGCTCAGCGCAGTGATCTCTCTAAGCACCAGCATTGTAAAATACTGATTGATTGTGTGAGATGTTTTCTATTGTTGGAGCGCCAGGCTTAGGAAGGTTTAGTGTTAGGGTGATTAACTAATGGAGGGACTTAATCCCAGGTAAGGGTCGCTGAGGCCCAAAGCACAATGTACAGCCTTTATTTAACCTCAACCAAAACGCTGAGTTGCAAGTCATTCTTGAGGGCCATCTGTGTTTAAGAGGAGTGTACTGGACAAGAAAGTACAGCTGGACTGAGAACATGACAATACACAGTCAAGGTTAGCTAATTAGCATGACTTTGGTGATCCTGTTTTTGGTTAAGGATGTTGCTATATGACTTTTTTTCTCCTGACAGAGGTTAAACCCTGGATATCTGCCAATACCGATCCAATACCTGGCCGCTTTTTTCCCAAATTTAAAAATCTCTGTACCTCTCTCTGTGAAACTCATTGAAATAATCTTGATTTAAGATAAAAATGCTAAAAAAAAATAGGCTCAGGCTATTATTTTAATCATTTTTTTCATTTTCAATTTCAATTTCAATTTCAATTATTTTTCATAGTGACCAGTGTGTCCCCTAGGATTTTTTCCAGGGGGGGTGGTGACTCTCCCCCAAAAAGTTGTTGAGGTCGGGTGATGATTAAACATCACAACTATTTATGAGGGTGTCCAAACACCACTAGCACTAACTATTTAGCAACAGTTGAAAATAAGGGCAAGGTTGCACGACTTTGGCTTTGAACGTGTAACGTATGCGGACCGTTAGCGGGGTGTATGTGCCGCGGAATGTATGTTTTAACTGGCTACACCTGCTGCTGCACACACACGGCGTAGGATTGTGTGAATCACAGGCGAGACAGAAAGCTTTTTTGGGATTGTTGTTGTTTCCTTAGTTTTTGGAGCCACAGCGCTGTGAAACGTCAATCTACTGGCAGCTGTTATCAGAAGACACAGGTAAGGGAAACAAGAAATAAAAACAGAAACTCTCCAAATTAAACCAATACGCTCATTCACATTCATTAAATCGTTTCCTGTATATCGGTAGTTTCATTTAAAAGAAATAATGACTTTATGATTAATTTCTGTGGAAAAGGGCCGCACCACCACACGCTGCTCTCGTGAAAGAACCTAGACCTAGTGTTGGAAAGTTTGCTCCGCACGTTACTTGTGCAATGTAGCCAGCCCGTTACATTCATTAAAATGAATAGAACTTGTAAGGAGAGGAACGAGAAGCGAATTGACAGTATGTGTGAAAACAGCTTTATCTCATTTTGTTTTTGGAATATATAGCATATATAGCCTAATTTTGTCATTCTTTCAGGAAGGGGGGGGTTGTTTCCCCTACAAACAATGGTAGGGGAAACACAGATCATAACAGAAGTTATCTAAAGACACTTTTCAGATTACAGAGAGTAGGTCTAGACCACAATCTATAATTTACAAAGACCCAACAATTCCCCCCAAGTGCAAACATTTAGCGTGACAGTGGGGAGAAAAACAGAATTGTTTTAGAGGGATGGCAGGTTAAAACTATCGAGTAACTCACAAGAACAAAAGCAAAAGCCATATTGGAGTCAAATTCCCTTTATGTGTTTACACTTACTTGGCCATTGAAATAAATAAGTCAAAAAAAGTCTTTTGTGTTGCTGCGTTTTTCCAGAAAAAAGATTGACGTCTCAGCAGAGGTTTGCTAAAATGTCAATCTTCATTAGTGAGTGAATGATTGTATGTTGAGATTGCAATTGAGTTATGAGTGGGCTGCTTATCCATACCTTCTTTGATACTGTATCTGCCTGCGAGCCAGCCATGCACAGCGTTTTCCATTAGTTCGTCCTTCTTTCTGTTTTTTCTCATCTAATGGCCCCTCAGATTTATCCTGACTCAGGTTAGCAAAAGTTGCCGTAAAAGGCTGGTATAGAGCAGATTTTGCAAATGTTGTGGTGATGAAAACAGTCAGAGCAGCTAAACTTTTGCTTTGGGAACCAGCTCCAGCTTTGGCCCCTGATTGGTGGACATGACAAAATGGCCATTTCCAGGAAAAATCCTCCTGAGCCCAAGCTGGAGCCCCTTTCTGTCAAAGAAACAAATGGCTTGATAGCTTCATATGGCACCTTCGCTCACAACATATGGCCCCTTGTTTCCTGTGTGTCAGTTGTTCTGCCACTCAGACAGCTAAAGAATGAAGCATGCATCTGAGCATGTGCAGAAGCTCCTGTCATCTTTGTCCTGAGGTGGAAATGGTTTGAACCTGTGATCTGACTGCCAGATCGTGATGGGCGGCACCATGCACACTGACAGGAGAGGGGGAGGAGGGGTTGAAGAAGGGGGGGGGTTCACCCTGATCTAAGGCCTCTATCGCTTTACAGTGACATCAGGGCATTGGTGATATAATCCCTTTTACTGTACGCTGTATGCTGTATGCTGTAATGGGTTGGCTAAACTTCAAGTAGACCTCTCTGAGCTCAAGTGCTCTGCAGAGCCGAAGCAGGTAGAGAGACACACGACAGATAGCTCGGAAGTTACACATCACAGGCTGAGACACTTCATTCTCTCCTTTATCTTTTATTGAATGGATGGTAGCAGCTGGGAACTTTATGATCCCTCTTCACAGCAGTGGAGGCCATGTTGACGATGAGTTACGCTTGATGAAATGCTGCACTTCATCATCCATATATGTGTTTTTACAGATGTAACTTGCAGCAGCATTTAGGAAAAAGAAAAAAGCTGTAATTTTTTACTAAGTGGCCTTGACAGGTAGTAGGCTATAACAGTGTTTATCTTGCAACTGCAGTGCAATGATGTTTTATGAGTGCATTTTACAGTTTTATAAACACCTGACTCCCTGAGCTGTGTATCTGTGTATCTGTGCTACTAACCTTTACGTTCCGCTCTGTCTTCTATAATTCAGGTGCTACTTCTGGCTCTCGGATGAAAGTTCACATTCTGCTCTCTGAAGACACACAAGGCATGGGGTCCAGCTGGCCTTTCGGGGGTCACTTCCCCTGGTTTTTCTACTTATTTTGGGAAATCTATTCGCTTTTTGGACAAGAGTTGATTACGAACATTGATTTCAGTCTCATGTTTGTCCATTAAATGTGAAAGTACAGCCGATTAGCTTACCACAAATACTGTAAACGGCTACAGATAGCTTGGCTCTGTCCAAAGGTAAAATAATTCACGTACCAGCACCTCTAAATCTCACTAATTAACATGTCATATCTTTTTTGTTTAATCTGTACAAAAAAACATTCGTTGGTGTGCATTTATTGGCTGAGCTAAGCTAACCGTCTGGTTGTAGCTTCATATTTATGGACAGGTACGAGAATGGTATCAATCTTGTCATCTAACTGTCAAGAAAAAAAATGAGTAGTTCCTAAAATATAACAATATTCCTTTAAGGAGGGTGTATAGTTGCGTAATAAGAGGTTACGGCATTGTAATGGATGTTTGTGGCACCAATGGCATTGTATTACAAAGTATATTAAATGATGTAAACACAGTTATTGTGGGCAATGTATAAAAAGAACGAAATGGCCTGTTGTACAGTTTAGAGTTGTGTTGGTGCTATTGGATGCTGTAGGTATCTCTGGTGGGGCTGCTGTTAGCCCCTTGTATCAAGTATAAATCCAGCTTTTCTCCCTTTTTGATGTTTTGAAATCTCTGCCTTGTCAGAATTTGTTTTCAACCCAAATGCAATGAAAGTTAATTAAATTTAAATGTGGTGCTCTCTGCCCTGGCTAATGACATCTAAAGATCTCAACAGCAATGCATCTTTCCAGAAACAGAGTCCTGGTTACTTGAGATAATCTATAGGCCCTTTGGTAGAAAATAGTTCCAGATGAATCCAGGTCTGTGGATTATCGAGGGTTACCAAGATATTGTTTCTGGACAGCTTTTCTTTATTGGACAGTGACAGTGGAGAGATAACAGGAAATGAGAGAAGATAGAGGTGGGGATTGACATGCAACAAAAATCCCCAGCTGGACGTGAACTAGGATGGTTGGGTTTGCTTCTCAACTGTCGATTTTTTTAAAGTTGTAAAAATCCATTTACTTTCATCAAAATGAGGCGTAAGCAGAAGTCTCTGAAACCAAAACTATCTGTGTGGCTAGATACAACAAATGAATGTTTATTAGTGATTTGAGTAGACCAACCCTTTAACACACTCTTCCAGGATTAGGGGTGCACACTGAGAGGCATCAAACTGTGATATATGTCATCCATTCCACACAAAGGCTCAAATATATTTAGGAGCAGCAAAAATTCACAAAAACCCAAACCATTGCATTCACACCCCCGTCAGCTTTCATGCAATCATGCTCCAGAGAAACGTGGGAGGTGTGGTGGTGGTGTGGGTGTCGTGGGTGGTTGTAGGGGGGCTGGATTCTGCCTATTTGAGGCCTCTCACTGCTGCTGTTGCAGCTGCTGAATTTCTCACAGTAGCAATTTCAAGGACGCCAAAATGAATTACACATAGGGAGTGTGCATTTGGTAAAATCTCTCCACCTAATCCGTACAATCCCGTCCTCCTCAGCTAATTCCAAATCTGCTGCAATTCCAAAAAGGTGCTACACACTTACACACCCATGCATGCACACAGACACACTCCTGCATTCTCGTATCCTCTCACACCCTCGCATTCTATCTCGCTTTTTCAAAAAAAGATTTGGTGAGCCTTGATCTGTGATTTGCATGAGCAGTAATTAGGAGGCATGGGGATTAAAGGCATGCTTGACAGAGGAGATGCGCAATGGGAGGTGTTAATTAATCGACAAGTGCCGTTCAGATAATAAAGCAATGAATAACAATTGCTCCCTGATGCATTTTCTTGAGACTTACAGTAAGAATATTATACGAGCTGTTGAAGGTAGGAAACACAAGACAAGAAGACTTCAGCAGCTATCAGAGAGCTGGTTGTGGTACAGCAGGCTGTGTGATGTGTGTGAGGAGATTGATACCAGAGCTGGAGTGTGTGAGTGTGTGAGTGAGTGAGTGTGTGTGTGTGTGTGTGTGTGTGTGTGTGTGTGTGTGTGGGGGGGGTCTGCATTTGCTCCATCCTTCACCCTGCTCTTATCCCACAAGGCCTCGGTCCCTTTCTCTTCTGCTGGCGTCTTATCAGGGGACTGCTCGTCATGGACACACGTGCCATCGTTCTGACACTGACCGTGGGTCATTGAAATGCAAACAGAGAACACACTAAACCAAATGGGGTCGAAGAGCAGCAAATATTTGGCCAAGACCTTTTTTTCACTGATGGAGCCGGCCTGTTTATGGTCGATGAAACAAGGTTAGAGCAGATGGCCATTTGGAGTACAGAGCATTAATTTGAACTGTCCCAAATCAAATAAAGCCAATACCAGTACTTGTAGAAAACAGGAAAGGATGTAGAAGAGCTGGGGCTGACCATCCAATCTCCTCTCATTAAAAATTGAACAGGAGGAAGGTCAGCGTAAGACTCGGTAAAAATGATTAATCTTAAAGTGCTCATATTATGTTTTTTGGCTTTTTCCCTTACCTTTATTGTGTTATATATCTTTTTTGTGCATTTTATAGGTTTACAAAGTAAAAAAGCCCAAAGTCCACCCCAAAGGGATTTACCATCTCCAATAGAAAACATTGTTCACAAACTGCTCCAAACAGCTCTGTTGTAGTCCAGCCTTTACTTGCGTGACAAACGTGCGTCACTTTGTAACACACGTTAAATGCTCGCCTAGCTGCTAGCACGGCACTCCCTCATACTCTGCTTCTGACTGGCTAGTAGTCCTTACCTAGCTACTGCGCTTGTGCGACTCCCAACAAAGATGGTACAGAAGTGTGATGCCTCACTCTGTAGATAAAACAGAGAGCTCAACACACAGGGTGAAAAGAGGAGCTGCAGCAATGTGCAGTACGACAAAAATATGGTGTTTTTTGAAAATAACCATTTAAACCTATTCTGGTACAACCTCTAAATACAATTATGAATCTGAAGATGAGCATAATAAAACCAATACCGTGTAAAATCAATGATGTTAGAAAAAGATAGTTTTTCACTGATAGAGCTGCATATTACTGTGAAAGGTGGAAACTGTGTGACACACTGACCCTCAAATATGATATGCTATTTTATGAAATTTCACCCAACTGTCACACTCAGAGGTTCAGAGTCAGTAACTACAGGAGAGTAGCTCCCTCTATCTACCAAAACCAAAAGAGAAACAGAAAGTCTCTGACAGATGCTTGTGTTTTAAATACTTTTTATCCGGAACACATCATATTCATCAACTTGCAGTTATGAGTCTCCTCATTATGAGCTTTCTTTAATGAACAATGAGGTGGGACACCTGACAACTGCAAGATCCCCCTCCCACCCTCACCCCAAAATAAACATATATACGTATACTTACTACACTTCTACTGCTAATAACAAAGCAGCAGTTAACATGTACTATATCTCATGTATCTTTTTAGATTGTTTTTTTAGATATTAGTTATTGATTAATGCAATTCCGTTTTTAAGCTTATAGCCTATAGCTGCATACAACTTCTCTAAAAAACAAAATAAAAAAGTTGTATTGAATTGAATAAAAGTGCATCTCATCAGCACCCTGAGTAGGCGGCGAACTCACATAAAGTAAAAGAATAGTTTCTGTTATGTGGTCGAGCATCTCAGTGTGTAAAGAAAGAAAGAAAAGGGGCACTTTCAATGCAATAAAATCCAACTATAACCTTACAAGTAATAGAGTTGGTGATTTTCCCGAGTTATAGTCTTAAAATCAAGTGGAGTTTTAAAAAGCTGTAGTGACGTACTTTCCCTCTTTTTCCGAATACACTGCAGCCTGTATGAAGCACTTGTGACAGTTTAACAAACATACAATCAAACAGGCAGCACACTCTCTTTACTTGTTTCCTCTGAATTAAACAACAGTCTCTTGAAATAGACATTGTTTATGCCTTGCTTACTTTTAAAACACTGTAAAAGCATTTGATTCCTAAAACATCCTGTATTTCAAAACAAGCAAGGGATTGTTTTTTTTTACACCCACTGGCAACAACCTCCCACAGACAGATACTTTCACTGTTTTCAAGAGAAAGACTGAATTTTAATACTCAATGCGTCCTTAAAAGTGGAGATTTCTCCGCTAAGGAAAGTGATGGAGGTTGACTGAGGTTGCCGCAGCGAGGAAATTGAGTCACAATCTATGTGTGTCAACATTTGTCAGCCCTTTTCTAAACAATCTGTTGCAGTTTTATACATATGCATACAGATATGTACATACCACGTATGACCACGGCCAACAGCTTAATTGCCTTTTTTATCCATTTCATTTCTATGCTACAGATGCTGCCTGCAGTAAAGACAAAGACAAAGAGGTCTGGTTATCTCACTTCCTTCCAACACACCCCCAGATTGTTTTTTCTCATTTTCTAACTTCAGCCCCAACTGACGCTGACTTAAATGACATCACTTGAGGCAAATTGATCAGAATTTACGCAGATCAAAAGTCTTTCTTACAACCAAGACCTGTAAACAAATGTTCATGTATAAAACAGGTGGAGATCCCCTTCAAAGTGCTTAGAAAAATTGAACATCTACATTTCCATGACAACTGGGCAAACTCTGAGGAAGATGGTATGATGTTATTAAAAGCTCCTCAACAGCCACTAAATGGACCTTGAATTGAGATAGTTTCTAGGGTCAAGAAGTTGATCTCAGTAGACAAATCCTTCAAAATTCCAGGGACTTTGAAAATAAGTTAAGGTTTATAAAACATTAAGGTTATAAGGTTAATAAAAACGTCTCTCTCTCCATCTACCTGATATCACAGCAATACAAAGTATTTTTTTCAGGTATGGAAAATGATCATGAGGTCAGCCAGCTGTAATATATTCTCTGTCATGACACACTGCCTGGAGAGCTCTGTTGTGATCCGACTGCCTCGCTCCCTGGGAAATGATGCTTTTGACATTTATAGCTGCGGCACATCCGTCCCTGACGCACTTGTTGTTTGCTCTTTGTTTTATTAAGCGTGATGAGTCAGTCTTTCCCTTCTACTGTCCAGCATGGCCGTCTCTGTTACCACGGCGATATATCCTCCAGACAGCACCTGCGAGCACGATTGATCAAACGGTCGATGTGACCTGACGGCGGCACAAAGGGGCGGCACAGTCACAGATTTTTAAATGTTTCATTTTAGGGACTCAGATGAATGAGCAGGTAGAGGCTCAGTGATGAAGCTCTGGGCACCCAGTGGCTGTTTCATCACTTTTACTTATCTGGCAGATAATAGATTTAGCTCATTCATCATCCAAAAAGCACCTTTACAAAATTCAGAAAATATCAAATGTTTGCCTTTTGACCTGCCCTCTTTTATTCAAAACTGCTGCAGAAACATTCCCATTTTGATTGAAAAAAGCCCACACTGACCTGCAGTTCTGCCCTCTTTGTACCAAATTGACTCTTTGGGATCTGACCCTTTTTATTGTAATTTTCTTCACCTTTACAGTTTTTTTTAAAGAGGTACAGATGGACCTCAGCAGGAATTTCCCACAGCCTAATTATAATCGTCTTCAGCCACAATGACACCTAAACCCCAGTCTTCAATCACTTTCATTGGATTCAGAAATCCAGTAAGTGTCTGTGATGGTGTTGAAGTCATGACTAAGCAGAGCACGTAGGTGCTGTGATGCTGGTGTTAAATCATCGCTGACAATGCTGAGACACCAATAATCAAGTCATTTTGATCTCTGCTCTTTTACAACCTCACTGAACTCTTCGGAAAAAGTGTAATCACTCTGAAAGTCTGCCTAGAAATCTATTGACATTGTTTTACAGGTGAAAGTGAAAGCATCAGTATTGAAGTTGCTGTGCAATGTTGTTTTGAATCTAAGGATTGCACCAAATTATGAAAAAACACAATTTCTAACTTTTCAACACTGTGAGGACCATAAATCGATTCCCATTCACCTCCAGCTTATTGCCGTAGAAATACAAATCTCAGAGACGATATCTCAAACCTGGAAATCTGGACGGTTACATACCAGTAGAGAGGTGCTTTTCAAACTGAGGATCGTTACCCCCTTTTTCCCTAACTTCACATCTTGTTGCCTTAAACCTTCAGGCTATGTATTGATACGTGCTGCACTGTAACACCATTAGTAGCCTACTGTTCAACAAATTACACTATAAAGTGGCAAAAATTACACCTTAGTGAGCTAAAGCGATATCTTTATATTTTGTGACTTTTCTCTAATCTTTTTTCTTATGCCACCTTTCACTCTTTAGACCTCTAACAATTATCCACTCGTTGGTGGAACTCAGACTCATGAGAAAAGTGTGAGCACTGACCAAAACCAGAAGACACGTAGCAACATTATTATTCATTTGGAATCGTGTCTCTGGTAATTCTGGTATTCACTTTCCTTTTAGCTCTGTTTTTGGGCTCCACCAACTCCTGAGGGAAACATCTGGCTCTATAGCTGCTAAATGCTCCCCTATGTTCACCAGCTAGTCGCTAACTGTGTCTGTCTGCTGTTTGGTGTTCAGTAGGTAGTGTATAGTGGGATTTTAGAGAATTTTGCACCTGAAAACTACCATATGTGATTTTTTTATAAATATAAAGATATTGATTAGTTCTCCTTTCTGGGGGAAAAAGCCCAAAAAGTTTTTTAAAGGTAACTTTGGTGATCTGGCTGTTTAATTTTCCCATACCAAACCTGTCTTCTCTACAGTTATGAAATAAAAATAAAAGTGATGAAAGAAAACCCCATATACAAAGCCCCAACACAAAGCCGTCTATTTTTTTTTTTTTTTTTTTGGCTGAAGCGCAGCGGTATGAGTGTTTTGAACTGACAAAGGGAATCTGGCCTTTGTTTGGTTATCATCTGTAGCTTTAATGAGGATACCACACACGGGCAGTATTTTAACAGGCTGTTTTAAGGCCTAATGAAGGCAGTGTTGGGTCAGACTGAACGGTAATGAGGCGGGCTGCTTAGGGATGCTGTCTTCGATTGCCCATTAATCAGCACATTCCTATCAGCTTCACACACACTTTCTATTTTGTTCCTATCTCTTGCTCTCTCCTCTGTAATTACACAGAAAATTCTCCCCACAGGCAGCTGAGTGTGGACTTTTGTAAAATACACTCTGACCCACGAAAACACACACACACTTTCCCCTCATCTTGTCAAGGTATACCAGGAAAAGGCCATTTCCTCATCACTCTCTAAGTAGCGCTTCTGAGTGAGACGAGGGGAGGCAGAGGCAGAGACGTTCAAACAGACAGAAAGGGGCAGAGGTAGCCATTAGTGGAGCATCTTGGTAATAAATGCGTCTACACAAAACAGAGGGTGTTGGTGTTTGAGTTTCCTGTTCACTAATCTCTCTGACTGATACAGTAAGTGGCATCCATCTCTCCTGCACAGACTAAATGTTTCAAGGCTTGTTGTTTGGTCATGTCACAGTGTACCCTGCACAAACAGAGCTACTGCTAAACAGACTCTGAAACAAAAGAAGTTACATAATGTGGCAGCAGGAACAGAATGATGGAAAACCGTCATAGCACAGTTGTCAATAAGAAGTGTGGATGCAGTTAGAACAGTGGCAGGACTCAAATCAAATGCTGCAACAGACAGAGAGTGTAAGAAGGAAGAGGATAAGATTCACGCACAGCAACATCCTAAACACAGAAACCATTCTTGACAAAAAAAAGTAAAAAGGAAGAGATAAATAAGCAATTTGAAACAACAGCAACATTATTTGATTCATCACAGCACAGAATTACATACTGAGGGAGCACAGGTGTCCCTTTGCTCCTTGATATCCAAAGTGCCTTTTTTCAAGGCTATTTAATTTTTATCAAATTTTTTGTGAAGGCCTGCCCATGGTCCTTATCAAAAAGATTCATTTAATAATTGAATTTAATAATTAATAATAATTTAGCTATAAATTAAATGACCTTGCCGCTGTCAGTCATTTTACATCACATGATGACCTTCCAGGTGAAAGGTCATCATGTGACGTGCCCCCCGTTAAGGCGTTATGCCAAACGTTTGAGGGTTTTTTCAAGATGGTGGAGTGGCAGCACTTTTGCAGGCTCCTGTATAAAGTTTCTTTTTATTCCTTGAAATGTGATAAACTAGTGTAACAACCCCTCTACTTAACAGCTATTTAACATAGTGTCAACATTAAGTGACAAAAGTAAGCTATTACCACATTCTGGGTTTTTTTTCTTCGTTTTTTGGAATCATGTCCGATCACAACTACAACTTGGCTGCTCTCCACGAGGCATGTGACGATTTTGACATTGAGGAACAAATGTAAGCGGAGCAACATTCATCCAAAGAAGACAAAATGAACAAAGAACATACGCCAATGGTCCTTTTTCACGGCAGACATTTTGACTTGTCATAGTAGGAAAAGCACAGCTGAAATAGATAACCTTAACGATGGCTCCATTCCATCAAGTGTCCCAGTAAGATATTTCACTGAGTCAGCATGAACAATACCAGGGCCTCTCCTAAGTGGAATGCAGCCATCATTATTGGTTTTGAATACACCTGTGCTTTTCCTACTATGTCTGCCGTGAAAAAGGTCTATTAAACAGCCAAATACCAAAGTGAAATTGTAGATGCGAATACTGGCACTGCAATTCTTCAAGCTCTGACCAGAAAAATGGACAAACAGACGGAACTTTTGAAAAGTTCCAACAGACATATTGAAGCTAACACAACCGCAACTAAAGAAAACCGTGAAAAAATCGGCCTGCTTCAAAAGAAATTAGGAGGCCTTCTGAGAGAAAACAGCCTGTTAAAAGAAGCATGTGCAGAACAAACCCGGTACAAAAGTAGGTGGAATCTGAGGATGATTGGTCTCCCTGAAAGGGATAGAGAGGACAAGAGAGAAGTTGTCATCGGGATACTGACAAGAGTTGTTCCCATGTCTGTGGAGCGGCTGCGAGACACCGTAGACACCGTTCACCAGCTGGGAAGGAAAGGCGACGCTGCCACCTCAAATAACACACCGAGAGCAATCATCATTCAGTTTGGGATGAGAACGGTGTGGGATAATGTTTGGAAGAAGTCGAAGGATGCAAGAGTGTGTAGAGACATGCACATACGTTTCAAAGAAGACTCCTCGAAATAAGACCGGGAAACGCGTGCAAAGCTCTAAAGACAGGTAAAAGGGCATTCTTGAAGGAAGGATAGCCTACGCTCTGATCGATAACCGGAGAGTGGACCGTAATTGAACATTTGTTTTTGCTATAATTTGAATGTCAGAAATCCATCCTGTACTCACGTTTGACTGAGAAACTTTAATCTTATTGTTTGGTTGACATAAGCGCTCCGATATGTAAGTATTACATTACCCGCACTTTGTTTGTTAATGCATCACTGAACATCTGAGGTTAAATAAATCGATGTTATGATTGGAGCATGGTCAATGATACATTGATGACTCTAATATTTTTGCACGCCAGCATATGGCAGATACTGAATGTTTACTTTGTTTAACTATTCATATACTATGTTATTACAACTGGTCATTCTTTTATATTTCTTATTATGATAGAAAAATACAACAAAGTAGGCGAAATTGATTTCATATTTAAATAGACCTTTGCTACAATAGCTGTTTGGTTTGTAGTTTTCCTTTTTCTCCCTCTATAGTGTTTAAAGGGTTAGTGACACTAAACATGTAGGCTACATTTAGGACGAATTACTCATTCCTGCGCATTACTGCGTTACACTCTTTTGTGCATTGTTTATAGGTTATTTGCTTATCACCTAAATGTTGTCCTTAATTTCTTTAAATACTAGGGGGTTGAAAGATAATGTAAAACGTAAGGCTATTTTTCTTTTCTGTAAGGAGCAAAAGGCTAATTGTGTTTTTTTTACTAGAAACCCACAGAATTTTGGAAATTGCAATGGGGAGACTCTATCTTTATCAGTCATGGAACGTCACACTTGGCAGGAGTTATGATTTTATTAAATAGTTATCCTAGGAAAAGTATTGACCATAAAAGTGACTCTACCGGCTATTGGTTGATGGTCGCAACTGAAATGAATGGTATAAACTACATTTTGTTATGTGTGTATGGTTATAACAAAAGAGCACAGAATCAAAATATCTTCTCATCCTTAAGTAAGTGCTTAAAAAAATGGAAAATACTTTTTTTGTAATATTTGGGGGAGATTATAACCTAGCCCCTGATCTTTGGTTAGACTGCTTACCATCAAAGAGACACTGCCACACATTTGATGAAACAATAGTTGAATTGATCACAAAGGCCAATCTAATAGATTATTGGAAAATGAAAAACCCAACCAGAAAACCATTTGTCTGGTTCAACTCATTTAATAATCGCCAGTGCTCAATATTAGATTATTGGTTAATCTCAGACAATTTAGTTAATGAGGTAAATAGATGTGAAATCTCAGCATCACCCCTGACTGATCATTGTGTAACATCGTTGACACTTTCTCTGGGTGGAAGAGAGAATAACATAAACTCCATATGGAAATTCAACAATACCCTTTTGGAAGATACTGAGTTTTGGAATGTAGTTAAACAATTAAAGAAGTAGGTGAATTATTTTCTGAGTAAATGGGAATGGTTCAAATTCAAAGTTAAAAAGATAGCTATTAGGACAAGTAAGCAATCATCAACACTTAAAAAGATAAGACAAAGGGACATCATTAGTCACATGAATAACCTGTGCTGTAAAGATGATTTGACACTAGAAGAGCAGACTGAATTAAACAATCTACAGTCCCATCTTGATCATATATGTCTGGAAAAGGCCAAGGGAGCATTTATTCATTCAAGGGCTCGTTGGATTGAAAAAGGGGAAAAAAAACTATTTTTTTAATCTGGAAAAACAAAGACAGACGAAGAAAAAAATTCGGAAGTTAAATATCAATGATATTATTGTTGAAAATCAAGAAGAAGTAAACTTAAACATCAAAGCTTTTTATAGTAATTTGTATAAATCCCTTTTTTCTAAAGAAGATTGTTGCTTTTTCTTAGATAAGATTCAGCAGTTTAAAAAGACAATGGAAGATAACTTTAAACAATTTATGGAAGATGAGCTAAGAATTGAGGAGCTAGACTTGGCAGTTCAACAGATAAGGGGGGAAATCACCTGGAATAGATGGGATAACCGTGGAGTGAAATCAGGGAAATGCTCTATAATGCATATTTAGACTGTATCTCAAAAGGTAATCTTTCTCCCACAATGAAACATAGCTCATCACTCTAATCCCCAAACCTAACAAAGATAATCTTTTATTGGATTATTGGAGACCAATTACTTTGTTATGTAATGATTATAAATTGCTGCCACTTGTCTATGATAATTGTCTGAATGAGGGATTATCACATATTATTGATGAATGACCAGATTGCTACTAGACACGCTTGACTATCGAGACCTCATTGATACTGATGCCTTTTTTTTATTTCTCAATTTTTAAAAGGCATTTGATACTGTTGAACATGCCTTTTTATTTGAAGTCTTAGATTTTTTAGGTTTTTGGAACAACTTATGTAAAATAATTAAGATGTTTTATAATGACATATATAATTTTATGTCCCTGAATCCTGGTATAACTCCTAGGTTTGAGGTGCTCCACGGTATTAGACAAGAGTGCCCAATTTCTCCCAATCACTTATCCTGCTCATTAATCACAAACCCGATTTGCATGGGATCTCAGTATTTGATAAGGAATTTAAAATTAGTAAATTTGCAGATGACACAGCAATCCTTTTAAGGAATAAATTCATGATTGATTTGCTCGTTTGAAAGCCATGATGTCTCTCTCTAATGGGTGGGCCAAATTCTCTGGGCGGGCAAAGCAGAGAAAGGGGAGGTAACCTTGCTCCTTATGACCTCATAAGGAGCAAGATTCCAGATCGGCCCATCTGAGCTTTCATTTTCTCAAAGGCAGAGCAGGATACCCAGGGCTCGGTTTACACCTATCACCATTTCTAGTCACTGGGGGACCATAGGCAGGCTGGGGGAACGCATATTAATGTTAAAAAACCTCATAAAGTGAAATTTTCATGCTATGGGACCTTTAAGAAATCACAGTTGGTTAAATAGTATGATATGGGTGTATCAAAGCCTTGGACTTTGAATCAATGTTTGGGACCTTTAAGATTAACTGGTTGAAAACATATCTATCACAATCAGATAGATGATATGTGGTTTAACATACCTAGACATCTATTTAAAAAAGTAGGAGGGCTTGATTTTCTTTTGAAATGTGATTTTGAGGTGACCAAAATTCCTGTTAAGTTATCAAACTTCCACAAACAAATTCTCCAGTACTGGAAAATTATATTCACCCACAACTTTTCTCCACATGGATCCAACTTATGGAACAGTAGGGTCATTATAATCAATAGGAAATCATTGTTCAGGTGTGATTTGTATGAAAAGGGCATTGTGTTTGTGAATGATGTTATAGATGATAATGGTAACTTTGTGGAATATAAAGCTTTCTTAGACAAATATAATTTAAACTGTACATATAGAGAATACAATAAGATCTGTAAAGCAATACTTGTACCATTATTACAGTTAATTCAAAGCACATTGTTACATGCAAGAATAAGACCCTTACCAAATTTAGTTATTAATGACTGTACTTTAGTTGACAATAAATGTAATAAATAAATTTATGATGCTTTGAAATCTAAATTGTTTTTTGATTATAACAGAGGATTGTGTGTACAGGTTCCGAATATGGTTGCATTGTTCATAGAAAAAACACATTTTAAATTCATTAAAATGTAAAATGTAAATATCATATTCATTGCAGTAAGTGGAGATGTTCTAAACCTCCTTTGTTTGGTTTATAAATTATTTTATATTGTTTTTTCCCTCACTGAAAAAGATCAAATCTATTAAAATTGCAAGAAAAATGTTTACTGACATATCTAGGAAACTACTGTTTTGATTAATCTCCCCTTGTGTGCCGCTCTAAATGTTTATAAACACTATAGTACAATAGTTAGTAAAATGTGCTGAGTTTAATCTCTAAAGAGAATATTTATTAACTTTGATTCCTCCCCTTTTGTCTCTCTCTTAGTTTGGAGGAATGTGGTACATTTTTGGCTGGACCTCTTATACGCCAAGCTGAAGTGAGTGATTAATGTGAAATTATTATTTAATAAATAATTACGTTTTTATTATATTATCCAAAACTCCTAATAAATCTCTTGAGGAAATAATAACCTGGTTCTCTCTTTATTAGCACAAACGGTACCTGCTGGAAAACACTCCTGGGCGCATCACCTTCCCCAGCCAAAGTGAGTCGCCCACACACACACACACACACACACACACACACAGATAGAGAGTGAATCATCGGGTGGGGAACAATTAAATAGTATGATGCGGTTTGTTGTAAGATTCCATGTTACATTCTGTTTGGATTTGGGTTGCTAGAATTCAACAAGTTATGCTGTAAATTAATGTTTTGATTATTATATGAATTATGATTTACATCTAATTGCGTTTTTGCATTGACTTTGTATGTAATGGCAATGTGGTGGCAACCCGGTGGCTCAGTGGTTAGCACTTCTGTTTCACAGCAAGAAGACCGAATTTCCATGAACACAATTCTAAAATGCACGAGAAATAAAGGCTTCTGCTATCGGTTGATAACTCAAACTTGCCAAGAAACTAGACACCCGTTTGATTATAGACTCATGCAGTAGCCTCGGTTACGGTCCTCACGGTCTCGTTCAGTAGCCTGGTGCGTGGTCTCCTTGTGATAGCCTAGCCTAGCTACCACGTAGCAACATTCACTTCTCTAACATTTAACTTAACATAACTACCAAAATAACATTTGTGTATTTGTATGTGATGTAGCCTACTGTACTTCCCCATTGATAATGTGTGAATTGCCATGAACACAATCCTCTAAGAGGCACCAGAAACAAGGCTTGGTTAATAACTCAAACTTGCCGAGAACCAAGACACCGCTTGATTACATTAGACTCGAGCGGCCGGCCAGTTGCACGGTTCGGCATAGGGTCTAGGCATTAGTAGTTCATTTCCTGATTGATTCTAGCACCACCACTCCAGTCCAGTGGAGGCGCTAATGAGCTAGATTACAACACACAGTAGCAGAAGAATACCAGCTACACAACGGCCAACCATTGACATATATATATAATGCCAACGGCACGAATGAAGTAAAAGAAAAAAACAGGAGTGAGTCGATTCATTGACGTATGGCACTCGATTCTCCCGGCTCAGTGACACGAGTCAGGTTAATTAACCGGCTCTTCGGTCAGTTCGTCAACACTATTCCGGGCCTTTCTGTGTGGAGTTTGCATGTTCTCCCCGTGTTTGCGTGGGTTTCCTCCCACCATAAAGACATGCATGCTAGGTAACTAGGACTACAGTTAAAAAGTAGCCAACTGGCTAACACAGGCGCATTTACAGAAATGTTGATTAATGTGCATTGTCCTAATCAAAAAATAAATGAATAAAATAATCGCGCCGCCGAAAATGCCTTGGTCTGAACGCACCATAAGACTGCATTCAGACAAGATTTATGGTGCGTTCTTTTTGTCCACCGAAGTCGATCTACGAGTCATTTTTCCGAGTTACGAACCGGAAGTAGCAAAAAGAACGCCCCCGAGGTCGTATACGACTCGTCAAGTCGTCTGAACTCAGAGGACCCCGAGTTCGTTTCTCGTTTTTCGACACAGATGTGACGTCACACTTGAGTTACTAGTCGCGATTACAAGACAAAAAGAACGCACCATTACCGCTCTGGCGAAAACGCTAGTCCTCCCATCCATTTAAATGGGGATAGTGGGTTTAGTGGTGGGGGCAGTGGTGCCAGAATAAAAATGAGCTGCCTGTGGCGAAAAGTTCAGACTGATTCAACTTTTGGAGAGACATAACCCAACGTCACGCTGCATTGGCCAATCATGTAACTGATGATCAGACTTGGCAGTCCATTTTGAGGCGGTGTGAGAGTCCCGTTCAGTAAAAAGTAAACATCCCTGCCCCTATCGCTGCCACAAGAAAGTAAAAAAAAAACAACTATGAGGGCAAAAAATTAACAACAAGCACTTTACGCCTAAAAGCTTCTGTAACAGCTGTTTGTTTACTGCAACAAGCTCGAGCACAAAGCACAGTCCCTCGTCTCTTTCTCCGTTTCTCCGTATAATTAAGCTGCATTCAAGTGTGGTTGGAAATGTCGAAATCATAAAAAAAAACAATTGTAAAATATAAAGTCTACTTGTTCTGTAATAGGGTGTATACAACATGACATCACACAAATGGACCATTTAGGCAACCCTCCCACACAGCCGCACAACCCTGCGGCAAATTGCGGGAGTGCCTGAGGCTATGTAAATGAAACCTAATGCTAAAGTAATGTATCCACAAGTCCACTAATGCATTCATAATAGATCTTCTCAGGGACAGAAAGGAAAATAAAAACACACTTTACATTGTTTACAATGAATCATGCAGGTGCCCCTTCGGCCAATCAATAACAAGATCAATCAAAACTCTAAGTTTAATCGAAACAGAAGCAGCCGACCTCTAAAGCTTAATCTTTTTCTTTTTTTGGAATGGTTCAACATTATAGCAGGCAGTGTTGTCAGACTGGCAACTTTTATAGTCAACTGCCAGCCAATTAGATATATGCTACTGTATCAATCATGATTTACAGCACGCTGAGGAGAAACGCTTGCAGCACAAATCAATTGAACACATTGAGCCGTTATAGAAATAAGGTAGCAGCCACGCTTACACTCTGACCTGACAGATGCACTAAATAACATTCAAACTTTATACATCACAGGCGCGCAAAGCTGTCACGTTACACTGCTATTCAGCTCCAACACACAATTAGCCTGGACATCAAATCAATAGCCTTCAGCTCAATTACCAGTTAGTGACTCAGGCTGAGACAATCAATGGAGGCAATAATAAAGTCATGATGGGGGTGACAGCTGAGCTCATTGTTTATATTGCCCTGTTTCTTCGAGACTCTTCTTCTTCTGTCTGTAATAAAAATGGAAATGGGCGACGACAGCTTCTGAAGAGCTGACTCTAA
This sequence comes from Perca flavescens, assembly GCF_004354835.1. Lineage (NCBI taxonomy): Eukaryota > Metazoa > Chordata > Actinopteri > Perciformes > Percidae > Perca > Perca flavescens. The sequence goes on from NC_041352.1 coordinate 18,609,312, forward strand.
TTTTGCATTGTTCTCCAAAAGTGCTCTTTAACAATTTTAATTGATTCTTTTCTGAGTCTTCGCAGCTATTAAACAACTCTCTCGCCTGCTTTACCACCCGAAACCAAAGGCTTCCCCTTTTATTGTCTGTATTTTTGAGACTGAAACATTGTGAACATAAAATCATTTCATCAGCGGCATTATTAGGACCACTCATCAGTCATTTATTCACAACAAGGAGAAGGTCAGCTTTCCTTTTAACCTGTACAAAGCTGAGATAGCAAAGAGGAGACGCTGCTGACGGCAGGAGAGAGATTATTGGCGAATCAGTGGCTCTCAATTATTACGGCAATTTTCTCCTTTTTATGAATTTTACTGTTTCAAAGCACTTACTGTTAATCATTGCTAATGAAGCCGACGTCCTTTCTCCATAAAATACGGCTTAATTCAGCTTTAGTGGGTTATCATAAATTTGTAAAAGAATAACCAATTATGGCACATTGTTGGCAGTGGTAGAAGAAAATAATTTCATCATTAGTCATTTTTGCTAATGGTTTAACGGCAGTGAGCCTGGCCAGTGTTTACCAGGAGCTGTTACAGGTGTGGCAGTTGGTATTGATTCATCCGTAGAGCCGAGTGTATAGCCAATAGCCGATGGTGGAGCTTAGAAACACCCTCCAGACTGACTGCTGGGAAGCAGGTGGGCGTCAGCTGCCCCTCATACATCACAGCTCTAACAGCCTCTCCTGCAGACAGTGGGGGGGGGGCCTTGAGGCGAGAGTGAGGTAAAAATGTCAATAGAAATGAGACAAAAACAGAAAATCCGAGAGAGAAAGAGAGGGAACAGCGAGGCCTGCAAAAGAGATCAAACTTGAAGGGGAAAAAAAGAAAAGAAGTGTGATGTAAGAAGAAAAAGCCGACTGTAAGTAAAACAAAGGAGTCAGCTGCTGGAGTCGTGCACGAACAGCTGGTGCCAAAAACAGAGTCGAGGACAAAGTGGGTTCTGTTTGGACTGGAGCCGGGCCAAAGCTGGGCCGGGTTAGCAGGCAGGGAGCGCCGCCAACACCAGAAGAGGCCTACGGGAAGATCATTATATAACCGAGAGGGGAAACCTCACAGGCACAACAGAGATGCTCTTGACTCCCTAATGATATGGCTCGGTTTAAACCCATGTCAAAGGGAAAAGCAAGGAGACATTAAAAAGAAAGAAAGGCATCTATAAAAAGACAAGGAAGAAGGAGAGTGGAGAATGCAATCCATTGTTTATCCATTAACCACTTCAGCAGCAACCATGGTGCCTGTACTTTTTCACTTTTCTCCCACTTCAGAACAAACCACATACTGATTCATATGGAAATTCTGCCTCTTGCAGTACAGGTAACTGGGTTTGGATGGAAAATATTACAAAAGGCTACTAATTTTGATTCATTTAGATTTTCCTATTTTCAGCAACTTCTTTGCAGAGCATAACTTGAATGTGGTTCTGATTTTCTCCTCTGTGTTTCCTCTTAGAATGTTTTTTTGCTTTGCACAAAAAGTGATAATCCTTTATCTTTATCTCACAAATAACACATCTCTTTCATGAAATTCAGCATGTATAAAATCAATGTGTCAGATCAAGTAAAAAATAAACACCATTATGGCTTTTTTACAATTCAAGACAAGCAATGACTCATTTTGCTGGAAAGACACATTTTTGAGCTTTTAACAGAATAGTTCGACATTTAGGGAAACACTGAAATGAGAACATTAACCACTCTCATACAGTATCTGTGCTGTAAATGCAAAAGCTTAGCTGTGATAATTAAAAAAATAAGCACATTTCCCAAAATTTCTTTAAATTACAAAAGCTTAAAGTAACTGTAGAGCGCACAGTAACACTACAGAATCTACTTTTGCCTATAAAATCCATGTGCCACCCTCCTCGTATACAGCCCAGTTTGGAAACTGTACAGAAGCTCCTGACTTATCTCCAACTGAAAGCCATTGTTCCTGCTTCTCTGAGGTTAAGGACAAGTTAAAGGCCCTAATGTGTGGACTTAGCACTTTTTATATGAAGACTGAACTTCTCTGTAAGCTCTTTCATTAGGTTTTGAGGCACTGAGCCAACTAACAAGCTACAGAATTACATAAGAGAAGGTTTTAAGAGACACTGGCTCCTTTAGCCTGTGTGTTTCCATGTAGTAAAAGTTTTATTTTAAAGTTCTGATTGATACAGTACTGTATACAGTGGAGTGTTCAGGCTAAGGCTTAAGAAATAAATGGAGTCATTGTCCATCCTGTCATTGACGGATTATGAGACAATGGGCCCCTGGGCCCAGACGTCTAAAAGGCCCCCCGCCCTCCAATATAGGAGCAAGACCCCCAGACTGAAAGAGACACACAACTGCTTCGTCTCTAGTTGCTTTGCATCTCTTTGCTTGTTTTATGTCTTGTTTTCGTTTTGTGTCTCTTTGTGGTTGTTTTGTGGTCGTTTTATGTGACTTTGTGGTTTTCTTTCTATTTGTGGTTGTTTTCTTTCTATTTGTGGTTGTTTTCTTTTTATTTGTGGTTGTTTTCTGTCTCTTTGTGGTTGTTTTCTGTCTTTGTGGTGATTCTACATTTCTTTGTGGTGTTTTTACATCTCTTTGTGGCTGTTTAGTGTGTCTTTGTCATTTGATTTATCTTTCTAATAAGAAATGTTAACAATTGGGGAGGCCTCTAGCTCACCCAGTAAGAGCGTGCATCCCATGTAGGCTGAGTCCTTTGCAGCGGCCCAGGTTCAAATCCAACCTGCGGCCTTTTGCTGCATGTCATCTAGGGCTGGGATGGTACAACCGGGACGATTGAAACGGAGGACGAATGAAACATTGCAGTTATCCCGAAAACCATACATGTTGCAAATGTCAAATTTTGTCAGCACGTACAGCACACAAGATCTACCAGACCCAGGAAAGTTGCCGTCATGACGTCATGCTGCTACAAAGTTAGACCCGCGAAGCCAATTTGAGTGCGTCAAGTAAAATGTTTGATGCGGTAATTTTTTTTTAATGACAGGTTGTATTTATTGTTTCATGTACCGTTGGCATGGTCATATGACAGATTAATTAGTGTTTTAAAATGTCCTACAGTGTGGAATGTTAGAGTTTTTTAGTTTAGGAGCAAAATAGGTTTAAATGTCAATTGTTGCTGTCGGGACGATTGAAACAGCTGTTTCATTCGTCCCGACCAGGCAGTAAACCCCATGTATTCTAAGTAATTGCACAAATATCTGTGTTTATACAATATTTTATACAGGTGAGACATAGAAAAGTGGTTTTAGAAAGATGTAAATATATTTGGGGCTATCAGGTAGCGGGTTGAGTTTTCCCATGTTATCCTATGGAGACTGACGGGCTGTGGGTCATGAAGCGCACTTATTTAAATGTGCGGTGGCCTTACCCACATAATAACAGAGCGAAATAACAATTTGTACTATAGAAACATTCTATAATTGGAAACATGTATTATTCTAGCTATATAAATCACATAGTGCATGGTATTTCCATAATTGCGAGATACGCGCTTCACGATGACGGCAATGAGTTGTTAACAGACATTCACCAAGACGTACAGCCCTACAGCAATCTATCTGAAATAACACCTATCTGACGTACCATTCATGATATGTTGCTAAATATTGAAGTTGTGGGAAGTGTACATAGCTTAAACTGTATGTTTCATTTGTCCCCCATGTCTGTTTCATTTGTCCAGGCCAGGAGGGACGAATGAAACAAAACACACGTCTGATTACTGCTTAAATAACTCCCGAACGGTTTCAGTCAGAGCTGAAAATGCAACTGTATTTGACAGAGGACATATTTAGGTTGCTAGTGACAAAATATTAGCTTTCAGTGTTTTACGATGTCTTTGTAAATGACGTTTAATTAAAAACGGTTTCATTCGTCCCGGTTCTCCCCTATAGATTTTTTTCTGACCACGGTTGAAAAGCAAGAAATTCCCACGGTATTGCGGTATACCGCAACCCCCTTACGAGATTAGCGTAAATTAGAGCGAGAATGGCAGGGTGCCTTAAGTGAGTGACGTCAGTGCCCGTGTGGTCGCGCAAGGAGAGCGAGCGGTAGCCTAACGGAGAGTAGCCGCTGTGAGGAAAAGCGAGAGGAAAAAGAGTTAGCAAAGATGATGTAAAGTGAGTTTAAAGTGAATAAAACAACAAGCTAGAGTTTCTCAAGACACGGTGGCTTTATCTATCGTCAATACTGCCGGTAAAGTGAATGGCCTGAATGTTATTATGTGTCATGGAACATTGCACTCCCCAACTCTTGAAAGGTCGGATTTGCTCCGTCTTTTGATGATAAGTTTTGTTTAGAAAGCCTTGAATCCATGTAAGACACAATGTCATCAGACACAATTCATGTCATAAGAATCAGTGAATCCATGTCATTAGACACAACGTGCAGGCCAATGTTTTTTTTTGCGGTGATGATGGTGACAAGCTCAGATTCTCAGTAGACGTCACGTGACCACAGTATTGCGGTAATGCGGTAACCGTCCCAGCCCTAGTGTCATCCCCTCTCTTTCTCTCCCCCTTTTCTGTCTATCCACTATCGAATAAAGGGAAAAAGCCCCAAAAAATAAATCTTAAAAAAAAATGAAACAATCCCCTTAAAGGTACACTGTGTAGTGTTTTAAGTATTTTTATTAGCTAAAATCAATGTCTTCATTCATAAATATGTCCTCATTGGTGTAAAATTACCTCTGCCAATGATCTGACTTATCCTCATAAGTGAAGAATTTCTTATCTGTATTTACATTGGACGGGCAAGTCCAAGGTGGCTTCCATGTTGTTCGGCCATTTTGAAAAACTATAATCGCTGAGAGGGATATAAAGCACTAGCCTACCTGTCTAGCTAATCCATAACGCGTTTTCGTTCAGAGCCAGCGTCACATGACTGAAACCAGCTGAAACGGAGAAGGAGATCAGTGAGAGGCGTTTGTCACTGCCCCGGCAAATTTGAAAGCCTGCACTGCACTTTAGTTCATAATGGACAATCATACTTATGCCGAGCCACAGGAGAATTGGCAGACATGTTGTCATAGCTTCTTGCTACATAACGGCTACCGTCGTTGCAACACGCATTTGAAAAAGCGAGGCGCTAGAGAGCACTATTCGTTTGAATGCAAAATACAATTTCACTGCTAGATGGGAGAAATTCCTACACAGTGTACCTTTAAGGGCGCACTGACCCCTTGGACCCCTTGGCCTGTTCCCACTAGGCCCATTCTGTATTCCATTCATGGATCCCTTTATGCTTAGTAAGAAAATTTGGAAGCACAGCATTCTTCCACTTACTGGACTATTGAATGAATCTGCAGCAAGCTTCTTTGTGGTGGCCTTCTTTTTTTTTCACCTGTTCTGATTTCGTGGTGTTGTTTTGACCAGTTCTGTTGGATCTTTCACAAGCTGCGTCCCCGGACAGCTGCATGAGGCAGCTGCTGGTCTGTAGAAAAACTCCCAACAGTCTGTGGATTCATGCTGCACTTCATGCTCACCCACTGATGCGATGGCAGTGGGGCGCTCACCCGACATGCCGGCACTTGTTCCTAATTGTTCATCGAGGGGCTCAAATCCTGCTCACTCCTTATCTATTTTTTTCTCGGTTGCATGTAGCTTCTCAGCATTAAGGTGATTATCTTTGATAAGCTGACACAAGCTCACCGGTGATGTCATGTTGACATCAAGATAATGGCAGCAATGTCAAGTGCATTTTGGAAGTTTGTAATTTAAAGTGTGTGGCCTGCAGTAAGGTGTTTCTGACCTCTTGCCAGCCGAACACCCACTGACAGACTTACAGCCCTCATTTCCTCACAAGCATTAAAACAAACTTGCACAAATAAGCTTTGACTGCTAAATATGGACTTACACAGTGTGCTAATCACCGCCTTCATTGTTGGTTATGCTCCCTTTTATCTGTTCAGAGCTGCTGGAGCGTGCAGCAAAGTGCTAACATGATGAGCTCTGCAAAAAGGGGAGGCTTGTTAGCGCGGACAGATATTCCTGAGTCAGACTGGATTGGGAATACTGCAGCGAGTCAAACTGAATCAATGTAATCAGCTGTCCCACCCTGACTGATGGCTCTGCAGCACTTGCAGCATAAGAACTTTTTATTGTAGTGTGAAAATTATCATTATTTAAATTCCAAATGATAATTCATAATTAAATTGAATGGCTGCCTCTCCGTCTGTTTATTTTTAACGTTAAAAGGAGGGAAACATTTGAAACAGGAAGTTGTGTTTTAGTAGGCGTTAACCTATCATCAGCACCTGTAAGGATTTCATTAGCACTCAAAGCAACAATATTCAAAATGATGTCTCTGTTGCTCATACTTTTTACTGTTTTGTGACGCTGCAATAAAAGTCAGTAAATTGTGACAGCAGCTGACATAAAACACTTTAATGGACATCAACTCTTCTGAAACAGACTCACTTTGAATTTAAATCACCTGATGCCAGACTGAGAAATGTGTTTTGACATTTTCTGAAGTCATAAAACCAATTGCATTTGCAAAAGTATACTAAACCAGGAGGGCATGCGTAGCTCATTGTAACACTAATACATGCTGCATTGGCTTGCATTTTGAATGATGTATTAATAAACAAAACAAACAAAAGGCTACTTTCACACTTCTAAGTTGAATGATGCCGACAGCAGCTACATAGTCTCAAATGATATTGAAAAGTTGATTTTGGTCAGTTTATCAACATCGGCTTGACACCAATCTAAAGCATGCAACTACAGTTTACACTTCAATGTGATTTTTTTTTTCAACCGGATATGTCCACAGTTAGCCTGAAAAGTACGGCTGTTGCTTTTCTTCACTTTTCGTCTCCATCTTTCTACATTACATGATAGTGATGTGGACAGAAATCTGATTTTTATCAAACTACAGCTGATATTTAATGTATCCTGATGTCATCAAATGATAAAAGTTACGCTCAACCTGTGATTTAAATGTACCCAGCCTGGACTGAAAAGAAACATCAGTATGTTTCAAAGGTCTTACTGGAGCTGCAAAATAAAACCAACCGGGCTCCCCTCATTCAGGGATAACAAGGGAGGGATACAGCTGAAATATGACGGCCGTGATTCTGTCCTCTGCAGTCATCCTAACTTCATTTCCAATAAATCTTTGAAACTTAACAGTACATAGTTCCTCTTAAAAAAGCATCAATACATATTATTAATTGTCACTTTTAATCAAACTCACCTTCTCAGTGGAGTCTGTCACTGCGAGTATGTTGGTATTAATTTACATATTTGTGACTGAAGTTATGACTGGGTAACACTGATCAATCAATAAATGATGGACAGCGGCCACCAATAAGAAAGATAGCTGATTTTCAATATAAACAAATTAGTTCCTGCAGTTTGTAGTCTAGAAAACATCCTTACCACAATCTTCATCTAGCAGCTGCTCTGGAGCTTTACAAGATAGTCATGAGCAGATGGAGTTCGCCCAGTTGTGGAATTGAAGATGTCCACATCTCTTTAAGGACTGCTCGTCCACTTTGACTCTAAAGCTGAAGTTCAAAGTTCATTCTTGACCTTGGAAACAGCACTTACTACAAGATCCATCATGTAGCTGTTCTGCAGCTTTCAGTCATATAGCTTTCAACAGATGTTTTCTGTGTTCACGTGAAAATATTGTGTAAAGTACAACGCCATCTTAGTTTTTTGAATAAAAATCATGAATCTAGCTTTTATTGATTCATAAATTCAACATCAAAATTATTGAAATCCAGGTTTTTGACTGCAGGTGGTCTATATTCTGCTCTACATACAACATACAGACAATAAAAAAACTGGCTAGTCTCACATTGCCAGACCTACCTCCACAGCGCTGCGGAGGAGGCTCTGGCTAGTCCACACAACAGTCCGGAATAGGAAAAAAACATGCTCTGGTTTATTGGCATTTCTTTAAACCAATCGCAATCGTCTTGAGCGGAGCAACAGTGCCTCTGCAAAATAGCCTCAGGAAGTAACTTAGTAAGATAGTCTAGCTAGCTGTCTGGATTTACCCTGCAGAGATCTGAGGAGCAGTTAACCATAGTCCTCAGAAATCTACCGAAGTTTAGAATGCCAACACAAAGAAAACAGAAGGTGACGGACAGCCAGCCGAAAATTAGGGACATCCGGCGGAATTTCCAGCAGCACCTGAACAATCCCGGAAATGAAACGTTGTTGATATAGACAAAAGCCTGGCTAATTGAGTATTAACTTCACATAATCAATTGAAATTCATTCCACCCTACGAGACCTCATAGTACAGTAATTTGGAGCTCCTTTTTGATCGTTTGCTTTTGAGCTACAAAATCCTCGCTCGTACTCGACACCTCCAGCGAGCTGGCACATCGACTAGAAGAAGGTTTCTCTTCCTCTCAGTCAGTGGCCTCACTCAGTTGTGCTACAATCCCTGCTTTGTTTTCTTTCACTCTAATGGCTTCTTTATCATTTCTTCCTCTGTTCAAAGGGCATGCAGTACTTGACTGGCTATAAATCTGTTTGGAGACTAATCTGCCACTACCTACCAGCTGCTCTTTTGGCTCTTGCCAGGGCCAACATTCCTGTTGCCATGGAGATAACCAGTCATGCCAGTTACACATAAGGCCTGGCGCAGCGCCGAGCAAGCCGTGTGTAGGCTAGTGAGCGTGTGCATGCTTCGTGTGTGTGTGTGTGTGCCTGGATAATGTGTGTCTGTGTTATTAGAAGTCAAACCGTGTGGTCTGTCAACCGCCAGAGAGAGAAAAGGTTCTTGATTAACTGCCATTACCAGCTGTTTGTCAGTCTGAGCCTGTTAAGTGGTTACCCACTGTACAGTATTTCTTTCTGTGTTTGTGTCTGTACACAATGTGCACAAGAGTTGGCTGAAGTCAATTGAACGTTGTCTTTTGTCTGATTGTTTAATTGTAGAGCACAAAGCCTGTGCAGCCTTTCATCCTTTCTGCTGGCACAGGACTGATGGGGGGCAAACACTCTGAAAATGAGGCTCCTATATAGTTTACAAACGGAGAAGTCACCTGTGGCTTTTTGTGCCATCCACTGGATCACATAACATAATTGAGCCTCTGTCTGCAGCTGCTGTTGAGATTTACAGAGTACATTATCTTAGATTTCTTTTTGTGCTGCACTTGGAAAAGTTAGCCTAGTTAAAGAAATAGTTTCACATTTTGGAAAATGCTCTTATTTTCTTTCTTGCCAAAAGTTAGATGGGAAGACTGATACCACTCTCGTATTTGTACAGTAAATACAAAGCTGCAGCAATTGGTTAGCTTAGCTTAGCACAAAGACTGGAAAAAAACACAACAAATCTCCCTATCAGCCTCTCTAAAGCTCACTAATTAATACATTATTTGTCAGTTGTTTAATCTGTACAAAAACAACAGTTTGTGCTGGACTATTTCATGAGCTAAACAAATAAGTGTAAAAGTATTCCTTTAAATTTCAAGAGTTTGCTGTTTATATACTATGTTCAAGTAACTTTGTTGACAAGGCTATGTGTTATGTGTCTGTAGCTACCTTTGAGGACACGGAGGTGGTCCTCAGCATTTAGGGTGTGTAGGTTTTTTAAAACCTTAAAATGTGAGGACTTTCGGTTTTGTTGGACATCAAGTATAGAAAACAGTCTGCCAGGGTAATGATCAGAGACTGTTTTTATTTTTAAATTACTGCTTTGGCTCCAGTATCTTATATTCTGTGAATACTTATTCATGGATGTGTTTATTTATTGTGTGTTGATTAAAAAACGGCATTGTGGATTATATATATATATATATATATATATATATAAACTTTATTGCAGATCCAGGTCCATACAACACACAATACAGTATAAAAAATATAAAAGAGATACTAAAATACATAATAATTACACATTAACCCATAGGATATACAGGCTATTGCACCAATGCTGTCTTAACCTGGAAGTGTATCTATAACAGCATTTCACAGGGCTGACTAAAGCTTCAATTATGTGGTTCTCTGACTTGTCCAGGCGACACATGAAACTAAACATCAGCTGTCTTAAGAGTGCCTCACAGGTTGGCACTCTAGTGGACACAAACAAATGGCTGGCACTATGCCACCTAGGGACACGGAGCAGCAGCCTCATTGCATCATTGTATGCTACCTTGAGCCTCTGCATACTCTTTTTAGACCACGATTGAGCAGTATATAGCGGTGTGATGTAAGTTCTAAACAGAGAACACTTCACAGAATCAGAGTACATGGAAAACTTCCTTATAAGCATGTTAGCTTGAGAGTAAATTTTACAGCGCTGTCGGTAAAGGATTATAAAAATCAACAGCATTAACTGTTTTAAGGAGCCTCCTTTTGTTGCTTCCATACCAGGATTTTTGTCAACATTTCCAACCAAAGATCAGAACTTATTAAGAAATGAGTCTGGGAACCAGACAAAAAACCACTTCTTATCCAAAGAAAAGCAACATTTAGGACCCATAATATCAGAATCTCTAAGATTCTGGCTACGGCTCTGACGGAGGGGTTTAATGAAGGATCAAAAAAGACACATTAGTGCGATTATTACATAGAGATTTGGCTACAAGTGAATGTGACTCAATTTTATTGCTAGAAAATCCACTTGGCATGAGTAGAGGATTGTGGTCTATTGTGCAATATTTATGTAGTGTTTGATTACAATATATACCATGCCGGAAACTTCAATCTACTCTGTTAATGGTGCGTTTAATCTGCAGCATTAGCCATAGAGACGCTTCTACTGACTTTTTGCCCTCCGGATAAGTTGTTGTAGCTGAAAGTGAAAGATGAAGCTCATGAGGATCTTAAAATGAAATGCATTTTTTTAACCACCAAGTTTGTTGTCTTGGGGCTTGAGTGTGCAGTCAAAACTGTATCACAAACTGAGCCTTTGATAATGGTGTTGAATCTTTAGCTGTCGTGAGTCACACAGGACATGCTAGTTTGAGACAAGGAAAGACAAAACCAGAGAAAAAGCTATTGTCCATCATAGCACACACACGTGTGATCTGCACACGGCTGCTATTTGGATTTTCCTTTGTTTTCTAGGTATGCACGATCCCTTTCACTGAACACATCTTGCGACATGTGCAGGGAGGAAACTGCTGTGGTTTGGTTGCCGTGGAAACCAGGTGAGAGCATGTGTGGTGTGTGTGCTCTGGCGATGACATCACATTCCATGACGTCGACGTGGCAACAGTAAAAGGCAGAGAGGTGAGGGGGTGAACTCAGACACCTCCAGTGTTCAATTGATCCTCTTTAAGCCACAAAGAACTATATAAGGGAGAAACCCTGCAGCTCCCAATATTGTATAAAAGAAGAAGACATAACTTAATGATCCCCAAGGGGAAATTACATTTTGACACTCTGTTGTTATTGCATTACACACAGGCACAAACAAGACCTTATACATGCACTGAGATGTCAGAGTGAGGGAGCTGCCCATGAAAGGCGCCCCAAGCAGTTGGGGGTTCGGTGCTTTGCTCAAGGGCACCTCCGCAAGAGGTGAACTGGCACCTCTCCAACTACCATTCCGCACCATATGGACTGAGCTGTTCATCACTATCTGACAATGTCTCACATACAGTGTAATTCTGTATCTGCCTGTTCCAGTGATTTGCTTAAAGGAGAACTCCGGCCAATTTTTACCTGAATCGTGATCGTTAGATGGCTATGAGTACTGTCGATAGGGGGAAAAACACACCAAAATCGGCACTAGCAAACTGGAGTTGCTGCACCTTATGGTCAGAGCTCCCAGTTAGCTAAAATGCCAGTTCTGGGGGCATATTTTAGAGTGCCTTTGTGCCTCTTAACAGACACAAAATGCAATTAAATTTCTGTGCAACATGAACAGGGCCCTTACGTGACAACAAGATGCGTTTTCAACTCAGACATTGTGAAGAAACCTTTTAAATTAAAAGTTTGTACTGTCACTTACCTTGTATCGATACTGCCGGTAGCTAGCTCGGCCTGCTAGCTCGGCATGCTAGCTGCACAGCTGCGTCCAGGATGAGGGGGTTCAGCCAGTTTTCGATGATAATCATCACGCAGCAGTTCTGCTCATCTATTTTGTGTGCGATGGATCTGGCGTTGGTGAGTAGGAGGGGCATTGTAGGTATGTATGGTAGTGTCCTTAGCCGGGCTAGCAAGCCTCGCATCCTCACTTCTGCTTTCGCCGCCTTCGTCGCTTCTCGCTGCCGACAACAATCCACGGAGCACAGGTCTGGGTATGTTTCCAGAGGAAAGGTCATGCCTTAGCGACAAAAGTTTTTAGTTTATTTCCCCCTCAAAAATAGATAATTGAGCACTGTAGTAGTTATGACCATATCAGTGAATATGTAACAACATGGAAACGGTCCAAATGTTGCCTGTGGCTTGTACAGTATTAGCGTTACTGAAGGCTAGCTGTAGTCTCAGGCTGAAGTCCCGTGGGAATTCAGTTGTTACAGGAAATGGTAAACAGTAGTGTGCAGCTAGCAGTAGCGAAACTATTGCATGATGATTATCACCAAAAACTAGCTGAAGCCCCTCATCCCAGAAGCAGCTATGCAGCTAGCAGGCTGAGCTAGCTACCGGCAGTATCGATACAAGGTAAGTGACAGCACAAATTTTGAATATTAAACGAACTAGCTACCGGCAGTATCGATACAAGGTAAGTGACAGCACAAATTTTGAATTTAAACGAACTAGCTACCGGCAGTATCGATACAAGGTAAGTGACAGCACAAACTTTGAATTTAAACGGTTTCTTCACAATGTCTGAGTTAAAAATGCATCTTGTTCACATAAGGCCCCTGTTCATGTTGCACAGAAATTGTTATTGCATTTAGTGTCTGTTAAGAGGCACAAAGGCACTCTAAAATATGCCCCTGGCATGTTAGCTAACCGGGAGCTCTGGCCATAGCTGCAGCAACTCCAGTTGCTAGTGCTGATTTTGGTCGTTTTTTTTCCTATTGACAGTACTCGTAGCCATCTAGCGATCACAGTTTCAGGTAAAAATCGTCCAGAGTTCTCCTTTAGTGCTTTCTAAACTACATTAAAAACTCCACGTGATGCACGATGCGAATTTGCTTTGCTACCGGAAGTAAATGTTTCATACACCCCTTTGGTTGCATGTGTAACTGTGCCTTTATCCAGTGACTCATGGGCTGCAATCGAATGGGCTTTTTTTGCTAAGGTAGGTTCTTAACTGAGTGAAATGAGTAGGGTCTGAGTATTTAAGTGGCAGCCATGATAAAAGCTGGTTGAATTCTCTAAATGCTAAGTAAGGGTGCTTCAAAAATATAATTAAGCATTTTTTCCGGGAATGTCACCACAGTCACAGAGTTCATAATACTGCAAATATATAAATATTGCAATACTTTCATTAGCGGGCCATAGGCTCAATCACCATTGTGTGATAAAAAATCTTCAAGATTACAGCTTTAAGTGAGCTTGATGCTTTCTGTAAAGTTGTACAGTAACCACTAGTCATGATATGAGGATGAGTGATTTAGCCTAAATTTTTCATTGCCTCGTCTCATAAAAACATTTGAATTATGAATAAACCTTTATATATTATTACAAAATGTTATGGATGATTCATTCATTCAGGATTGAAGCCTTTAAACCCCTCAGCCACTCATTTATCACCTAACTCTATTTTGTTTGGCTGCAAACAGTAGATAATAGGAAGTCTGAAAAAGACCCAATTCCCACTTACCTGGCACTCAAACATGGATTTCCAGTTTCCTGGTCTGCAGATATGATTACACTTAAATTAAAGGCACGCCTTCCAGACACTGGAAAGACTATTACAGACTGCTATTCAGTTCAGGTCTAACACTCAGCAGGTATCGCCGAGGATGAACCTCTTAAGCTTCTTGTCACAGGGCTAACAAAACAGCAATATGTCCTGTGATGCGCCTATGAATCGGTGGTCAAAAGATCTACAGGAGGCTTTAGTGCTCTAATCTCATGACATTACCACTTGAGAATAGATGGGAAAATTAGAGATAAGAAAATGTACAGTATCAGGCGGGAGCTTCTTCTATGACACACTCAGAAATGAGCCAACAGAGGAAATTCAGTAAATTAGTGACACACAATAGCAACATACCCCATAATTTGTATGGATCTGCAGAGCCTGCCAAGTGTCCAAGAGGGCAATTGAATGAATCTGTGATTTAATGAGCGAGGTATGAGTTTCGTCACAGTCTCCTAAATTAAGCCTTGCACCCTGATTTGCATGCATTAAAATGCACATTGTCATCAGAAAGATGACTAGAAAATGCATGGGAATGATTGCTGGTGATTTGCCATCGCCAGCCCTTCTCTTTAATCTGTATTAATCCCCAGCTCCTGGCCTTGGGCCATGGCGGGAATATGTACTGGAGGATGGCCGCGTGCCCTCTCTCAGCTGCCTCCTAATCTTACCCCCCAGCCACAGACTCGCTCTGACCCTTACGGCCCTGCCTGTGCGGTCCAGCCAATTTTTTTCCCTCTGATTCTCTCCTGCCCCCTAAAGCACAAATTGAGAATCAGACTGTTATGGTCAGTCCTTGGTGGATCTCCTGATTTCCAGAGGAATTTTTGAATAAAGCAGGTGGAAAATGCAACGTTCAGCTACATACGACTACCTTCTGAATGCATTAAGTATGCTATATGATGAACTTTACATTACAGTAAATCGTTTTGACTGTAATCTCCCTCATTGTTGCATGAAGTTGATAGAAGAGGGAGAAATAGCGCTTGGCAATCAAATATTCCCATGTCGTTGGTTTGTTGGCGTGCTTCTTTGAACCTTCTTGATTCACATGCATTCCTCTCCCAATAGGAGCTGTCACTTTGTGTGGACATTGTCCCTTCAGTGTGTGTGGCTATAGGGAGCGTCTGATGTCCACTCCGGGCCACTTGTCTATGATGTGAATGGGAAGACAATGAGACCCCCAGTGGCTCCCTCTCTCCATGACCCGCCTGGGGTCTGATTTGCCTTGGCAAGGGGGACAGAGGCCCAAAACAAAGCTTAAGGAGTCTCCAGTGAAGAGGTGCAGAGGTCATCCCCAACGCCCGACTAACAGGCCCGTCCTCTAGTTTGGGCTCCTAAATGGGGAAGGGACACAGCAGCGTAAAGACAATGGGATAAAAGGGACCTCCAAAACCATTAAATTCTGAGGAAGTGATGGCCGTGAATGATGACAGAGACTGAATAGAGACTCTTGAGGTGGGAGGTACGGTCCTTTAATGACCATGGATGCTCCATTATGGCAGCCCTGGGAGGTGGTGATGAGGTGGTACATTTTCTTCCATTAAGCCTCTCTTCTCCGAACGAGGAGACACTTCCAGATTGATGCAGGAATCCTGGTCTGGCCCATATAGACCCCCGCTGTGAACCTCAGCACAGGGGGACAACGTGACACTGCCTGGGCCCCTTTAGAGGTAGGACGAGTCAAATTACTGTTTGCGTAACATCAAGCCTTTCATGGCTCCCCTAAAGGACACTTTGATTGATGGACTTTCCCTTTTGCATTTGAGCGTGCAAAAGGATGTAATCATACAGTTCATGGCTTCACAGTGTTCAAGACAATGGATACGCTTCTGATTGGCATTAGCAATTCAACTTTGTCTAAAAGGGATCAGTGATGTTAATGATTTCATGCATTACTCTCTGTCAACACTAATATAAAGGATGAACTGTAGTATAAGTCAAAATAGCGGAATATGTTGCTTACAATATCTAAAACACACATCCATTAATTTAAAACTAATCCCTGTTGAAGCCGATTTATTTAGGTGTCTACATCAAGATTATATCACCAACATATGTTGCTCCTTTATGCTGTAAGACAATAATTGTACTTACTGTTTCTCTCAGGGGTGTATGTTCATTACTTATATGGGCAGATTTACTATTCCTCAGATGTAATTGCTAGCCATTAAACATGTGTTTTTAATAGATGCAATGTGAAAGCCTAAAATCAGGATCTAAAGTCAAAGGCATCTCGAGTGATAACCAGTCCCTCCAGGATTTTGCTGCCTTTTTTTGAGATTGGCCCAAAATGCCTGATTTTGCGGGAGCTTTTCTAAAACAATTGCAATAAAAGTTGCAATGTCTTTTGTATTTTTGTTGCAATGAAGTTGTGAGAGATAGTGAAAATTGCAAAAAAAAGTGCCATTTGTTTTTTGGTACTTTGATCTTTTCATTGTTAGTTAATTTCCTATCCTGGCCTGGGACACACATTCATACGGTTGGATGAAGTACTTATTGGACTTTAACTCATCGTTGCACTTACAATAACGAGCGTAGCTGTCCTCAATTTAAGTCATCCTGTACATCTCATCTTTGGTTTTTCCTGCATCCACCGTGTGTGTGTGCGTGCGTCAGTCGCGGGGTAACTGAGCAGCAGCCCCGCCCGCTGTAGAGAGCCAACAGGAAACAGCAGCAGCTTTCAGCGACTTTAGAGTGAAAAAACGTTACAGCGTACATTGATGTTAAAATGTATACAGGTTGGCAGGACGGTCTTTCGCTGTACGTTTTGTTGGCAAATGTGAGATGTTCGAGTCACACACGTCTTGTTTCATATCAGAAACAAGGAAATGAATTTGGCAACGTACGTGTGTTACGTCAACCCGTTCTCACTCCCGCTTGGTCAGTGGGAGTCACATACTAATGCAAAGTTGGGACTGCTGTGATTGGTTGAAGTCGCGGAAATCTCCGGTTATTGGTGAAATTTGTGGTAAAGTTGCGATGTGTGCGAGTTGCACCGAATTCACGGTGATTGGTTGCATTTGCGTGAATTGTTGCGATCGCGACATCGCGAAATCCTGGATAGACTGGATAACATGTTATGAGCTTTTTCATAACTATAAGATAACAGGGTCCTTTGTTTGACTAGTTGACTTGACTTGAGTACTGCTCAAGTGCATACATTTTCATTAAACAACGGCAAGTTTTTTTTCCAATCCTGCATCCGCTGTGAATTGAAAACTCATTTACTTCCTGAAAAACTTCACATCCCTCCCTCCACCTCCCTCATCCTGTACTTGGACCTGATCCTTCAGCTGTGATGTCAAAAATAAAGCTTTTCCTGTCTGGATCTTTTCCCCTCTGCCAGACACTTGACTGGTTTACTTGAACACCCTGGGAACACTGGGAATATTTGGTCGCAGTGAAGTGAAATCCGTATTGTCGTTCAGGAATTACAGCCTAGCATCTACCCTGTTTCTTTGCTGGGTGCTGTGACTTCCTGGAGTCTTGACTGTTTGCCTAGCAACAAAGTTGTGTTTTTGATACAACTTTTTAATTAGTGAACTTTAAAGCCTTGCTGTAGCTAAGCTAACCGGCTGATGGCTGTAGTTTTCTCTCGATAAGAAAGTAAATAAGCACATATCCCAAAATGTCCAACTATTTCTTTAATCCTTAAGTCCTTTTAAAACAATCAAAATCTATCTTAACTTGACAAACAGCCTCTGATTTCTTAAGTGACATTTCCATTTACAGCCAATGGGTTTTTCCCTCCTCTGACTGACAAGGTACCAGACTCCTGTTTTTACTGCACAAAGTCTGTGTGTGTTATCTGTAGATTCAGATGTAACTCAGGATTCATGTTAAAATGCAGAAGCATGTCTAGACTTTAATCATGTAGCCACAAATAGCTTGATTTAAGGAAGGCAGCCATATGTTTTACAGTAAGAGTCCTTAAAAGCAACACTTCACAGCTGGCTGGGACTGCTCAACAGCGCTGTCAGGAAGGTTTGATTCTTTCTTTTTTTTCATGCAGAAAAATGCAACAGTCCAGCCAAAAATAGGCATTCCACACTGAGCAGAATTGCTTGCAGGATGATATTCTATAGCAGTTTTCCAGAGCCACTTGTGGCTCAAACCTTGGGCGGCAAACTTTGAGCAGAGATAAGGAATGCAGCCAAGAGCACAACACTATTAGAGCATACTTGGGCATATGCATAGATCAGGGTCAACAAAACAATCAAGCACAAGTTCCATACATGTCCAAGCCACTTCTGCAGACTCCTATAGTCCTCTGGCACTTTCAAGAGAAAGCGCTCTACAGACTGGAGTGCACTTACGCCATCTTTGAGGTTAAGTGCTTCACATGTTCTGCACAGAAATAAGGAGATGCTATGCCACCACATTTCTAGATTTACAGCCTGGGTTAGCAAGACTGTAGATCAATGGCTTTATCTTCCAGAGGTGGTTGAGAATGCATCAGAGACAGAAAAAGGCACGGTGCATCCATTGGCATGAGGATTTATCTGATCAAAGGAAATGCACTAAACCTTTCACCAAGGGAGCGCTCGCTGTCTGCAGATGGAGATCCCTGCTGCTGACTGAGTTAAACAGACTGCAGCAGGAGTAACTGGGGAATCACCTAGACTGTTAACTAGCAAGCATGCTAATATGCTAATGTTAATATGCTAATCACAATTCCCACATAGGCATAGGGATTTAGCCCGGGCAACGAGCAATTTAACAAGGGTCAGGTTTCAACTCTGGGACAGGCAGGAATGGTAAATATGGCTGAAGTTTAAGCCATGTAGATTGACATAAACTGTGATGTAAATCTGTTCAGATAAAAAAAGTTTTACAATCTGAAAATATATGTTTATGTGCAAATGTCAAGTTGAGTTTATAATATATTACAGTGAATGTATTGCAGAACAACCAGTGGAGACTTAAATTATTGGGTTAAATACAGACTTAGTGATCCATTTTCAGGATAATTCAAAAAGGGAATTTGTCAATTCAGGCCTCTTTAGGAAAAATGTTTTGAAGAGTGCACTGTATTTGTTGTGACACCATCACTGTGCCTGCTTCTTGTTTAAGGGTCTTTGTTTGTTAATTAAATTGGGAATTTGCTTTTGTGTCCAGCGCACTGCAGCATACATAATTTAATTTTCCATCCATAATAACCCACAACCCCCGCCCATGCCTGGTGTCATGGCCCTGGAATGGGTTAACTAGACTTGCTTTAGATTCGACTGTAATTAAAGTGGACTGATGGACAATTAGTTTGGTCTAATTTCCAGGACGGCACTGGTCTTATTCTCACCTTTGAACCGCAGGGCTTGACACCAGTCTGACCTCCCCGGCTGAATTTACAGACGGCTGTGTCAGGGTCAACAGGGTGGAGAGGTCTTTCAGGCTTTGATTTCTCAAATACTTGTTTGTAGTGATTTGACAGATGTGCATTCACTGGTTTTGTTGTCACTTAAATGTTTAATGCAGCATCAGTGACACGGGTTATGAAACACAACTTGGAAATCTCCATTTTTTTTTATCTGCCTACTAGGTACACATTTTAGAAGATGGGGAAAAGGAACATTAACCATTTCTTTGTATTTCACTGTGTTAGAAGCTGAATACATGCCGTTTTGAACCACATTGGCCTACCAAAGAAGTATAAAAGGAATGGAGTACTTAAAGTATTCCTAAATTGTTCCACATTGATTCTCTTTTTAATTATGCAAAGTCTGATTGGACCCTGCAGCTGTGGTGTTAACCTCCAGACTACAGAGGTTAAACCCTTGACTAGAGACTCTGGAGCCGGAAGCTTTTCTAAATGAGAGTAGTTATTTTTTTACCACAGAAATAAATTTACTATCTTTGCATGTGCCTACACTGGACAGTAGTGTTGATTTAAATGTGCCTTTGATTTCCCACCCACTGGTGTTTAATTATCAAAAAGACTCAAAATGCCTCTCATGACACATGACTTGAACAACTTGTACATGACTTGTACAAGTTAAGTTAAATGCCAAGTGACACCATTTTCTTAGCAATGAAAATGCCCTCACTAATAAAGGCAGCCCTTTATCTTCATTATGGAAAATTGACCTATTTGTGTTCCTATTGTATTGGCGCCTCATTAAGGTCTTCATGTCAGCTCATCACCCCCTAAATGTCTCAGGTCTGAAATTAAAGCAGAGAGTCCATCCCTGAAACCCATTGTTACATTTTTAACTACTTTAATTGATCATTTAATTAACCTGGACTACAGAGCTAACCTCTGTTCCAATAGCTTCTGTAACTCAATGCAATTTCTCATTCAGCATTTCTTTCATTTGTCTTTCAGAAAAAATTAAGCGCGTCTGTGAGGTTTTATTTCCATATTCTATGACCAATTCATTGCAGTTGCTATAAGAAACTGAAACATCTTCTGTCCTTCTGTAAATACAGTATATGAAACAAGCCACACAACATACTGTTTCCATACTGTTTCGAATGCTGCAATTTTAGTTATTAGATTGTTACAAATGTTAATGATATTTGAATGAGGTTTTCTCACTTCTGGATGAGACGCCAGACGTTAAGGTTTCACTTTAGGCTCACTATGCTTCTAAATTTACATGAAAGTTTATGTCCTACTAAATATAGCTACATGTTATAAATATAGTCTCAAATGAAGTGCACTAACATGCCCATTACATTTTCTTTCATATTAGATCACCCCAAACATCTTCTTATGGCATCCTTAAAGGAAATTATCTCAATTGTCTCAAAACTCATCTTATTACCACTGATGCCAATGATATCGTTAATGTATGCATGCACATGTCATCAGATGTTTAGTGTTTACGGTCAGAGCACACACACACACACACACACACACACACACACACACACAAAGCAAGTCGCCTGGAAACAAATGAGCACTGAACAGCAATTGAGGTAATCAGCTTCCCATTGTGGAAGGCACTCGTTTAAAACTCTTTTGAGGAAGACACTTTCAATTAAAAACAGCCCTAGGGAGGTTAAATCTTGTTGAATCTGTAAAAAAAATGGATCTAAAAGTTTAACCATTAAAATTCACGTTAAAGGTCCAATGTGTGGGCTTTTCTCCCATCTAGCATTGAGATCATATATCGCAAT
Organism: Perca flavescens; assembly: GCF_004354835.1. NCBI lineage: Eukaryota > Metazoa > Chordata > Actinopteri > Perciformes > Percidae > Perca > Perca flavescens. The sequence goes on from NC_041352.1 coordinate 18,630,191, forward strand.
CAACTCTCTCGCGCCACGCCATTCAAAGTACGTATTACAGCTACGGTAGCCTTCACGCTTCAAAAAGTCTCTTGCTCTTTTCAATATCCTTTTTCTGAGCAAAGAAGAGTACTTCTGTTCCTAAAATTTGGATCTTGAATACATGTGGTACTCCATGTTTCCTTCTTCAAACTTGCCAGGGCCAGGAAGCTACAATACCCATTAGCAGCACCTGAGCACGTGAGTTTATCATGTGACAGCAATAACTGATGTTATCTCACATGAGATAACATCAGCTGTATCATGGAGGACCAGCCTCACAGTTTTTAGCTGTTTTCATCCTGACAAAATTACAATGTGTTATTCCAGGGAGAGGCTAGCATAGCAACTACACAAGAAGAAAATCCAACACGAGCTGTGAAATCCTGACATATACTGTTAGAACTACACATAGAACTTATCCCTCACAACGCTGGAATTTATTCACATCAAGTGTGCCTTTTGAGTGCCTTTTGTCGTATTCTGACATGTGATGTTAAAATGTTGAGATAGGTACACATATGGACAACAGCAACAGCTCATCTGTTGGCACAATGGGTTAAGTGTACAAGCATAGGAAAGACATGTCTTTGAAATAAAAGAGGATGACAAAATCCCACTTATGGCCTTGATTTATGTGCAGTCAGCAGCTCTCAAGGGCACAGTGATGTAACAGGATGGATGTGCACCTAGAGGTCAGGCTAGAGAATGTACAGACACAACACAAACATAGACAGATACTGTAAAATCTAAAGCTAAGCTAAAATCTTTCATGAGAATATTCAAGTTAATTATATTTTAAATTTTTCAGATGAATTGAGATCACTCAAGTTGCAGTAAACTGCCTAAAGCCAAAATGCTAAAATTACAAAAATAAATCTGTCAAATTTAGAATTTATGGCATCTGATATATAAAAACATTATACCATAGAAATGTACAGTTCTGTGAGACAGCATCTAAAATTCTCTCATATAGACGGACAGCTAAAACAGGGGAGGGTGTTATGCAGTTAAGAGATATAGCCACCACAGCTAACTTTAGCTAAAGCTAAAACTAAATGTATGCTACTGATTTTTCACTGAAACTAATCTGTAATTCAAAAATCTCCACTTTGAATAATCAACATCTTGGCAATTCAGTTTGTTATTCCATATAACTAAATGAGGCAGTAGTTCAATAATGATGGTTAAAAAAAAAAACAAACTGGTCCGATTATCTTTAAATCAGACATCAGACATACATTGTAGGTTAATCTATTATCAAACTTACAATATAGTTTGTTATTCCACATAAATGAGGCAATAGCTATATTCAGTCATAACTGAGGGGGGAAAATCCATCTTAACTCTTGCTAACAGCATAGTTTAGCAGTGTAGCAAATTAACTGCCATCTCAGCTTTTGACTTGTGGAATTCATGCTTTGGTGTGATTAAGATACATATTTGCACATCACATATTTAAATGTAATCAAATGTAGATTAATCTATTATTGATCTAAACATTCTTTCAGTTTTTTATTCCACATAACTGAAAAAGTAGCTAAATTCTGTAATGATAAAAAGAAATGAAAAAAACCCTAGCTAAACTCTTGCTAATGGTAACTAGCTTAGCAGAGTAGCAGTTACTAAATCCCAGCTTTTAATTCTTCATTTAATGTGATTTGGTGTGATTAAGTGACCTCATATTTTAATACATTAAATTGTAGATTAATTCGTCATTGATTTAAATATACTATATTAATATTAGACACTAACATAACAGACACTTAACCCCTATAACTATGGACTGTGCAGTAAATAATAAAAAAAAAAACTAGTTTAAATTGACAGGCAAAGTTGTTGTCTTTCCCCCTCAAGACTGTCCAAAGGCAGTATCTGCATTTTTTTTTAGATCTTATGTAGATTCTAATGCAGTTATGCATGTTCTTAATCAGTCTAAACAGACAAAAAACTTAAGGCATTACGACCTCTCTCTGTTACTAAGTTTTCCGGCCATCCTGAAAACTTCAAACACTTTCTCTCAGTTATATATCTTCTATAGTAGTGCTCTCTGCCTTTGTGGATCAGTATATTCTTCCATCTGACCCACTATAGTTGTGGATGTGGCCCTTGCGTGTTCAGTTTAAACAGCAGGGCTTAGATCCTATGTGAGTTCTGAGAAGCAGCTTGTGTGTGCGGACTGACAGCTGATTGCGCTATGGTTTAATCTTGTTAGGGATTTTCAAAAGTGCTGCGTCCACTCAGATCTGGAGATAGGAGCGCCGTGCAGCCTTTGTGTGCAAAATTTCAACGCTCCCAAAAACGGGGACAAAGGGCCCCCCTGGTGATGTCATTCTGCTGTCAGCAAGCAGGGCCTCGCTGCAGGAGAGGGGCCAGGACAGGACTGTGACCATTAGTCCCACCCTCACCCTGACCCCCACTGAACCCATGTGCCAACCCCTGGTGTGAAGTTCAAGACACAAATCTGAGGTGAACAGACACAAATTCTAAATATTTATAACCTTAAATAGCCTAAATCCTACAAATGATGCATATGTGTCATGTTTCTTATGATACATGTCACTCCAGCAAACTTGCTATCATGTTTAATTACCATCCATGTCATGAAAGTGCTGCCCATACTAATCAGTGTCTGAATGTGGATCTCATGCTGCAGGAAACTTGTGTGGTTTAATAATACCTACATTACATGCGGGTGACCAATTGTGTGTGGCTTGCTCGGACAACAATCCTATGTTACGCTACCCAAACAGTACCCAATTTTTTGGAATTTTGTTTTTATTTTATTACAATACAGGTTTTGATTTCCAAACATATTATTTATATTATTCACTTATTAATGTGCTTTAAATAGATGTAATGTAGTAATTGAGTTTTAAAGGTATAATTAGTACACAACTCCTGTTCTGCGATTTAACACGTGTACTACACTGCTTGCCCGTTACTGACCTTTGACTGTACTTAACCTAAGTGACATGTGAAGAATTGTTGAGCCAGCTACACATTCCACAAAAACAGCTTCATGAATCTCAGCTGTTTGTCTCAGAGAGTGTGTTTCCATGTGAGCATAGACAGATGTGTCCTAACTTAGCAAAGTACACTACACAGCGACTCCTGTTTCCAAGAAACTGTACGTCGCTGACTTCTCCCCATTTTTAGAGGGTGAATCTGGAGATGGTCTCTTGGCTTATGTTACAGTTCATAACGCACACACACACACACACACACACACACACACACACACAGTGACAAATATACAGGGATGAGCTTGTGCCACATACAAGCAGACATCTTACACCTGGTTTCATATGTACAGTAGCCCATACATCCAAGTGTTTATGAGTATTTATGGGCATGAATCATGTATGTTCATCAGAAGGGCCACCCTCTCCACACACACCCCTGAGCCACACATACTATTTCTGTGTCAGCCCCCGTGGTGTCCCGTTTAAGTAAGAGTCTTTCCCCACAACTGCAAATCATTTGCGTGGCTGTTACAACATCAGCAGGTGTCACCGAGCAGGAGAGATTTTTACGCAGAAGGGACAAGCAGCCACAGCCGTTGATGTGAAAATATTGAGTTGGACGGATGAAAGATAAACATCCCTTGGGGCCACAGGGCTTGAGTTGTGAATGACTCTGGTATGTTCAACAGGCAGCCTCTCCCTATACAGATCAACAATGTATGGAGAAGCTTTAACCCACTGTGCCGGACTGTTCTTTGAGTTTGTATGGCTAGGTAAAACTATCTTTAATGATTGAAAATCATCATTTAGTGTTGATTTGTTCCTTGCTGATGCCTTATTTAATCGGTTAGAAATATGAAGTTCTTTCAAAAATAAGTCCTTAGACTAGGTACTATTAAATACTTGATCATGCATCAGCATTTTAAAGGTCCAGTCACACCACCATTTAAAAAATTTAAAATATGAATACATATAAATCATTGTAAATCCAAACGTTGAGTTCAATTTTATTGATTTTTGACCCACAAATTCCCGCCATTGACCAATAGCAAGCCGTCTTCACAGTGCTGACCTTTGAGCTATCGTAGCTTATTAGCTTTGTTGTACCTTATTTATTTAATCATGCTCTGTCCGAGTATGAACAGATAGATAGATAGATAGATAGATAGATAGATAGATATGTCCTGCTAGCCACCAAGCAACACTTACATGCTAACTGACAGTTAGAGATCTTTCCTCCCTCTTAAATAACTGTAGAAATGATATACAATAATGAGATTATGTTATGATATCTATTAGTCAGACAAGAAAGCAACTCTATAGAAATGTTGTTTTTAATGGCTGAAGGAAAAAAAAAGCCTGAGCAGTGTGCATACTGGTACCCTAAAAGAGTAATTTAATTATATAAAAGTATTCAAACACATGGTTAACCAGAAAGGAAGTCTGGCCAGATGATGATACTTCAGAGCGGAGACATCCTTCTCATGGAAACCTCCTCTGCTTGAGCTCGCAGAAAGCTAAAAAGGCTGCCGTGGTGACGTGGGCGAACAGACAGACACTTTGACCACCTGGAATGGAGTGTTGGCGGATGACCTCACGGCAGCTCTCGGAGAGGAAGCCATGTGAAATCCATTGACGGCAGAAAAAGTCTGGCTTGGCACACTTTCCTGAAACTAAGAAGCAAGAGAAGAGGGTGTCAAAGCCTCCCATTCTGATCATTACTGAAGCAACCAAGAGGAAGCATCTTCTCAGGTTTAGCATAACAGGGAAGTGGTGGGTGTTTGCATATAGAGCACCAGCTTAAATGTGGAGGTGTACAAGGTGTAATTTACTCTCTTATAGAGCTTTTTCCCATGAAGATTAGCTTGGTTTTCAATGAAAAACTATGATCTCTTTGGGCATCTGGACTGAATGATGATAGCAGTTCAACTAAAGGGCTTTATTGACTGCAAAGGGACTGATGTATTGAGTCAAGCATAATTCAGAGGCTTCTGTTTGCAATAAGTGCCTTTTCATTTATATGAGAAACGAGGGGCTTTTGAAGTGGAAAAAAACACCACCTCTGCAATGCGTTCATTAAAAAAGTTATTATACTTTCCCCTGAAAGTTCATCATCCGGGTACTGAATCTAGGCAATTTTAAGCAGGACCCCTGCACTGCACGTTTACCCTCTACAAAGAGCTTCAATAAGGACAAAGCACACGTTTCCTATAAATACCTGCATTTGGCCAGTTAATGATGCCTGCACAAATGGCCCCCAACCAAACTAAATCGCCTCGATTGCTGGTTAATTTATTGGAGACAAGCACCATACTGAGATCAAACGAGTCACTCTCGCTGGTAGCACCTTCATTGCAATGAATTTGCTGACCCCACAACCTCCTGCATATTTCTGTAAGGGGCATGAGAGGCCGGAAAAGAGTAGCCCTGAGGAAAAAAAAAAAAAAGGGTTAGCTCACATGCGGTTTGGGTTTGTATGATGTTTGTGTAGCCCAATAAATCAGCTAGTTAGGACATTTTCTCTACACACACAGTAGCTGAGAAAATAACAGCCTGATATCCTGAACAAGAAGTAGCTGCAGGGAAAGAGACACAAAGTACACTTACAGCTTCATGGACGTAGTCTGTCCTTGGGAAACATGTTACACTCCAAGGATGCAATCCTGAAATATTTCTTCCTGAGATAAATACAACATGCATGCACATGCACACACTCCCACACATTTCTAAGCACGTCCTGCTTGCCTCATTTTACTGGCATTATCCGTGAGTCAAGGTGAGGCTTGAGTTTCATTATGAGACAGCTCTAATGACCAGGGTAAGGGCTTGGAATTCCCACAACTTGAACATATAAGGAGGATTTAGTTTGGCTCTTTTGTTCCTGACATGAAACGGCACATTGTTAACCATGGCCTGAAGGCAGAGTGGCACTACAACAGGTTAGGATCACTGACTACAGCTTGTGCAGTAGGTTTTTTTCATTGTTGAACCAGCACACCAACAGATAAAACATTTGTAAAATAGAGGACTATTAACTCATAGTAGGCTGCAATAATATGAAGCTTTAGGACAGGAAAATAGATGCTGTGACTGAAGTGGCCATCAGATTTACTCTCCTTGGACCACTGATGTTTTATATTTCATGCTACATTTGTGTTGACTTATTGCAAAACTTGTTTTGCCTGTATTATATTCTTCTTCTTCTTCTTCTTCTTCTTCCTAAGTAATCCATGTTGGATGATCCAATAGAGCAGAAACTGTACTCTGCTTTTACCTTGTGTCAATTTTGAGGTCCGTCACTCTACTTTTTTGCAAAAAATGCAAAACTTCTTAAACCTATCTCCTCCCACATTTTTGTTTCAATTGACACCAAATTTGGGCTACTTCATCTTCAGACTGTCCTCCACAAATTTTCCATTTTGATTTTTGATACATCAAAAATCGAGCCCACAGTGCATTAAAACGTTTTTCTGCATACAGTAGTGTAAACAAATGGAAAAAATTCACAACATCTGAAGATCATTGTAGATTTGGTGTGCAACATTTTAGAATTTTATCTCAAAAAGTGAATATAATTTTTTTTTTGAAATGTGTCCTCATCCACGCATTGTAGTCAATGCATAAATATAGCATCTTTAAACATCAGTTTGGAATTTATTGATCCTTATTTATTTTTTTTACAGTAGTTTAAAATTCAGCATTTTCATGCAAGCCTGCTCCTTGTCACCCAGATAATAGCTACCTGAAATCAGAAACTGCCTACGGCCTCAATTGTTCTGAGTTCCAGCACCTGGTGTTGCAAGATGATCATACATGTATCTAATCATGCAACTGCCCTGCATATTTTAAATGTGTGTCTGCATTAACACATCTGATTCTGATTAACAATCAGTCCAGTTGCAGTTTAGGAAAATCATGTTATTGAGTCAACCGAGGCTGACTCAATAAAATATAGCCTCAATAGCTATGAAGGTCATTACCTGGGTAATGGCTCACTGAGATCAGCGTTCGCCTTAGAACCAGAAGGTTGTGAGTTCAAAGCTCAATGGACAATGGTCATGTCTTCTTAAAATCAGCCATTGTCCATTTGACACCATCCCTGCAAGTTTAAATTGCTCCTCCCTGATCATCACTGCAGAGTAGCTATTATTTAAGTTTTGTATTTTACTGACTTTTTATGATGAAGTTGATTCAACATCGTTCAGTGTTCTTTATAATATTTTTCTACATTTATTTTCAATATTTGTTTTATTTTCTTTATCAGACAACCAGTACTGCTCTGATGAGTTCAGTCTAGAAGTAGTAGCCTGACAATCATGCAGATCAAAACAACCTGAGTGATGGGTGTTTATGTTATTAGGAGCTATTTGTACAGTGTGCAGATCTTTTGTTTGACCCCTGCCTGATTTATAAAATACAAAAAATACGCTGTGTGGCCTCCGGTCTTTTCTCAGTGTCAATAAAGACAAACTATCATGTGAGCTGCCCACTCGATAGTTAAAAAAAACACTAAAAGCTTCCTTCTGTATAGCAACGGCCACGTTTTTGTCTGCAGTTATTTGATGTGGGTGTATGTGTCAGGGTCACAGTCAGGAGGTCTCCACCCTGCTAGCAACGGACCCCATTGTTCATGGAGGACCCCTCTCTGTGTTATTGAGACATGCTAGTCATCTCCATTATGAAGTGTAATTAGGTGGTTGTGCTTATTAACTCCTATTATCAGAACAGCCCTGAGATGTCTACATGTGGCTGGTGGTACGAGCTGGATTCACAGATGGCTGTAAATTCATGTTGGCATCTTGTTCCCAGACTGGCAGGAAGAAACAGACAGATGCACATAATTTTTAAGACCTAAGGACTATACCTGTGGTTTTGCGTGTTTTAGCCCATTAACTATTACAAACTAATACATTTAGCCCTAATGGTTATATTATTATCACCTAAACCAAAGTATAGTGTAAGTTTACAAATTGATTGGTTTCCATTTAAGTATGTGACAATAATTGTTCTTGAAACTTGGTATTCCATCACATTTCATATTTAGTGCATATTCTTTGTGAAATTTACATTATTGAGATAGACATTTTATTTCTTCATGATGGTGCATTCAAGGACTCTCTTGATTCCTAGCTCTGCGTTCATGAACTTTTTTTGTTGGAAAATGACAAAGGTAAATAAATAAGCAAGGATTCAGAGAATTATTTAAGAATTATGTGAGGTTTGTATGTGAGCTTGCAATAAAAGAGTTTCTCTTATTGAAAGGGTTACTCCTGTGATTTGGTCCTGCACTTCCATAAAATTAGGTGACTTGCAAGAAACATTTAAAGCAAAAAATAGTCCCTATTGATGCAGCAGAAGTCTTTAAGTCGTACAGTAAGTGTGAGCTAATAGGTGTCTGATATGTTTTCATATGGTTTTCAAATGGTTTGAAATGCAGGCTTCTTGCAAAAGGAATGTAAAGTGTTATGGTGAGTGGAAGGTAGAGGACCCAAATGCAGGTAGAGCAGGCAAGCAGGCAGGGGAAGGTTCAAACTGAGGATTTATTAACAAAAGGTAAGGAACAAACCAACAAAAGGGATCCAAAGGGCAAACAACAAACACAAGGAGTCCAAAACAAATCCAAAAAATCTCCAGAGACAAGGACAAAAAAAAAAAAAAACCACAAGGAAGATTCCAAACACACACCAACAGGATACAGACAGACTGACAGGGCAAAGACAAAACAATCTAACAAGAGACAAAGGGAACACAGAGGCTAAATACTTAAGGTAATGAGTAAATCAGGAACAGGTGAGAACAGGTTAAACACATCAGGGCGGGGCGGGACAATCAACAAAGGCGGGAAAACACAGGAAGTAAATTGGACAAGACAGAAAAACAGACTATCAAAATAAAACAGGAAACAGGAAAAACGGACAGAAAACATGAAATCAACTAAACACAGAAACTTGACACGACACAAGGAAGAACAGAGAACACAGGAATTAACCAAAACCTACACAATACAGAATAACCAACAACAACATACATACAACATACAGAAAACTACAAAGAAGCAACAGAAATAGCACAAAACACAAGGCAAAATGCTGAAACCATAACAGTAAAGTGTGATGATAAAAATGTACCAAAACATTTTGAAGCAAGTTTTAGTCAAGACTGTTTATATGACCTTCCTGGAAGGTAGGAAATACAGTACATCTGGAAATGTATGGTAAACTTTGCAAAATGTTCATTACACACGTTAATGTTGAGTACAGGCAATCTGTAGTTAATGGGCTAAAACAAAAAACCATCAGTTTGATCATAGTTTGTTAAAGTGGGTCACACATTAAACAGCAAGTTAAATTTAGACACCTGGCTTCCTGTAACTTACAGGATCCAATTCAAAATTCTCACCATAACCTATAGGGCTCTACATGGTCAGGCTCCTGCTTATCTTGCCAACATAATTCACCTACACACCCCCTCCCGGTCTCTCAAGTCTATCAACCAAAATCTGCTATCCACGCCATGCACTCATCTGAAGACACATCGGGATAGAGCCTTTGCCACTATGGCACCCAGTCTCTGGAATGCTCTGCCAACCAGCATTAAGTTTGCTGAGAATGTGGACTGTTTTAAGGGACAAGTGAAGACTCACTTGTTCAGGCTAGCTTTTGGGTAACCTCTGTCTTTTATTTATTGATAATGTTATCTGTTGTATTTTTACTTTATTGTATTCTTAGACTATTTTTCTATTATGTTTTTATTGTCTATGCACATTGTAAAGCACTTTGTGACCCTGTCTGTGAAAAGCGCTGTATAAATAAATTTTACTTTTTACCTGGAAATCAAGTAAAGCAGATCATTTTAACTCTTTTTTTAAGTGAAGTTGAAGTGAATAACAGTGGTTTATGGTGCAGCAATGATGTGGAGAGATGCTGTTGAGCTGTTGAGCTTATATTCTGCTACATTAGACTAATAATAGGAACCCTTCATTTCCTGCTGGGATAATTGGCCTTAGTACTGAACGTCCCCTGGTGTCACTGGTCTGAACCCTGGTGGTCCAAACATCTGGCCGACTTCCACTGAGTTCAGGTTGTAGTTTCTTTATGGTCCTCCATCTAATTAAAGTGAAACATTAAGAATAACAGGGGAAGTGGAGGTTATAGATCAAGATGTGTGTGTCTGCTTCTGGTTCTTTCTTTTAAAAACTAGGCCGACTGATGCTACAAAATGCCAAACTTTCAAAGGTGATTGCTGTGTCCCTGGTCCTATCTTGACAAAATGGTTATCGCAGTGATCAGAACAACACACTGTCCCAAACAATCTATAACACAAAAGCACTGGTGGTTCTAGTGGGGGGGGGGCCAAGGGTGACCCAGCCCCCTGTAATATTAGGCCTCGAACATCCTCTGGCCCCCCTATGTGGCAAATATTTTCATACATTTTTAACCCCACCTTTATCCCCAAAAAGGTGGTATTATTAATTATGTGCAGTAATAAATACAATGTAGGTTAACACTGAATGAGTATTCTTGTGTTTATTGTTTATGTGTATCGTTAGTCTTTTGTAGAACCAAACCTATGGGTATGGTGGTATGTAACACTTGTGCTTAATATATTTGGTACCCCTAAAATCAGATTACAATAATAGCAGTGGGAGATCTACATTTCGAAATTCTTTGATATATTTAAAACAATGGGTGCTTGATTTCAGACAGGTTGACAAAAGCAGCTTCTCATTTCTAGCCGCCGACCGACTAACAAAACACATTCTCACTCCCAACTCAGGACCCCTTGGTGTCACTTTTTAACTCTCTGGATACCTCTTTGTCATCATTTTTCAACGTGCTTGGCCAGGACCCCTTGGCGTCACTTTTTGATACTCTGGGTATCCCTTTAGTTTCATTTTTAAACCTGTAGGGGAACACCACTTAGTTAGGTTAGGAAACGATTGTGGGTGGAGTTAAACAATGTATGTTTAAGTGACACACAAGATATGAATGAGAACCCTGTACTTCTGGGTCCAGCAATGTTCTTGTATGCGTGTGGAGCTAATTAATCCTAGTATTTTAAGTATGAAAATGTAAGATCATTCTAACATAAACATTTGGCTGCTTAACATACATACTTGGACAAATATAACATAAGTTAGTGTTGCTTTTTAACCTTACAACATAAAAAGTTTTAGGATGAAGACAAAGTGTGTTTGGCATATATACGCTAACGCAAAATGCTATTTCAGGTGGCGAGATTGGCTGGATTGTTAACTTAAAGAGCAGGAGCTGCCATAATGTTGCCCTAACACTGCCCAAGTATCACTCTTGCAGTGCTACAGGCCCATGGTTCATTTCATGCGGAGAAATCCAAAGCTTGACGGTTGCTTAGCATCAACTGGACAATTGCTCTCCGGGATAAGAGTTTAGCAAATTGTTAATTACATTGACCTTTTAAAAAAATAAATAATTATGGAGGGTTTTTGATATTTACAGTCAATTTTCTTTGGTATAACGTTAGAAGAAGTAGGATGTAGAAGATGGCCGACAGGTAATACTACAACAGGCTCAAAAGCCAAACTAAACCTTGGATTATTACACTTATTTACACACAACGTGCACCACTGGAAAGCCTTTTAAGTGGCAGGAATACATAATGACATAAAGGCATAGCATTCCCTCTGGCAGTGTGGTATTGTAATTGTTTTCAGGTTTAAATGGTCATGTCAGTATTGAACTGAAAATATTTGGTTAATTAATGTCTGTGGAGAACTTGATCATTTCCACACTTTTGCACTTGATTTGCTCACCATGTATTCAGAAGAAGCAAACATTAATGCCTTAACGTTGGTTGATTTGCTTAATTAGCATTTTAAATTAACCAAGTAATAGCTGTAGCTAATGGAATCCATAGCCTGACTCCTCTCATTAACAGACTTAAAACATTTATTTTCTTTGTAGGGGGGCTTATGTACTGTTTCAAGAAAATCTACATATATACGTGCTTTACTATTATCTGCGACAGTGCTTGTTCATTCAGAGGGGGTCAGATGTTAGTGCATTCATATGTGTGTGCTTAGTATTCACTTGTCTTGTGTGTGATTAAGTGTATTTATATCCACCTATTGTTATGTGCATTTTCAATTTGTGCATAAAAACGGGGAACTTACTTAAAGCTATAGTGTGTAGTTTCTGTCGCCCCCCATAAGGAATTTAAAGTAATGACAACACTGTCGGCGACCTCCATGCCATAACAAATATTGTTCAGTCACTATATTTGTCTGAAAATGTACTTTTCCTTTGATCACAGCACTGTATTACCAAAGGACACGTCAGCAGTTGGAAAGTTTAACATTGGTCTCCCTCCAGTCCTCACTGTGAATGACATCAGACATCATCGTCATGTGCCAAATTCACACCTAAAGGACACGGTATGCTTCACTTTTGTGTCACTCTTATTGACTCAGTGACCTCCATAGAATCCAGGGCCTGACCTTAGTGGAACCTGAGGAATGAGGAGCTGGTTGGCAGGTGAGGAGATGAACAGGAGTGGACGCATGAATCCTGAATACGAGGCGGCAGTTGAATGAGTGCGCCAACCCCTCAAACGGGAATGTGCAACCATATCACACCCTGCAAGGAAAGAGCAACCTGAGACGTTCTCCATATAGGCCACCGTAATCAAGGATATATTTATCTTTACTGCAAAGGATGAGGTAAGATCTGATCCAGGAGTGACGTTTCTATATACAGTAGCAAAATGCAGATAAAATGGGGAGAAAAAATAAGTGTAGATAACAACATGACAAAAAAAACTGTACAACTGCCGCAGCTTATTTGAACTGCCGCAGGCATCAAGTCAGCACTGATTATTACAGTGAGTTGTTGTGTAACACAACAATAAGAGTTAACTTATATTTATAGAGCAGATTCAAAGAAGCAGACATCAGCTATTGGTGAACACCAGACCAAAACCAGTCGCAGATTTGAGTGGGAACAGGTCAAACTTCATCGACCAAGAGTTAGTGGATGGCCCTAAAAAGATAAAGGAGGCCATTCAAGTCTGTGATCTTTCTCTATACACAACCACAGTTGTTATACAGTCCAGGATTCCTAGAAATTTAATCAATTCCACATCTCACAATTTACATCCCATGCCAACATTTAGTGCCAATGCAGGAAGTTTTGTGCCCTATATGTAGTAAGGGTATGATGGTGGATTCATGCAGGAGACCAGACTTCACAACCTGTCACAGACCTATAATTAAAAATTGTATTTACCATAACCATGATCTTTCCCGAGCTTTAACCAAGATGCCTAACCCTAACCATAATTTGTTCTTTTGTCATAGTCACAATGTTTTCATAACCGTACGATAGTAAACATATTGCAGTGTAAGAGTAAGTTAAAAACAAAAGATGGATTTGGACATGAAGAAAGACATTTTAATGATTATTGTTGGTCAAGTTTCAATTTGGTGAAGAAGTCTGGGAGATTCCATCAAAAGCTCCAGCAAAAAACTTGTAAATTAGCCTAGAGTTTCAAATATTTTATCACGGATATATTTCCAAGGACAAGAATGAACTTCCATGCTCAACACTGATTTTGTCTCCACTTTTTTTACTATTGCTTTTCAAATATTAAAACTATTGTGCATAAAAATTGCTATATAAATAAAATGACCTTGTCTTATATGTCCAAAATGTTAAAACTGATGGCACCTCTAATTTTATCTCAACCATGATATGTTTGTAAGCTTATCCAACAGCTTTTAGAAGAGGTTTCCCAACCTATAAAAACATATTCATCAAGCAAATTCTAGAAACCTGAGAACCCCCCTCCCCCACAAAGCAGCATCATGATAATTTCAAAAGACCAGAACAATATTTACTTTCGCTTTTCTAAACTTTATGGCACTTGTCATGTTATCTCTGTGTCCCATTTGGTTCTTCTGCAGGATAAAACATACATCTAGAATTTGTGAATACCCAATATGATGTTCAAACTGAATGAGCCTCTCGACGCGATGGGATTTAAGGTAGCTGCTCAGTGTTCCATTTCTGTGTGCTGCCTTGGGAAAGGTCCCTGTTGGCTGGCAGAAGGAGATTGATTGCGACATACATGCAAACCGCCAGGGTACTCTGCACCGTCAGATGGAAATACTGTTATTGTTGTAGAAGTCAAGGTTAAAAGGCTTGTACCATGGTGGGAGTGGCTCTGGACAATAAGCCTCTGCAATATCTCTAAGACAACGAAGAGACAGACGCTGTCTCTTAACATTGTTGATCTGTCATTTACTGAGAATCACCCCAGAGGTTCAAACCATGAATGTAAATGTCAAGTGGAATTTCTTCTTGGACATAAACAGAATTTCAACCCCCACCGTAGCTTTTGTTGAACAGTTTATACTCCTGATATTATTTAACACAAGACACAATATAATTTAAAATGCTGTTATGTGATGAAAGAGAAGTTCATCAGTAATCTTCCTATTCCTATACATGTGGTGACGCAAGAAGGAAGGATTTTATTTTCTTGTGCTGAAAATATCCAAAAAGATAGCATACTGGATTTTAGTGCCTGCGGATGAGAGTGGTCCAGAACGGGTAAACATGGGAAAAAGTCTTTATTGCTGTGGGGCCCGTTTCAGGCAGGAGGTTTAACAAACTCTGAGTCTAACCCTGATCTCTGAGTTGATTTACCCTGAGGTGGGAAACTCTGAGTTTTCCGTTCCAGAACAGCTGATTTGAGTTGGTTCAATCAACTCAGAGTAGGTTCAATCAGAGTTAAGCGTGTGTACCATCACTATAAAAAGACAGCATGAATGGAGCCATATTCATTACTAAGTCACATTAGTTGTTTGTAATAATCAGCTTAAGTATGCAGTGCACAGATCATATTAAACAGAGAGACTAAGGATGTTAAGTTTCTGTATGGGAGGGGCGGGGTGATTTCAACTGTTGACGTGACGCAAAGGCTCATGGAAAAAGAATATATGTTCTGGTTCTCGAACGGTTTCTGTCCTAGTTAGTGTGTTTTAATAATGTTCTGTTAATGTTTTGGGTGTGTATTTATGTTATCTGGGTTTTAGTTTTGTATGGTTGATTTAGTCCATGTTGTTGTCCATGTTTATTTACATTTACTGTTGCCTTTCTGTTTTTGTGGAATAAATGTATTGAATACATTATTCTTAAAGTCATACTGTCATAAAGGAAAATAAACAATATTTATATGAACAAATGATTTCTTTAGTAGTGATAAGTAGCCTAATGTTTTATATTTGTTGTGGAGCTGAGTCTTAATTAGCTTTGTAGCAAGGCATTAGGCAATGGCTTAAATGTAACTGACGTTCATTAATATAAAAAGGTACGCACTAAAGCTTTAACTTAACATGCTTATTTTAGACAACATGAATCTCAAAAATGATGTTTACTAATGATTTTTAATGACTACTAATGTAAACTTGATTTTTCTACTGCATCAACTTATCGCTCTGTGTTAATACAACTTGGCCTGTCAAGTTTGTGTTAAAACTTAGACAGTTTAGGGCAACGGGTTTCCACGCAAATTTCTAGTAAAGTCAACTAATTCAGGATAACAGTGCACATACTTGCTCACCAACAGCAGCCTATTAAAGAGAAAAGCCCTGAAGAGGAAAGGATAGTGGATAAAATAGGTCTGGAGCTCCAGGCCCTTATCTGTCTTTTACTTTACTTTTCCCTGCACCCTTTTAGCCCCACTGAGCAAATAAACATTAACAAAAAAAAAAGACTCCCAACAGTGCACTGGGTTGTTGTTCCCAAAAACTGGAAAAATAAATCACCAGCGGGCACCACCAGCACCCATCAAACATACCTCAAGTCTCATCTGCCCGTCCCCAGACAGACACATCAAATGAGCAGAGCGGATGATTCCTGCCCTCCCTGAAGTCTTACTGTACTCTCTCCCCATCTGCCTCACTGAGCTTCTTAAATGGAGCAGCCCATTGACCTGAGTGGGCTCGTAAATCACAGTGATGGCTTCCAGAAATGAGTTCTCTGCAAGGTAAAAGGGTCATAAAGTGGCCCTCTTTCCTTTATTTTTTCCCCTTAATCCAAAATTTAAAAGAAGGGAATCCTGTATCCCCCATCGAGATTTTTGACTGCATGGGAAATGTGTTGGGAGTCGGAACAGTTACGGTATCACATTTTGTATTCTTGGAAATGATACTGATAGTAAAGTGTTGTAAATATTAAATAACTTTAAAGATTGGATCATCATTAAAATTAATTTTATTTATTTTATTTGTTTGTGTTGATGTCTGTGCTCATGACTAAGTGTGTTTTTGTGCTCCTGCTGCTGTCTTAACACAAAAAAGCTTCAGTGCAACAGAGGGAAGAGAGAGTTCAATTCTTAATTGGAAACTCAAAAAATACAAAAGAGCTACAAATGTTTCTCCACTAAACAAACCTAATTAGTAAATGAGAACAACAAATACAAACAAGTAGTGAACGTCACATTAGAGAGAGTTTATTGGACAGTATTTTGAAGTAATCCCCGCAAACTAAACACAGATGTAGAATATACAGACTGAACACTGAATCTTAAAATTAATAGTGTTTGTGCATGTGCTGAGGTGTGTTTATCAGAAAGGTGCTGGAATGTTCCCATAAATGTGTTGTAACTGTGTTTTTAACTATTTTCTGCAAACGTGTGCGTGCTAACTATAGAAGGGACAAACACATTATTGTTCACAGTATTGTGAGTAACCATGTCGTTATATTCGGAGCGAGAACTTCTGTTGAGGTTTTTGGTGCTTTGAGTTAGTGTGAGCTAAAACAGATACTTCCAAACCACAGTAAATCCCACTGAAACCAGTTGGCTCGATACATTATACTTCTGGTGAGAGTTAATTTGCTTATAATTTGTTGGTGAACTTCTTCTTTAAAAGCTCAAGCTTCAAACAAGTTATGCTGTTTTTAAAGGCTGGCTGGTAAGACTACGTACATGCAGTTACTGGAATTCTGAGAACTGAGTTTTAAACAACGCTCTCCAAATTAGCAAATGTTTTCAAAGACACTGGTGTATGATTATTAAGTGTTTTGGCCAAAGCTGGTTTGAGTGGACTGCACATTCCCAATAGAACAGATTTAAGTGTTTTTCTACCCAAGTAGAGAATAGTTCCTAATATGTAAACTGTACAAAAAAAACCATTTTGTATCACAAAAACTGAGGATAAATAAAAGAAGGAAAGAATAGAAATCAGAATAAATAAATACATATTTTTAAACAGCAAGTAAAACCAACTTATAGAAGTTTATACAGTATATATCTGGTAATACGGCCACTAGGTCAGTTACCCTCATGATTATTTATGAAGAAAAAGTGTTAATTTTGGCTTGGTGGCTCACACCAGTCAGTTTGGTGCTGGCGCGCACACCCAGTATTACCCAGGGTGCCCAGCAGAAGGTCAAAGCCTGCAAAGAGGCCAGGTCTGAAATATGCCTGTGTTCTGCCTAATGACCCACAGCACAATTAACACTCTGCAGCTCAGCGGGTCAGCACGCAGATACGGACGTGTTTATTGGCTGTTGGCTTTGGTTCCCTTGAGGACCCTGTCGTGCCCAGCTGATCATCTTCCAGACTGGAGCTGGAGGCGCTCCAGTCTGACACACGCACAGTACAGTGGAGCCCAGCAGCCACACAGAAGGAGGCTGACACACATAGCAGCACCAATCAGACAACAGAAAAGTGTCTCATGTGCTATTTTCATCCTCACGTGATGCACAGTGAGGAGCTTTGTTTCACTTTCCTCTGTACAGGTCTGTAAAAGAGGTCTATTTTTTACTCCCCATGAATAGTATCTGACACAATGAAAAGGTGTGAAGGTATTTAAGGTATGCAAGCCGATATAATTTCCCCCAATATGATGGCGTGTACAGTAGAGCTCCTCTTGATGTTCTCAGGTTCACACCAGTCAGCTGTTAGGTCTCAGCTGACTGGTCAACAGTAAAGCAACTGGAGATTACCCTAAAGCCAAACCTCTAGTTATATAATCACACGTTATGTGCTTTTACCACCTCAGCTCACATCCCACATGTGATGTCAGTGAATTATAATGCAACTGACCCATTTTTCTCACAGGGAATTGGAGTCTTTTCCGTCTTTATAGACCTAATGGAGATGAGCTGTAAAGAGGGTGTGACTGCTTTCAGAGAGGATGCTCTGCTTTGCTTCAGATTGTAGGACCCCAGGAAGAAAAGCTTTTAGCTTATGCTGAAGCTAATGGGGAGCCAAATAAATAAAATAAAAAATAAATCACATAACTGCGTGATTTTAAATCCTTTTGTCCTTTATCGACTTTTGAGCCCACGCTGTGTTTACTGACTCACGAAAGACAGACAAAGGACGTTCTGTAGTTTTGGGAGAGCATGAATAACTTGCAATGTGCAGTACAGTATGGGCACAAGAGCAGAAAACACCTGCACACACACACTTCACACACACCTGTCCCTGAAGATTTTACTCAGCTCAGTTATCTAATTACGAGACGCAGGATAGAAAGCAGGGAAACTCCCCAAAGATTCACACAGCTCAGATCAGTTCTTCCTCCCATGTGTTGAATGTGCAGACACTGAATGTGCCAGACCCCATGAAGCAGGTGCACCTCGCCGAAGCCAGATTTTTAGACCCACTGTCTCCTAGCAACAACACCAAAAGAGGAAAGAGACAGCGGCTCCAAGGGCTACTGCTATTTTCCAAAATGTCCTCTGGCTTTGTTTGGCTGTTTTTTTTGTTTTTGTTTTTTTTACACTAGGCTACCGGTTCTGGTGTACCAGACTGAACTGGTTAAGAGACGGAGGACAAATTAGTATGTACTTGTTTATGTTTTGCAGCAGGTGTGAAGTAGGCTATAAGTAAGTGATGCGTGCTTGTTGGTGTTCTTCCAGGTGATGATGAGGTCACAGAGCCACAGAGTGAAGTTTTTTCAGACTGCCTCCAGGCAATCGGTTAATACACCTCATTATGCAAACAACACACACACAAACGCAAATGCTGTAAGTATTTAATTTCCCAGGTTGCTGTTTCAATTCCAAACTGTTTTCACAACTAACTAATGCAAAGCATATATTGATAGTAAAATCAAAACATAATGTATGTAGAACTGTTATTGCCGATCAATATTGATGTACAGTACTGCCAAGACTACAACAGCCAGCAATTAATTATGAATATACAGTACATTTTACAGATCTGTATATATTTGTGTCAATATTATCTCATCTCTATATAGTATGCAAGGTTTGTATTTTTGGTGTCCAATTGATTAATTCCAATTCCAGTAATTGGTAGCATAACCAAGAAAGTCTTCTAGTCTGTGTACAGCAGGTGAGCTGAACATGCAAATTGTATATTATTATTGCAATGCAAAACAATAATAATGAATAATTTTCCTCCATAATTCGTACCAAATTGCACTCTGTGGGAAATTATTAATAAATTACTGACCTTCATTGGCTGAGAAACATCTTCTACTTCTTCAGCTAGTTAAACTCTTATAAAATGTGTCTCGCAGGTTCAAATCCAGCTGCTTTTCTTAGTTCATCAACACACCTTTACCAAACAGTGGCTAACTGATGTGTCATAACAAATTCATGCTGTGCAGCCAAGCGTTATTCAAACCCACAGAACTGTGTTTCATATTCTAGTGCAGATCGCACATTTTTTTAAACATACCAAATATGTAAATGAAAATGTGAATAAAATGATGTAAAAACATTTGTACATCATATAGCTTTACCGAATAGCTTGAAAAAGCTGATACATAAGGAGAAACCAAAGGGAAAACTGTATGTTAAGGGGTTAACTGTACATTACTGTATGTAAATACACTATGTTCATCCATGTGTCTTTGTTTGGGATCACACACATATTTGTGCTGTAGCATGACTTACTGGCAAAACATATGTTTCTGTTGTCATTAGTATAGTTTGTTTTCAAAAGTAAAACAAATGTGTATTTTTCAAAACAAGAATAATAAATCTGCCAATGGTGAAACATGGTAATTATAATGACACAGTAATGACTGATGTGTGACAAAGGAATGTGGTTTAATGCAAGGTATTTGAAGTGTTTTAATAGTTTCCAGCAGCACACACAGATGAGGCAGTCCATGTTATACCATGAAATGTTATCTATTGTCATTGTGCCTTTATTACAGAGGCCGGTGCTTGATGTGAGTGCTGGCCTTCCTTTCTCATCGTGGGCCGTCCCACCAGAGATTAGGGGCCTGGGCTGCTGAATGGAGGCGAGAGGCAGTTCCTTTCTCCTCTGGATGCTTTCACTCATTATGAATGAGTGTGAGTCTGGGAAATGTGCCCCATGAACAGCAGAGGAAACCCCTAAATCCTGCAGAGCTCCTGAGGGGATCTGCCTTTGACAAACGACTTCCCCCGTGAGGGGAACAGACACCGCGGATCAGTGAGGTTGCCTCTAATAAAAAGGGTGAAGGCGTGATCTTATCCGCCAGCATCATGAAGCTTCTGTCCTGTTTCTTATTTTCAATCTGAAAGGAAAGGTCAATGAAAAGTGCTGCTGCAGGTAATTTATCTGCTTATGCACTCTCATGTATGAATTATTGTTTGACATTAAGTCGTATACTGTGCACAAAATGGTGAAAGAGGATATTTACAGCTGTGTTGAGCAGTAATATTCCCTCGTAGCAGCGTAACAGTGGAGAATAATGATAAAACAAACAGTCAAAAGGTCAAACTTCAAAAAGCTGCATGAATGAGTGACACTGACAGATGCTGTCAATCCTAGTGGGGGTTATACTGCCAGTGGTTAGCAGAGGGGAAGGGGGCTCAGGACGGGAACAGACAGCTGAGTGGGCGCGATGCTCTCCAGAGCCCAAGCTGCTGAGACCACAAGGGCCTGTGCAGGCAGAGAGAGTGGCCTTTGGGACTTTTTGATGAGGGAAGCCTGTTGAAGAAAGGAGATGAAGTCTGTCTGCACACTTAGAGCTGTTCCTTAAGCTGAGTGGAAGCCATTACCCAAATCTCTGCAGAGTTGACAAAAAGCTGAGAGCAGAAAAAAGTGGCTTACAGGCACTCAGCTAATAGACAGCTGTGCTCAAAATAGAAGATAAACGTTTGTTGGCTTTGTATATCTGGAACAAACAATGCACAACTGCTGCACATTATCATAAACATCCATTTCACCCGTTCAACGCTCAACAACGGCTTGAATCCAGCAGTTGTGCTATCTGCAGCAACAAGCATGGTAAGATTATACACACTGTGGCTACGCAATACCTAACTCAGTGCATTTCGGTTCAACAGTCTAACAACATACATTCAATTCAGGAAAAGCGCTCACCGTGAGGACCTCCTGCTCTCTGAGACAAAAAAAAACTTTCTGACTGATTTCCAGAGTCAGGAATGCTAAAAGCTCTAAGACATACTTCATGGTTGGGCATCAAAGGATCTTAGGGGTACTCGAATGCTCAAGCTTTCATCTCTACTCTGCTGGTTAAGTAAGTCTTGAGTGAATGATGGGAACACTTTGCACAGGGAGAAAAGGAAAGAGCTTGATGTACGGCATCTCAATTTTTATATAAATTTAGCATGAATCACAGAAAATGACTTCAGCTGAAGCAGAAATGTTTTTTCTCTGAAGCTCTCCCTTGATAATAATATTAACACCCATACATGTTACACCAACAAACACAAACTATCTTCTCACGGTAGTCTCTGGAGCACCCCAGGTGGTGTGGGATGTAAGTGATCTGAGTAGGGCCTCCCTGCAGACCAAACCTCCTCTACACAATAACTCACAGAGGGTCAAGTTAAGCGCTCAATGATGTGCTCAGTTACTCTCCCACCGCAGAACATGACCTCTGTCAGCCAGGATCGCTCTACTGGGTACACTGTCCTTCCTCCTGATAACTATCTGAGCAGTGACATCTGTTTTCAGGCTTTTATTTACTAAACCTGGACAGGAGCAGATTCTGAGACTCCCAGGAGGCTCCTTGTTGGGTGTAAAGGGCATTTCAGCATCCATAATCCATAAAGTAAGGCATGTTAGACATGAATGAGTGCTTCAAGGGTCTTTAAATGAGGTTGTCATATGGTGTGTGTGTGTGTGTGTGTGTGTGTGTGTGTGTGTGTGTGTGTGTGTGTGTGTGTGTGTGTGTGTGGCATGTAGTTCATTAGGGACACCTTCTCCCTTTACAACACTTACACGGCATTGTTTATACAAAATCCTTTATGCTAATCATATCAAAAGGCATAAAAAGGCATAGTATTATGCCATAAAATGTCATTTAAATATTGTAGTGTAGTATGTCATAAAAATGTCAATACAAAGGCATATAATAGTATGCCAGATAAAAAATCATAAAAAATGTCATAGTATGTTTAATGTATAGTGTGGCTCAGAAGAAGAGTGGGTTGTCCTTCAACCATAAGATTGTAGGGCTGTTACCTGGCTCCTCCAGCCAGATGGATGTGTTAAATAGAGAGATTGAATTTCACTACATTATACACATACAATTCCATGTGACGAATAAATAAAGTTTATTTTTTCTTCAAGGATGTCAGTGACGCCATTAAAAAGTCATGTGTAGTAGGCTATGATCTAAAAAAGTCATAGTATAGCATGTAAAAAAAGTGATAAAAAGTCATAATATAGCGTGTCAAAAAAAGTGATGAAAAAGTCATAGTATAGCATGCCATTAAAAGTGATAAAAAGTCATAGCATAGTCGATCATAAAAAATCATGAAAAGTTAAAATGTCATACTAGTCTAAGATCTCTAAGTACTAATCTATAGTCTAGTAAAAAAGTCACTGTATAATAAAAAAAGTCATAGTATATATGTCATAAAAAGTGATAAAAAAAAGCCATGGTATACAATTTTGTAAAAAGGCATAGTATAGCATGTCATAAAAAGTGGTAAAAAGTCATAGTATAGTACGTCATGAAAAGTGATTCAAAGTCATCGTAAAGTATTTGTGTGATAGCATGTCGAAAAAAGACATACCAGTGTGTCAAAAAGTGATATAATAGTCATAGTATAGCATGTCCAAAAATGTCATACTGTAGCATGTTGAAAAAAAAAGTGATAGTATAGCATGTTGAAAAAAGTGATCAAAAAGTCATAGAATAGCATGTTAAAAAAGTCATATTAAATGTAAATGGACTGTTCTTATATAGCGCTTTTCTAGTCTGAACGACTACTCAAAGCGCTTTTACATGGTACAGGAAACATTCACCATTCACACACATTCATACACTGTGGCCGAGGCTGCCGTACAAGGTGCCACCTGCTCATCAGATAATCATTCACACTCTCATCTCATTTACACTCCGATGCACAGCATCGGGGGCAACTCGGGGTTCAGTGTCTTGCCCAGGGACACTTCGACATGGGACATATTATAGTATATCAAAAAAAGTGATGAACAAGTCATAGTATAGCATGTCTAAAATGTTCATACTACAGCATGTCGAAAAAAAGTGATCAAAAAGACATAGTATACATGCTGAAAAAAGTTATCAAAAAGTCATAGTATAGCATATAAAAAAAAGTGACAAAAAAGTAATTATATAGCATAATCGAAAAGAGTGAAAGAAAAGAAATAGTATAGCATGCCAAAAAAGTCATAGTATAGCATGTCAAAAAAGTCATACTATAGCATGACAAAAAAAGTTATAAAAAAGTCATAGTACAGCATCTCCAAAAATGTCATACTATAGCATGTCGAAAAAAAGTAATAGTAAAGTATGTTGAAAAAAGTGATTAAAAAAGTCATAGTATAGCATATCAAAAAAAAGTGATAAAAAGTCATAGAATAGTATGTCGAAAAAAGTCATGCTATAGTATGTCAAAAAAGTGATCAAAAAGTCATAGTATGGCATGTGGAAAAAAGTCCATAGTATAGCATGTCGAAAAAGTGATTAAAAAAGTCATTATATAACCCTATATATAGCATGTTGAAAAGAGTGATAAAAGTTGAAAAAAAGTCATAATGTTAAACTTCAATAATAATGTTAAAAAAGTGACAGTATTAGCATGTCGAAAGAAGTCATAGTATAGGATGTCAAAAAAAGTCATAGTTTAGCATGTTAGAAAAGTGATAAAAAAGTCATTGTTAGCATGTTGAAAAGAGTGATAAAAAAGTCATAGTATAGCATGTCAAAAAAAGTGATAAAAAGTTATACTATAGCATGTCAAAAAAAGTCATAATATTGTATGTCAAACAAAGTGATAAAAAAGTCATAGTTTAGCATGTCGAAAAAGTGATTAAAAAGTCATAGTTTAGCATGTTGAAAAAGTTATAAAAAAGTCACAGTTTAGCATGTCGAAAAGAGTGATAAAAAGTCTACTATAGCATGTCAAAAAAGTGATAAAAAGTCATAGTATAGTATGTCAACAAAAGTGATAAAAAGTCATAGTTTAGCATGTTGAAAAAAGTGATAAAAAGTCATATTATAGCAAGTCGAAAAAAGTCATAGTATAGCATACCAAAAAAAGTCATAGTATAGCATGTCGAAAAAAAGTGATAAACTGTTTGTCGAAAAAAAGCCATTAAAAAAATCATAGACATAAAAGTGATAAAAAGTCATAGTATAGTATGTCATAAAAATTATTAATAAAAAGTCATAGTATAGTATGTCATAAATATTAATAACAAAAGTCATAGTATAGTATGTCATAAAAATAAATATACCAGCAGAAATTGTGACAGTGTATGGGAGTATTTTAATTCAAGATTCAACGGGCTAAAAGCTGATGATTTTTCTTATTAAATCTAAACGTATCATAAAGAAGGTGGAAGGTGATGTTAAAGAGTCCAAAACATGAACACAACTTTTTGCCTTTGACCCATTTACTGAATGTAAACACACCCTGTTTGAATCTTCTTCTGTCATCAAGAGCATCATCATATTGTATACAATGTAAGTCTTTGTGTCAAAACAAAACAAGTATTATCTGTATGTGGGTCAGCAAGGAAGCAGGAGTAAAAAAATATTCTGTGAACATCACTGACTTCTTAGTGAAATGCAACCGGAAAATGAATAAATAACATAATAAAAAATGTTCAGCATTTAGGATATTAAAAGTGCTTGTATTCTTTGATAAGAGAAATAATACATGCTTGGTAACAGCCAACGTTAGCACATTAATGATGCTTCCAAGGATCGAGAGTCTTCCATGCCGGACCATCTGGACACTGGACGTTTCACCACTCGGAGGTGAGGGATGGTTTTTCGGGGATGCATACTAAGGAGAGACGGGATGATGCCAGATATCATTGTTGTGCATCTGCTTTGTACTGTCCTGAGTCCTTGCTGTTTAACCTGTTACAGCGGTGGAGGAGGTTAATATAGCTGGAAACAGTTTCCAGTCCATCTGAGCTGAATGTGTTAGGACTGTGGGACAAAATATGATCAAAACCTGCACAGAAAGTTAAGTATTGGACATGGGACCTTCCTGCTAATGACTCTTCAGCCCCGGCGGGAATACAGATAAATAATAAATCAAGCATTTCAGAAAGGTGCGGAGACAAGAGTCCCATAGGGGAACAAATGGTTCATCAAAGTCCCGTCATCCCTCGCTGACGTGGCCATGGAGGGTCGGTAATGCACCACCAAAGCCGCCCCTCGGACCGTGCCATAAGATAATGAGAAGAGGTGATCAGGCTGCCAGATAAGGGTGAAAAACTCTGATGTGGCAACACTGTCTGTTAGAGCAAAGGAAGCGTGTTGTTTTCAAAACAGGAACACAGGTGGTTACTCATGGGTGCATGCATGTGCAAATTATACACAAAACAGTTGGGTTTGGGGAACATCTCACCTTCAGTGAAGAGTCCAGGTAAACATTTGGTACAGGTAAACATGGTGTGGTGTTCTTTGAAAAACACAGTGAAGTAGTAATTTCAAGAACCTTTAGCATCTATAATGTGATATATGGACTGGAGGGATTAGCTTATCCCCAAATCCCATTTAACTATACTGTATACATGTATAAAGCACCCTGTATAAAGGATTTATAATTTGCAGTTATGCCATAAGCCATTCATAAGAACAACCTATGGTCTGCCATGTCAATGCAAAATCCCTTTTCCAGGCGTATATTCTTTCTTGGTAATAATGCAGTTATAAAAGCTAGCAATCTCTCAATAAATGCTTAATAATGCTTGTTATGAAATGTATTTTTGGTCCGGCTCCTCTGCAGCCCTTTTCCAAAAGGTCAGAGGTCACATAGTCCAATTATTCAAAGGGATTTTTCCCAACCTGACAACCCAAATTAGCTCTTATTATTGACCCTTTATATAGGGTTTCCTACAAAAAACGGTACCAATTTATCTAAAAGACCCAAAATCTAGAATGTGTCATCAGACACAGAAAAAAAAGGGTTTTTAATTTAAAAAAAAACAACGTTCAGCACACAATACAGAAGCAGAACAATGAATGCAGTAGCGCAATATACAGTAAGTACTTGATTTTATTTCACAGTGTTTTTAAGAGTGTAGAATTGGTGCCACCTTGAAAAGGTACAAACAAACAACAACAACAACAATACAGCAGCTAAATAGAATGGAAAAGGACGACTGAAGGAAGAACATTTATTTTCAGCAGGATGTGACAGGGTGTCCAGAATTAAATGCAAATATTTATCTCCAGCTCCGTACTTCCATTAAAAACCGGGGTCGCTCTCGTCTGCAGGGTTGTACAGGTCAAGGAGACTGAGCGTGCAGACACACTGAGCTGATGCTGACGTCTTTGAGGTCGACAGGCGGCTTACGGATCTGGGCGGCGGCGAGGGGATATCTGTCTGACTTTAGCGTGAATTAAACATGCCGTGGCATGTTGGTAGCGACGATCGAGGAAGCTCCTTGCATTATTCATGTAGCGTAGCAGGAGAGGGTGAGGGTGTGGTAGTGGGTGAGTGTTGTGAAAGAGGAAGGAGGAAAAGGGGGGTGATACCCTCTGCAGGGGCATGTGAAGGTGTTAGGGTGTTGCCAGGCTGTAAAGCCCAGCGAAGGTTGTCCACCCAGCAACTGGGCTCAGTCACTTATCATCACCCTGAGGCTCCTCTAACACACTGACAACCAACAGTTCACCTCCTCAATACTGCACTGGGATTAGCAAATGTATGGTTTTGACACATCAAAGAATCTGAACGTAAACCTGGGCTGCTAATAATGTCAAATATACATTTAACAAAACGTCCCCAAAGAAATCTTCAGCATCATCAGATGCTAATAGATTTAGCCATAACAGCAAATCAATACCTGTGTTATACAGTATAAAAAATCTTTAAACAGCGCACTCTGTGTCAGAGAGTGATGGGGATGGGATGCGGGTGTCTTTAGCAGGGGTGCTGATATCTTCGGCCCCACTTACCCCAAAGACGGGGTTCTCCCATGTGAGCTGAATCAGTGTTTTCCCTCCGCAGAGCAGAGCGGAGGAAATGTGTTCCAGTCAGCAGCTCCTCTTCCAGTCAGGGAGAGGCTGACAGACAGAGCTGCATGCCAAAGCTGATGCTACTGCACCACCTGCAGGCTCACAACCGGACCAAGTGTGTGTGTGTGTGTGTGTGTGTGTGTGTGTGTGTGTGTGTGTGTGTGTGTGTGTGTGTGTGTGTGTGTGTGTGTGTGTGTGTGTGTGTGGGTGTGAATAAGTCAAAAATAATCTTAACATTGGGAAGTTTTTTTGCTGAAGTACATCATTATTATATCGACAAAAGGATATTATGCCAAAGGTAAATTAAAAAGAACCTTGCTGGATTCTTTTTATTCTTTTGAAGCTGCAGAGGATATGGTTTGTAAAGTGACATGATGTTAGATCTCATGTTTAAAGAAAGAAAAAAATGACTTCTTCTTGTATGTTAGATACAAAAAGCTGCAGTTGTAGTTGCTGGTGTCCATTCATTCCTCATGCGACACGCCCTGCAGAGTAAGAGGTCAGTGATGATGAGAGTGCTGCTGGTGAAGACTGCGCACTGCAGCGAATATGCATCTTAGTCCTAAAGCATATCATGAAATCAAGTGACATTATTTTACATCCACTTGAATCTTGCTTAATGCCAGTGGAGTTATCTGACATTAGTTACATTTGTTTTATAGATTTATTTTTAAAACGACTCCTAAAGTGCAATGATAATTAATAAACCCACATGCAGGAATCTGCTCACCTAAAAAGTCTTATTTAGGCCGGACATCTTTTCCAGCGGCCTTTCTAGTAATGTAAGATAATCCTGAAGCATGGCATGATGGCTGGAGGTGGAGACGAACAGTGTAACTGGTGCCAACAGGGTTTGATTACAGTAATGTGAACGCTCAGTAGCAGCTGGAGCTTCTTGGATAATGTCAGCAGCAGCAGCAGCACTGCACCGGCTGACACACCCCTCCCTTCTTTCAAAAACACACACACACACACACACACACACACACACACACACACACACACACACACACACACACACTGCTTGGTTTCTAATTCAATATAAATACACTCCATCAGCCTTTGGAGGGAAACATTGTAGAGCCAAAAGAGGGTATCACTGACACTCTATGACTTTGAAGATATAATAATTTTCAAATCAAAAAATCAAATTTCTACTTCCACTACTCTTCTGGCCTGTGATAGTCATACAATTAATTGATTGTTTCGAAATATGAACATTGTGAAGACATTAAACCCAAAAACTGTGATAAAAATGCATACAAATGCATTTCATTTGGCTTCCCTCTCTGTTTGTTAAAGGGACACATCAGTCACAAAATCTTAAAAAAAAGATAAAGATGTTTTCTTTTCCTGTTAAGAGCATTAAAGTCTTATGATCTCAACAAAAATAATTATTCCGTGATCTTGAGGCTGTCAAAACTGTATTCTTATGATCGTCATTATTTTGTTGTTGATATAACATCAAAACATTTCTGAAATCATGTGATTGTCAGAAAACAAATAAGGAACAATTCCACGCATGAATGCACTGCATCTTATGACATAATATCACAGTATAGCACACATCACATGTGATCTTAAAGGAATAGTTTGACATTTTGGGGACTCCGCTTTCTTGCTAAGAGATAGACGAGAAGATTAACTATGTACCCAAAGCCAGGGGACGCTTACCGTAGCTTAGCATAAAGACTGGAATTCGGGGAATAGCTGAGACTGTCCTCCCCGAAAAACGCTCCCATAAGTAGCAATTACAACTCATATTTCTGTTTCTGCCCTCTAGTTGCCTCCCGTAATTATAGTCAGAGCAAAGCAGGAAGTGAGGTGATGAGAAATTCTGCGTAAGGAGGTAGAGGTTTGGGTGGTTGATGGTTCAAACAAACACAGGACTTTCAACCAGGAGACCCTGTTTCATGTCCCGTTTGAAAATAAAAGTAAACGGAAAGTTGTTTTTTCTTACTTTATGGAACAAATGAAACTACGTCACATTCGGTGACACGTGTGTAACCTGAAGATAAGTTGAGTAACAGATAGTCTCGCTTTGCCAGACCATCCTCCAAACGCTGCGGAGGAGGGTCTGGCTAGTCCACACAGCATTCCGGGATGGGAGAAAAACGTGCTCTGGTTTATTGGCATTTCTTTAAACCAATCACAATCATCATGGGCCGTGCTAAGCTCCGCACTGAGCCGCTGCTAAGGGACAGATGATTTTAACCAAAACCACTAGCTTTTTGTACTTTTGGTACACCTCAACCAACTTATAACGTGATTAAAAGTGTGGCCGTTAATTTCTCTGGTTTAGATATGAGGATGACAAAAGCTCCTGTGGGTCGTATTCCCTGCCACCAGTGGCGCTTCTGTGGGTTGTGTTAGAGGGTAGGAATAAACAACCTATATTAGCATATTGTTTAGAGACATCTACCAGCACTTTTAGACCTCACCAATAAACACTTAATACCTTGTTTGTTTAATGCATACAAATAAAGTATAAAACTGACAAGTTGAGGTTTTACAGGAGGTTTTGTGCTGGACAAGACTCATTAATCATTAATAAGCTTTGAAAGTGCTGGTAGGCTGATTTGTTTTACCTTTGGACAGAGCCAGGCTAGCTGTTTCCCCCTGTTTCCAGTATTTATGCTATGCTAAGCTTCGTAAGTGTTACAAAGGTCTTAAACATGTCCCCACTGTCGTACCCAAGAATAAAAAACTCAAACTATTTCACCATTCAGCCTGAACAGGACGAGCAGTGAAATACAATAACCTGGTGAGACCACACTAGCAGATTTCACACACAGCCAGGCCTCTCATTTGAATGTTGTGCCGTTCTATCGGATATTACTCAGTGACAGGATGGCTGGAGAAAAAGCTTGACTGTGGAGACTGTGACCACAGTTGCACAGTCATCAGGACTCAGAGCCATGATTTATGGTCCTACAGAGAGACAGAAAACGGTCGACTCCCTTCAGGACCTCCGTCTGAGGAAATTGCAATAGGCAGGGTGTATCAAAACTGCAAGTGGAAGTGAATGTGGGCATGACAGTTTTGTAGACGCGGACAAAAAAATGTTAATGCCCAATTCAGGTTTTAATCTGAACCTGAAGCTTTGAGGTTATTCTTAGTTTTTGAATCGGAACACTTTTGTTTTGATTGGCCTGTCAAAACTGGAAAACATCTGTCAAAATCTGTGACTGGACAGATGATATTTCAGTACTATTTTTTAATAAATCATACTTTGTAAGATGAGTTATTTATTTATGGTTATAGATTGTAATTGATTTCCAAAAACAAAATAAGTAAAAGACCTGATTGAACACTTTCTAATAGCATACATTTCTAACAAATTTATCATTAATAAATTATTCAAATACTATTTATAATTATTTGTAATACTATATCTACTAGTAATGAATTGGGGAAATCTGTCAAAATTAGTAAACACCTTTAATACCAACAACTTTTGGGTTGCCAGGTTGTGTTTAATTCATCTGACTGGGGTTTTATCTACCAGACGGTAAATGGTTAATTAATTAAAGCATTGATTAATAAGTTATTAATATTAATCAACATCAGTTACAAGTCATTAAGCATTTGTTAAGTATGTATTATTAGAAAGTGGTATTGTTATTCCATTTGAGCATAAAATCTTATTATGGATCTTGGAAACAGTTTGGCAAAAATAATTTCACACAAGGCCCATTTACAAGCCTTTTCCAGAGCTTTCAACCACAAAACTTCACCCCTTATGAAGACTGATGTGATCGAAAACTCCAGAAAAAAGTTGGTATGGACCACGTGTTAAAACTATTTTGTCAGCAGAGAGGTCATTTCATGAAAACGAACCAGTGTGTGTTTGTGTTTATAAGTAAAGTAAGATTCACTTCAGACTTTAGACGAGGAAAAGCTACCGTCATCTTTAGCCTAAATCTATGTGGCAACCATCGTGACAACAGTTGTTTGTAGGTCTTCTGTGTGTGAATGGCTGATGTGAGGATCTGCAAAAAGAGAGGACATCGAAGAACATGTAGAGCATTGTTTCTAATGTCGACAAGGACATCACAACTTATGAAGGTGTGAAGCATGAGCATAAAATATAAACAATCCACACAATACGATCATCACTCAACTGCACACAACTGTTATTGTAAAATACTGTACCAAACATATTGATAACTAGCACTCAACACAAACTGATGGGAATGTCATTTGTTTTGCAGAAGTTTTTTTTTTGGACTTGATGATGGTGCTTAAAGTGATCAAAGTGATTATAATATATAATCATCCTGTGGGGGACATGAATGTCTTCACCACATTTTGTGCCAATCCATCCAGTAGATATTGAGATATTTCAGTGGAAAAGTGAAAACGTCAACCTGTTGGTGGCGCTAGAGGGCCGGTCAGGGGATCACTAAAGTCAGTAGGCTTTATCTTCTGGACACCACTGATGTCTTTACCAACATTCATGGTAATACATTAAAGGAGAATTTTTACGTTAATCTTGATCGCTATAAATATCCGAGTACAGTCGATAGATAAAATACGAGCCAAATCGGGGGTCAACATGGAGTAGCTGCAGCTACGTCTACGAGCTTCCACTTAGCTAAAACAGCAGTTGTCAGGGCATATTTTAGAGTGCCTTTGTGCCTCTTAACAGACCCAAAATGCAATTAAAATGTCTGTGCAACATGAACAGGGACCTTACGTGACAACAAGATACATTTTCAAATCAGACATTGTTTAAATTGTCGACCCTGCCGGTAGCTAGCTATTATAATTTCCACATATTTAAACGTATTATTCCAACTAATATTACCAAACCAGAATGTTATTTGGTTTACTATTATATAAGATCTTCACCACTGAGAAGCTGTAAAAACGTAGGTTAATATTGGCCATTTGTGCGTGAAGATGACTCAAGCAATTAATCGATTAAAAAATAGTTTCACATAAATTTCTTTTGGGTACTAATCGACTTACTGTTTACTACCTTAATCTGAATATTCACACTGTCAGCAGTCATTTGCAGAAAGAAAATAAAGTCAAAGTGCTGTTTTGTTTTATTTTAACTTAACTGTTTAAAATGTTCCTCTGTGTGTGTCAGATCACTTCATATAGAGTGTCCTCCTGATGTGTCTGAACTCTAAATCCCAATATAGAAAAACTAATTTTCAATGTGTTACATAATGTTTATGAGCAAAAGTTCAGCAAAACAAAAAGCACATATTTCTTGGTGTAAAACGTCCACTTTCTTTGACAGTATTTTAGAGGAACTTGAGTGCCCCCTGATGTGTAGCAATACTTTCACCGACTCTTAGTTCCTGATAAAGCACTGATGCTTTGCCTAAGCAAATAGTGCTATCTGCCCAACGAAAAAGAGATTACAGCACTCTTGGTTCAGTTTTGCTGGCATGAAACGTGATCCTCAATGAGCCGTTAATGTTTTGACACGACTGATTAACTAAGACTCCCCCGATTAAAGCAACGTGCAGAAGGAAGTGGGATTTTGGGGGTCTACATCTGTGAGTGTGTTTGTGTGTGAAGGGGTGGTTGAGAGGGTGGCGGGGTGGTCTCAGTGGATAGCCGTTGTCTTTCTCAGAAAAGTGAACTTGTCTCACCCTAGAGACAGATGAGCAATGTGTTAGGGCCTTGCGGTTTATGGACAGAACAGGCTGCCGGGGTTTTCACTGGAATAAAAGAAGAAACTCTTTACTCAGAAATAACTGACAGTTGTGCCAGTTCACTGTGGCACATAATGTAATAGTCAAATGTCAAACTGTCAACACATCAGTCAAACTCAATGTGTGTTTAGAAGAGGCCTCATTATGTAAGAGGATGCAGATTTGTCCTACAAAAACATCAAAATGTTTCAAACCGGTTCCATATCCTTTCACTCTTTTGTGCCGTACCCTAGAATATAGTCACACATCCGCTTTTCGGTCGTGCTGTGACAATATAAAAGACACGGTGACAACTGTCCTAAAGCCCTCGGAGCGATC
Source organism: Perca flavescens (assembly GCF_004354835.1). Lineage (NCBI taxonomy): Eukaryota > Metazoa > Chordata > Actinopteri > Perciformes > Percidae > Perca > Perca flavescens. The sequence continues at coordinate 18,663,601 of NC_041352.1, forward strand.
GGGTTCATGAGAAAGAGATGTTATCTCTGAGATGTTACCAACATAATAATTCACTTCCTCTGCCGTCTGGATGTTCTCATATGGCTGTTATGGTCCTCTGTTAGGGGCCCATGTGTGGAGATTACAGTAGGCCGTTTGAGTGAGGATGCATACAAGAAATTATTGAGCATTGCCTTATTTTGTACTGATGCTGCATAAGATCTTGCCAGAATCTGTCCTTAAGAAGAGAGAAAATGAAGCCAGTTCTGGGTTTCATAGCTGCCAGGATCAATTCATATTTTCAGTGACTGACTTGCTTTCTTAAAAGAGCAGAGGAATTTTAGGTTCCTACAGTAAAGGTTCTCACACATTAAAGGATCAATAACACTACATCTGATTTCAAAGGGTTCAAAGAGACGTTGGAAACAGCATTTGGACAAAGCAATCTCAACCGTCTCTGGTCTTTCTCAGAGATGGTTAGGCTACATGAAACAACTGAACTATCTCCATGACAACTGAGCAAGTCTTTTTTAATCAAACACTAATTTATATATTTTTTGATGGTTTGTAAAAGAGAAAATATAAAAATATCAAGATCGGTGTCAAATTAAGCGAAAGCCCTGAGTGGAGCAACATCTCAAATCCAGATGCTTCCCTATAGGGCACTATGAGGTCACTGAATGGTTTATTGAGTATCAAAATGGCATGATTCATATGCACAGTAACACACGGTAACACATGGAAGACTCCGCTTCCCAAATGGGTCAATGCAGAAAAAGCATAAACACATTTTAAATATGCTCGATTTGTGCAGAAATGCAGGTGTAAAAAGGGAAAAGAAACACAAAAAGGCTACTCCTACTTGCACACACTTAGGGCATTTAGGCATTATTTTCCTGATTAATTGTTTAGTCTATATGTCTAATATTTATGAAAAAGTAAAAAATAATTCAATTATAATTTCCCACATATTTAAACATATTATTCCAACTAATATTACCAAAGCAGAATGTTATTTGGTTTACTATTATATAAGATCTTCACCACTGAGAAGCTGTAAAAACGTAGGTTAATATTGGCCATTTGTGCGTAAAGATGACTTAAGCAATTAATCGATTAAAAAATAGTTTCACATAAATTTACTTTGGGTTGACTAATCGACTTACTGTTTACTACCTTAATCTGTATATTTCCATTGTCAGCAGTCAATTTGCAGAAAGAAAATAAAGTCAAAGTGCTGTTTTGATTTATTTAACTGTTTAAACCTGAATGTTCCTCTGTGTGTGTCAGATCACTTTGTAGACTGTCCTCCTGATGTGTCTGAACTCTAAATCCCAATATAGCAAAAAGCATAAAGACATTTTAAATATGCTTGATTTTTGCAGAAATGCAGGTGTAAAAAGGGAAAAGAAACACAAAAAGGCTACTCCTACTTGCACACACTTAGTGCATTTAGGCAGAAATCAAGCAAAAAATAAGTCACGTCTCTGCATTGAATGAGATCCTTCACTCTCTGTTTTCTATGAACATTATATCTCAAATTACAATAAAATAATAAAACTTTAGCTTCTTCAATTTCAGAATAGAATGCTTGGCTCTCTTACTCTATGCAATGCATCCTTACCACAGATAACTCAAGAACAGGGTTAGTCTATTGGGTTTTTGTAATTCAGCGTGGAGGACAACGCATGGTCCAAAATGAAAAATTAAACTAGCTTATACAAAACTTAAAAGCAAAATAAATGTGTGGCATGGTATTACAACATCTAGCAAGTCACATAAAGAACACACCACATAAAAAAAATGTCTCCCATCCATAATTTTAAAAGTTAAAAGTCCCAACATTCAAAGTCAAGATCTCCGTCAGGGAAGGACCTTGAAGGCCGAAATGTCGCCTCATAAAATGTTTGGTTTGTACCTCTCTCTTTTCTGTTTCTGTATGCTGCTTTTCTCCAACACAGACACCTTAATGGGGTTGGACAAGCACAGAGTCCATCGGCTTCACATCGTGCATTCACACAAGCATCTAACAGCACAGTATATCAACCTCATACTAATTAAATAATTACTCAGCCTCACATACATACAAAATTCAACATAATATACATGTATGCCCCAGATTATGTTGGGCCCCCAAAACATTGTATGTCTGATTTACGGCATGAATGATATATATGTAAATTATATACTGTATATAAAAGTTATTTTTCTCCTCCTGTTTCATGCTTTACTCAAAAAACATAAATAACATTGCCTACAAGGTCTTCAATTAACATCAAATCTTAATCAGGAACATTGATTGTTTTAAACAATGCTTGTTGCAAAAAAAGACATAACGGACTGTAGATCAATCTATTTATACAGTAATTTTGTCATCCTGATTGTCCACATTGTAATTTTATTGTTAGTTATTCTGTACACATGACATCTATTGCATTTATGTCTGTCCTCTGTTGCGCTTATATTATCTGAATCCAGGGTCGAAGGACAGAGGCTGTCGTCAGCTGAACAGACTGTAAAGCCCCTTGAGACAAATTGGTGTGATTTTGGGCAATATAAATATAATGGACTTGACTTGACTACAGAATCAAATTATTTTCCTCCCAAATAAATCTGTGATACCATCTGGGTGTAAAGTGCAGTTTGGTTTTTGACTTGATCACATAAGAGTTTTTTTGGATGCAGCCACGCCTATAAACTGCACAATTGTCAGGTGTGAGGAATCTAAACAGCTCAGAGGAAAGGTTTCCCTTCCTGAGAAAGGAATCATTCATCTGGATTTTAGAGCTGCGTCTCTGCCTGCAGCAGGTGATGGTGCAGAATGAGTGAAAGCCTCTGCATCGAGGGTCACAGTGGGAGATCAGAATAAGGTTACCGCTGCCCACGGACAAGTTTTGATGGTGACGAACAGGCAGCTTTTTTCTGTAAGAGTTGCATCTTCTACAACCCTACTGAGCTGCATTCATTCAATAAAAAAACTGCAACACAAGCTTACCACTCTGTGTGTGTCTCTCTCTCTTTCTCTGAAGGACTTTAAAACCCACCCAAGTTTAAACCACTTTATTTCCTCCCTCCTTGACTCCCTCCCGTTTCCTTCTTTTCCCATGTCTGTTAGTGCAGTGATGCTGCAGAGGACACACCCATCCACACTCTGCTGCCTCTCTGTCTTTGACCCTGAGAAGTTCTCCAACGCACTGCTGATAGTGCTGCAGTGCCCACCCAAGAGTAGCCCCCTTCTCACTATAAAGCACTACTGAAACCAAGAGAAAAACAAAAAGGTTTTTCTAACTGAAGGATGAGTAAAAGGAAACTAGCTTTATTATGTAAGGATGAAAAAAAATGAATAATGAAAAGCTTCTTTTTTATGAAAGGAGAAGGAAAGGAGATGACCACTTGCCACTGACATCATAAAACATTTTTTCTTAATGAGCCATTAACTATATTAGACAGAGTGGTCACAAAAGGCAAAAAGAGCTCAAATTTAAAAGCAGATTAAGTAAATATGTAACAGTGACGATATTGAAAAAAAGACAATACTTTTCTTGTTTCCTATTCTTGTTTCTACTAATCTGTCCTATCTTGCTAATGTTGCTGATTGATTACTGCTCAATGGAATAGTTCAACATTCAAAATACACGTATCTGCTTTTTTACTGAGCGTTAGATAAGAAGATTGATTGCATTTTCATGTTTTTAAGGTAAACTACAGCAAGCAGCCGGTTAGCTTAGCATTAAGACAGAAAACGAGGGAAGCTAGCCTGTAAGAAACAAAAAAACAATCCACCCAAACCTCAGTCAGCAACACTCTCATTGTTTAATCCATACAAACACTTAATTGTAAAAACAACTATGCTTGGACAAGCCTAACTTTATACTTAAACCTGCAATAACTGACTCTTTTGGCCATTTGGAGGCAATGGAAACAAGTTGTGAATGCAAAATTGACATATCAACATCATTTAAGTTGGCGGACTTGTTAGCAACATGTATCCAGCACTTACGGAGCAACATTAGCATTTATTTGCAGTCATGTTTGTGTCCACATGATGGTTGTAAGTTCAATATTCTCTTTTAGCTCTGATTTTGGTCTCTACCAACTCCTGAGGAAAATATCCAGCTCTTTAGCTGTTAAATGATCCACTACTTACTTTATACTTTATACTTTATTAGTCCCATCACTGGGAAATTTGTCTTGGACACCGTGCATAGTCTAGTCATGCAAAGCAACATGATCAAAGTACATAAAACACATGATCAAATACATAAAAACACAATAATAGATCATTCACACTATACTAAGGACTTTTTGACGCTAACTGTAAACAACCACGGACTCAGACTGAACTATGCTAAAACTGTGGTTAATTTGAGTGATAGCCGACTAGTCTTGTGGTTTACTCTGGAGGGTTAACATTTTGATAACTACTATTAACGGAATAAACGGCTGTTCAATTTGTATACTCCTGCATTACGTTACATGTATAAACCATACTCAATGTTGTTGTTTCTCACAGTAGGTTTTGCAACGTTATGGATATTGACACCAGCACAGAGAGGTACAAATTAAAATTTCACAACCTGGCTCTCAGTGTGATGTTAACCTCAGTTACTCAATCGTTGGGCAATGCTAGGGTGGTAGAAATATTAAAGGAGGTATATGTTCGCATCTCCATACCAAGGCCGTCTCCTGCATTAAGAAACTTGGATGGGTCACTTTTTTCATTCAAGGTTTTCCGAGAGGGCTAGAGGGGCTGCTATTATTGTGCAAAGGGACATCGCGTTTGAACCGTCTACATTGGTTTTTGATCCCAATAGGCGCTATGTTATAGCTCTAGGCAAGCTACAGAATGCTCCCGTGGTCCTGGCCTCAATATACGCTCTAACTTGGGACGATGAAAAATTCATATCTAAATTTAAGTTTCTCCAATATATCTAACTTTGCTAATCATCATATAATAATTGGAGGCGATTTTAATCTAGTAACAGAAGAAACAGATCTTGACAGGTCATCCACTAAACCATCTACCTTGTCTAAGTCAGCCAGCGCTCAAGTTTCATGCGGACCAACTAGGCATAACAGACCCCTGGAGGACTAAGTTCCCCTCACGCGGTCAAATTATCTCTTTTGTCTCCAGCTTCAAGAAGTCAGAGTGCTCCAAATTGAAGGATATATCAGATTAGATTTTAAGATTAGATGCCCAACACTCTGCTGACCACTCTCTAAGGCTTATCTTCCGCCTACTCTGTCAGAGGCCTCAATTACCTTATTACTCAAAAAGGACAAAGATCCACTTCTTTGCAGTAGCTACAGGCCGATTTTCCTTCTGAACGTGGACTTTAAGATATTAGCAAGTCTTAGCTGGCCGTCTCCAGAGGGTCATGCTGACCCAAACACATCCAGACCGGGCCGGCTTCATCTCCGGTAGACGTTCATTCTCAAACGCTTGGAGGTTACTCAATATTCTGTTTTCCCCCTCTACCAATTCACCCAAAATAGTTTCATCCTTAGATGCTGAAAAAGGATTTGATCATGTAGACTGGAGGTACCTATTTTATACTCTTGATAAATTTGGCCTCAGTCCAGGTTTTGTGGTAAGGATAAAACTCCTCTATGCATCCCATGTAGCCTCAGTCAACATCAATGGCATAAAGTCAGGTCTATTCTCATAGCACCGGGCCACCCGCCAGGGTTGTCCCCTATTCCCATTATTATTTGCCTTGGCAGTCAAACCATTGGCCATATGGCTTCGGAGTGAAGGAAGGTTTGAGGGTGTCTCACGCTAAGTCATAGCCCATAAGCTTTCCTTTTATGCTGACGACCTCCTGTTGTATTTCCAACCCTGCATCCAGTCTCATTTTATAATCTTAAACATACTGGAGAAATTCGGCAAATACTTTATTGTTGTTATAAACTTAACCTTGGAAAGAGCAACTATATCGCTATTAACTCTGCGGCTGATTGTTTCCCTCAGGGCTCTTTCCCTTCCAGAAAGGCCAAAAATATCTTGGTGTTGTGGTCACAAATTAATTTACGGAGCTCTTTAACCTATTATTTGAGTGCTGTAAATCAGAACTTACTAGATGGGCTTCACTCCCCCTCTCTTTAATTGGGCGTGTCAATCTGATTAAAATGACAATACTACCACAATTTCTCTATTTCTTTCAGCATGTACCTATTCTCATTAATAAATCCTTTTCTAAACTCGACCGGTTGATAGGCTCGTTCCTTTGGGGTAGCAAGCGAGGAATTACACAAACAGCCCTTCATCTTCCTAAATCCAAAGGTGGACTAGCTCTCCCGAAACTCCGCTATTACTACTTGTCTTGTAATATTAATAAGCTTCTCTTCTGGAACACATGTAAAACAAAACCACATGGCAAAAACCACAGTGGGCTCAGCTTGAAACCTCCTCAGTACGTTTTTCAGTCTGGTCAGTAGTTTCTTTTCTCAACTCCCAATGACAGTCAGACAGGTTAGCCCCAACCCAATTGTAACCAATACACTGATTTGGAACCAGTTTAGAAAAGTTTTTGGCCTGCATTCGCAATCAGGCCTAAGGCCAATTCTCTGCAATTACCGATTCCTACCCTCCTGTTCCGATCCAACCTTCCAGACCTGGTTTGACAAAGGCCTTTTGCAAAATCTAGTTCACCCCAGTTCCCCAATCGTCCTCCAGAGTCAGCGATGGATCTCTTCCTCGCTCTCAATTTTATGCGAAAAGGGCTTTTAACAACCATAAACAATTACATCCGCAATCCATCACCTAACCGTTTGAACTCTCTAAGGGCGGCTTGGGACCAGGACCTTGGGATCTCTTTGTCTGACGAACAGTGGGAGCAAATATTGGGCTGTTTACATACCTCTTCTAGATGTGCAAGGCAAGGCCTTTTACAATGTAAAGTTTAACACAGAGTCCATCTCACCAATGCCAGACTGGCCAAAATGTACCCTGACAGGACTGATGGTGACCATAGCCATATGTTTCTGTTTTGACCGCAGCTATCAGAGTTCTGGACTTCAATATTTGAAACAATCAGCAAAGTGTCAGGCCGAACTATAAACTTTGAGTCACTTGTCGCCCTCTTCGGTATCTCCTCCACACATAACGTGCCTAAATCCACACATTTTCTGCATTTTCTACCCTACCTGCTTGAAGGCTTATTCTTCTCAAATGGACCCATTCTGCACATCTGACTCATAACAAATGGATTCATGAAATATTGCGCTGCATCACACTAAAAAAGATTAGGTTCTCCTTGCAAGGTACTTTTTACAAAATAAGGCAACCCTTCCTAGCATACATTGATTCTCAGACTATTGCAGAATCTGACAACTAGCTGAGCTCTTTCCCCCCCTTTTTTTTTATTTGTTGCCTTGTTTTTATAAACATTGCTTTTTAATTTTCAACTCTGTGCAAAAAACCCCCAATAAAGACATTTTGGATTAAATAATCCACTATGTTCACCAGCTAGTCTCTAACTGCTGTTTGCGGTCTGCTGAGCAGGTAGTTTACAGAGGGCTTTTAGAACTTTTTCTTTGAAAAAAGCTGCAGATGTGTGTAAAACCCAAACAGTAAAGTTGCAGGCCCAAAACCCAAAACAATTAGCTTAAAGATGCCAAAATGCATATTGTAAAACTATTCCTAGAAGTTGAGGTCATTTCAAAGAAAATAAACTGCCTCTGTGTGTATTTAATCAAGCTGTGAGATCTGAACGTTCTTCCTCGCTGCCTGTCTAGTGGTTGAGTATGAGAATTTATTTCATGGCTTTTCACATGAGAGAACAAAAAAAAAAAAAAAAAAAAAAAACTTGCTCCCAGCCATCCGGAGACGAGAATACAAGATAAGAGATCAAACCTGACAAGGCGGGTTGTAGAAAACAAGAGTTCTCCTTTTAATTTCTCCAGCCACAGCATACTGCTCATTTACAGTACAGACTCCCAATTTTAAATTTGATTTAGCACACATCACAGTTTAAAGTTTTCAAATGAAAAATACAACACAACTATGAAAAAAAAGACATATGCACAAATTTAAAACCTATAAAAAATATAAAAACAGTACTCTTAAATCTCATTTTGACAAGTACCATTTCAATAACAAAACATTTAATAATGCACAATAGAGCAGACAAATTCAACTGAACCATTAGTTTTTTTTAAATAGAAGGAAAAGACAATTTTCATCATGCAGAGTATGTAATATTAAATAACGAATCAAACAAAAATAATATATACTTCTCTATATATTTCTCTCTCTCTTTTAAATTTTCAAGTCAAAGCACTCCCGTCCCTTATATAGGGAAAAAACGAGTTTAAAAACACCAGAGGACCCACAATGCTTTCATTAGCTGCCATTGTCGCATGGCCTTTTATCGAAAACATTACCTCAGCAACATCTTTTTGGCACAGAAAAAGACGTTCATAATGGCAGTAGCATTTTGCATTATAAAAGAGGGCGGAGCTATTAGCTCTTTTTCCATTATAAAATAAAAAAAGCAACAAAAGAAGAAAGAAAAAAAAAAAACATTCTGTGCACCGACATCAGTCAGGAGAGTGGCGTCTCCCCCCAGCAGGGTGTGAGGCAAGCAGTTGGAGCAGCTCAGTCCTACTGCAGCATGCTCTTGATAGTCTTGTTGGTTGATTCATCATTCAGATGCTTGGTTGTGTACCTGCAGGTGAGAAAATAAAAACACATCCAGATCACGTCTTCCTGCACACACAGTGTTGGAGAAAATAGAGAGAATCTGCATTACTGATCATTTGCTTTAGTAATGGTACCTATACAACAATGCAAAAACATCCACACACATCCAGCCACACCCATTTTACTACAACAATCACATTATTCAATTGTTAATACTGATGCATGAATGTGGAAGCAGCATTTTACTGTTGTAGGTGGTCGATCTGAAGCTAGTAGGTGTGCAACTAACAATTATTTTCATTATTAATCTGCTGAATATTAATTATCTATTGATAAACAAGTTTTTTTTTTTATAAAATGCCAAAATTGTGAAAAATAACCATGTTCTAAAGCAGAATGTGACTTCTTCAAATGTCCCGTTTTGTCGAGCAACAATCCAAAAAGTATTCAGTTTTATTTCATGTAGTGCAAATAAAAGCCTAAAATCCTCACATCCCAGAAGCTGCAACCAACAAATATTTAGCATTTCTGCTTTAAAAAAATGGCTAAAACAAGATAAATGTGATAGGGTCGTGAGATGATTAATGGGAGAGGAAAGAAGAAAAAAAACAAAAAGTAAAAGTAACAGGTAACTACTGTACAGAGTAAAAGCTACAATATTTCTCTTTAAAATGTAGTAGAGAAGTATAAAAGTAGCATAAAAATGGTACCTCAAAGTTAGAGTTAAGTACAGTACTCAATTTACTTTCCAACACTGCGTATCAACAATATTTTGTCATCTTCTGACAAATCAGAGATAAAACCTCTAAAAGAAAATCTGGCGACTTTTGCATGCGCGTGACTTTTTGCGACCGAGTAGCGCTGGCATGCCTCGGGCCCCCGAGAGAGAGAGAGAGAGCTACAGATGTGAGGTCACCACAGAAATGGCCCTGTCATCTGGAGCAGCTGTAAGCGTTAGGCGAGGCGGGTATAAATTTGGGAGACTGTAAGGGGGGGACGAGGTGTCAGATGTAATCGGCCTTTATGGAGAGGCCTTGACACCCGACCCTGATCTGGCACAGAGGGCCCACAGCTGACAGAATCCGTGCTGGACTATGCAGAGAATGAGTCACTGTGCTGAGGGGGGAGTGAAATCAACCAAGAGGTCTGTCTGCTGCTCATGAACAGGCCCCATATCATTCAACGCACAGCATGAGCAGCATTCTCCTTTTCCAATGAAAGCCACAACTGTAGCTGCAATCACATTACATGCTAGGCTGTATGAGGAAAAACTCAATTTGGTTTCAACATGAGCTTACCTGAGAGCGTTGAGAAGGCCGTCTACGCTGTTCGGAGGCTGATCTTTGAGGACTTTGATGCAGCCTTTCATCTGTGGACAAGAAACACACTGTTAGTTTTATATAGCAAGCTGTGAAGTGGGATAGAGGAGCAAACATGGCCAGTGGTGGCACATTCACTCATGTACTGCACTAAAGTACAAATCTAAGGTACCATTTTATGCTACTTTATACTTCTACTCCACTACAAACATTCTACTTTATACTGCAAAACATTTATCCGACAGATTTAGCTACTTTTCAGGTTACATTTTTGTATATCCTTCCTGTCCAGTGAAAACTAAAGAATGATGAAATTATGGATTTGAGTTTTTCTGATAATCTAAAAAGGATAGTGTTCTTTTATGTGTGGGAAAAAATGATCCTACTTCCTAAGATACATAAACAATTACAAAAAAACAACAACATTTGAATCAGCTGAAAAAACACAATGAAGCTGAAATAGGGGCTCTTTTTGTGACCTGAAAAGTTGAATTTCTAGAGATACGAGGTTCTCACAGGACAGTGACGCTACAAACATGTGATGATCTTATAGAATATGATGCATTGCTGTAGATTAAACTACCCAACAGTATATAAAATGAGTTTAAATTCGCACAACCGTAAACCTCTACAGCAGTAAATATTACAAATATTCATCCAGAAACATCATATATAATAGTAAAACACTGAAAGGAAACATTTTGCCGCACAACGAGTACTTTTAGGTACATTTTGCTGATAATACTTTTACTTAATTAAGGTTTTGAATGCAGGACTTTTCACAGTGTGGTATTAAAACTATTACACCACTGAACGTGACTGTACTCACGTCAATTTTAGACGACTTGGCGAAAGCTCCTACAGGATGGACGTAGTCGTACAGGATGATGACCCCGACCATCACTCGGAGGCAGAAAGACACCGTCTCCTCACTGGCGAACCGGCTGCGGTACTCCCTGAAAGGACACCAAGCGAGGATTAGACGCATGAATGTAAAGAACAAGAACTGAAGCAGCTCGTTAACAACACAGGAAGTCACTCACGGCGTTTCCAACATGACTTTACACACACTCGCCATCGTGCTTAAGCAGTCGGTCGTGTTTTCGATGGGCAGGTTCTTGTTCTGTATATAAAAAAAAAATGAAAATTAAAACAAATTTAGAAAAAGACAGAAAAAGAAATGAGAGTATGCTTTCACACATCTGTTCAAAGTGTTCACCGCTTTCTCACGCCAGTCTCACCTCTGATACAAACTTGGTTGTGCCGTCACTTAATGCTTTCAGCATGGGCGTGGCGTCGGCGTAGAACAGAGAGATCCGATTGGCCAGTTCATTGTTGACTTCATTCTCACCATCCGCCTGAAAACCATTAAAAATAATGACATTTTATTGTGAAATTCTTTTCATTCTTTCATCTCTTCAGGTCAAAGGTCAGCTACCGTACCGAGACCCTGGAGCTCATGAGGACTCTTGTGTCCATCTTTCCCCAAATACACACACGCAAAATGTCATTAAACCTTCCCGTGCTGCCGAGCTGAAGGGATAGCGGCCGCCACAAAACTCTTTCCCTGGAAAACTAATATCCTTAATTCAAATGGACAAAATAGGCTTTGTGAGAAGCATAAAGGAAAACAATGGCATTGATTTTATTCATGAGTTCATATACTTGTTTCCTCTGCCCGCTGTAGCTCTATATGTCGGTTGTGAAACCGTAAAGCTCGAAATAAAAGTAGGGTCCTTGATCGATCTTTACAGATTCACATGTTCAAAACCGGGCTTCTCTCATCTGCACCAAGCTCCAGATCTGGCCTGGACTGAAAATCAATCCGGAACCAGTCCGTGTAACACTACATTATGTGGGGATGTATTTTCTTCTGTTTGAGTGCTGCATGGGTTATTGATCCACGTTCTTAATAGTGGTCAGTGTGTCCAGCATGAGATGCTAATGTTAGCAGCAAGATGTTGTTCACAAAGATTGCAAAGAAAAAATGACAACAGAGAATTAGAAAGAGAAATAGACTTCTATGTAACTGTATGTGATACAGAATGGCGGTGGCTGTTAATGTCAATGACATGGTTTTTCCTTGTTTGTTTGTTTTTGTGTAAAAAGATCAAACCGATGCAGTTGTCGGAAAATATGTTCCACAAGGATACGGGTAAGAAGTGTCTGTATGAGTTGTGGGTAACTAAAACTCAATTTAAAACAGATAGACCGGAGAATAAGAGACAACTGGACTCAAAACAAAACAACTGGAATGTAGGTTTATGTATAAAACTGTTCAATAAACAAAGTTGAAAACAAAAGATAAATAGAGTCCAACGCTAAACCTGTGTGTTCATACTGTGTGCTGCACGACAACAAAAAAAACAAAACACCTGGATCAGTGTCTCTGATCCGACTGTCACACCTTTTGTGGACAGGTTCAAGGCTCTGGATACAGGCAAACTGTCACTTCTCCCACCAAGTCAAGCCACCATGCTGTCTCACTGAATGGGTCTAGTTTTATTTGATTTTGTTTTATTTTGGTTGGTGCGTTCGGTGTTTAAAATACATAAGCTAATTTCATCTGGAAATATTAAAAGGTTTTGTTGGGCCACGCTCTTCGTTGTCATGCAGCTCCAATACACCGCGTATAAAAGGAATTGAATTAAATAAAATCATAACTGAGAAATACAGATTGAAAACACCGAGCCCTGCTACTCCTCCTGGTTTCCCAGCTGACTAACGCACATCCTGCTGCTTTATAGTTGCAGACTAAACGAGAGGCTGAAAACACCTGGCGGGTAACAAAGAACAAGGTGTCTCTTGAACAGCCTGTTCTAAATTTGTCTGCATATTTAAATAATAACATTGTTTCCTTCCTTTTTTTTTTATGAGAACACAGACAGAATAGGAATAATCTCCCCAAAATTTCAAACCTATTCATGTTTTAACAAATGACATATGAGCTCAAAGACTTTGTTACCGCGGGGACAGATGTTTCATCTCAGATGTCTGAATGATTCAGTTGTCTGAGCGGTGACTAAAACGCGTCGGCTGCTGCTGCTGTGTGAGAGGACGGCCGGCTGAGCATCTTTCAGCAATGACAGGTCCTAACGACAACTTGTCGGGGCCCATTTGCCTAATGGCACATTCTGGTTTGGAGAATAAAACCTCCTGTCAGACGGTCAAAACTAAGAGCAGTTCATTCTGCATTACACTGAAATCTCACTATGTCCTGCATTAAAGGATCTTTTAAATGTCCTTGAAGCTGCTGAATAAAGATGTATATCAGGTGAAGTGCAGCATGCGTGATAAGTGTCCTTGAATTTCATATGAAAGCTGTTGTCTGCAATCAATACAGGAAACATCCAATACTATCATAATAGTATTGAGTGGCTGTTTCAGTTTTATGGCACTTAAGGGATACTTTACCAATTGTATCGTTACAATGTGGGTAGTCCAGGAAAACGAACAATGCCAAACCTCCCTCCTTCTTGCTCGCGCCCGGATCATCCAGCTGACTTTTGCCGACAAATGAGCGAGGAGCTCTGGGCGCCGGCAACAAGGAGGGAAGCCAAACACCGCTCATCTGCATATCCTACCCACAATGCAATGACACAAAGCCGGGTTGAAAAATCGGCAAAGTTTCCCTTTAAACCACAAATAATAGATTTCACTTTAGGTACACTTGTAGGTCTCAGACTTTAAGGTCACTTATCTGGTCCACCTGAAAAAAATAAATCAAAAATGATCATTGTTGCCTTTTAGGTCAGACCTTGTAGAGCTGAACATGAAGTCAAATGGACTAGCTCATCATAACTCGACTTGATTGGACAGTTTTGGCGATGCCATCCTGCATCATCAGCGCTACATGTAAAGCAATTCACATTCTCAATTCAAATGCATGAATCTGAAAAACTGACCACTGTTTAGGGCTTTAATTATGGCAGACAATGGTGGAAAATGTGAAAAAAAGTCCTCAAATATTTTGTCCACAACTTTACTCATAGAGGAGTAAGTAAACTAGAAAATATTCACATTTAAGACCTGGAATCAAAGAATCTTTAAAATGATAAATTGATTATCAAACTAGTTGGCAAATAATTTAATAGTTGACAACTAATTCATATTTGCAGCTCTAACAGACTCCACATTGACCTGGAATTAGGCATTTCATCTCTAGAGGGTTTGGGCCACGCTACTGATTTGGGATCAGCTTCTGCTGCCACGCACCGCTGCCCGACACTTTGTGCTTCAAACTCCCTGAAACTCCCTGTGGGGCCTCCGACTTCATGTTGCGAAACGCTTCCTGCCACACTCTTTGACTCCTGGGGACTCTTAACAGTCTGCAAACTTTGTCCATCACTCCTGCCTTCCTACTGCTGCAGTCGGAACGGAGCTAAAATTATAAATGAGAAATGATGGCTCTAATCGACATCAGGTCTGAGTATACACAAATCACTAAAATCACAATGATGACACATTTTTGTATTTGATCAGGGCCAGCGCCATGGAAACATTGGAGGAATACAAAATGTCAGCTCTGACATAAAAGCTCCCCTTTGTTTGCAATGGTACATAAGTCTCTTTGTGGGATCATCACTCCGAGCAACACCTTTTTTAACAAGTAGTTAAGTGATCCTTTGTTAATATAAAATCATTGACTATAGCCGCCCAGAGAGGAGAGGGACTTAATGTGCTCACCGGTACGTTGTTGATCCGCATTCGGCTCAGGGTTCTCCTATAGTAGCTGAAGTCATTCTGAATGGCAGGATTTGTCATCTGCAAAAACCAAACAAAAATGCATCTTAATAAAGAGATAAAGAGACAGTGGGGGAGAATTTCTCTATATGTCTGTAGGTGACACCGCCTGCAGCAGAACATTCAGTTCTGGATCAAACACGCCGTCATCATGACACAATGTTTTAGCCAACAAGGCAGAAACTTAGCTTTGGGGGAAATTACATGAAAAGAACACGGATACAATTACATTTGTATTTGCTGAACTGGATTTGATCCTCTGACACTCATCCCCCTTTTATATCCACATCCCCTCTCATCCTGTCAGGAATAATTTGGTTATTTTGCCGTTACAGTCGGGCTGTGCATCAGTATAGTTTGTGACAAGAGGGTCAACAATTATAAAGCTGACAAAAGGGTATACAAGGTCTCATTAAGGAGAGAACAGTGGACAAAGGTAGGCCCACGGTCTGATATTATACAAACTTAAAGCCTCAGATAAAAGCCGCAGGAGTCGTTTAACTTCTTTGATTCCTACAAAAATATAAATCATCTGGTTTCACCGTGAAGTCGAACTGACCCCTCAAACAGAAGCCAGCCAACCAGAGAGCTTCTTTCAAACGTCACCACCAGTAGGAGCTCATCATGTGGTTAATTATCCTCATTCCTGTATGAGCCTGTCACAGTCAAAGCTGCACTGGCAGCATGCTAATCCCGCTACAATAGACTGGTACTCAGTCTGTGTCCACTGTGTGCACCAGGAGAGACAGGCTGCTTCGCCAGGGAGGGGCTGCATGCCGCACAGACACTTTAACTAGGTCAGAAGCCCATGTATGGGTGTGAAAGATTGATGAATAGGCCTGGCATGCCACCTTGCACCCCCTACCTTCATGTTTTTATCTTGCCAGCCGGGGTAGTGGGCACTAATTGGGATGTCGCAGCAAATCGCCTGGGGGTGTCGGCGTGTGTTTATAAAAAAAAAAAAAAAAAAAAAGTTGTTTCTAAGGAGCGAGGGTGTAGGGGAACCAGTTCACTCACTGTCAAACCAGATGAGTGCTCACACAATTATGTTTTTGACAAAGGTATTCGACCGACACAGACGCCTGATTCCTGGTGTTTTCTGGGCTGCATACAACCAATTTGTGTCTCAATTCAAGTACTTGAGGTTCTCCCTCCATCATTTCTAAAAACCTGCTACAGAACTCGACTCAGGACAACAACAATTTCCAGACCTCTCTCCCCGCTATAACCCTTATCAGACATTTCACGGACACAAACTGTATTATAAACAGAAGAGCTGTATTAGGATTCTAATTAAATGCTAATCACGCAATTCCAGTTTAAAAATTGCAGAGCTAAAAATCAATTTCGGGGCATTGGCAGCTTGTAGGGCGACAGAGAGTCTGGTTTGTATCACAGGAGAAAAGTGCAGAATGTATAACATCTTAAAAGGTGAGTTTGGGGTTTAACAAGCAGAAACAGATATGTTGGAGAAAGAGACGGTCATACTTTAAGCTCATCAAAGCGCAGTGTGAAGTGCAGGATCTCTGCGAACTGCTTGGCCAGCGCCTGCTCCCGCTCCAGGTGCTGAGTGGGGTCGTTGTAAGACTCGCTGGTCAGAGCTCCCAGCAGGCTGTGCAGCGCCGCCTCTGTGAATAAATAAGAGATATCGGTTTTAGAGGTGCAGCGCTGTTAGAGGGGCGGCCACAAAAACATCTGCCTTTTTTTGGAAGATATATATGGTCTGAGCTTTTATTCATTCTGTAAGTACCCGGATGAACCTTGAGACTCTGGTTGATGTGTGAAAGTCTTCCAGCTCATCAGTGAGTGGTGCTGAATAATGTTTTTTTTGTCATTCAAGCACCCAGTTAACAGCTGAAGTATCAGATCTACATGCAAAGGTCATAAGTCAAAAGGTAATACTGTATATAGCATAAAGAAGTAGATGAATATTCAGATATAAAACGGTTAGTCAATAAATCAATTGACTAATATTATAGGGCTGCAACTAACAACTACTTTTCATTGGCGATTCATCTGCAGATTATTTTCTCAATTGATTATTTCTTTAGTCTATGAAATGTGATGTCTTCACATCTCTTGTTTTGTCCAAACAGTCCAAAAAAAAAAAAAAAAAAAAAAAAAAATATTTAATAATTTTGAAAAAGAGAGGATACTACTTTTTGCCATTTTATGGAAGTGATAATCTGTTAATTGGAAAAAAAAAAAATCAACATATTAAATTAATAATAAAAAAAGTGATTAGTTGCAGCCCAAACGCATAATAATTAGGTATAAAATGCACCAATATTGTCAATATTGATGTCAGATACTAAAGACTAAAAGTGGTGCTAATCCAGGTCTGCTCGGTATTCATATAAAAAAGGTAAAGTCAAGGTTATTTATATATCCCAAAATCACAAATGTGCCAAATGTGTGCTTCATAATGACACCCTCTTTGCATAGACCCTCGATTCAGATAAGGAAAAACTCGCTCAGAAGATCAACAGAGGACAGATCCTTCTTCTACATGTGCCAAGAAGAAGGCCAAAGAACAGCTCCTGAAGTGGATCATAACACAGTTGGATATGTGAACAGTGTACTATGTCAGCAGGCTGAAGCATCCTGATTAGGACAGAGACAGATAATGGGGCAGTGGTGGTGCCCAAAACTGCCCAGGGCCCAGAGCCAGTATGGGAGCAGGGGGTTGGGTAAGGTGGGGGGGGGGGTGTAGGGGCGTTCCTGCTCAGATGCAGATGAGACATGGGAATAATTATCTCATTGGCATGAAATAGGGGGGGACGGGGACGGGATTTCATTCAAGCAGGATTACACTCATTGTTTTGACGGTAGGTAAATACAAAGCCTGTGCCGTGCCTTGACATAGCATACCCACAGACCGATAATTAAGCATGCATGAGGAGCACCGGCAGGGAAATGAGGAAAGATTAAGTGAAATATAGTGACTATTTACACACAAGTTATATTATTAAACCGTGTCTTGTTCAAACACAGCGCACACACAATAGAAAATCTTTAAAGCCCAGAGGGAAGTTTTATTTATAGATGCAGACAGTGTTCAGAATTCAGTCTAGACGCTAAAGAGAGGCTTCAATAATGACATAACCCAGACGAGCTCGACATCTGATGCAATAAGGCTGCGTGGAACCACATCAGTGCTTTGGCTACATTTATTGGAAGTGTACTTTACAGTTCTTGTTGATTACACATGACAATGAGCATGTCAACATAACGTAGGAAAGGGCAGATTCAGACAGTGGACTACTTAAGATAACTCTAAGGGGACTTTTAGGAGACGGACAGAGCGCTGGCAGTGCAGTGCAGTAAATTGAGCACGTTTGCCATTCAGTAATGACTCCCATCTGCTTGGTACAGCGTTTGCAGCGAAGCGGCTGATTAAAAATGGCCTTAGTAGTGCAGTTTTTTTAACCCCCACCTACGACCAAGTCAAAACAGAAGTTAAGATGGAGCTGCTTTCAGGCCTTCGAAAACGAGCCACTCTAGTATGTCGGGAAGTCGGGGACGGGCGGTGCGGGGGAGATGTCTGATCTCATCAGGTCACGGCAGAGCAGGCAAGCAGAATGCGGGCACGTAGGCGCAATACTCCCCGAGAGGGGAGGGTCAGAGGATGGCGGGACTTTAGTCTGGTCTACAATGTCTGACGGACCAGACTGACTCTAAATCAGATCGGTTTCTTTCAACAGTAAAAACCTGTAATCTTGAAAATCAGTCATAGGTCTGTAGTCACCAATGTTAAATCTAAGTCAAATGTGTGTCAATGCAGGAATTAGTTGTATAAGCAGGAGAAATCCGCCCCTTTATTTCATATGTGAAGGAAATTAATTGACCAAGCTATACAGAATTAAACTATTTATTTATACAAGTTACCAATTTACGTCAATTATCAGGCAAAAATCCAGTCACATTTACAGGTTCCAGCTTCTTAAATGTGACAATGTTGTAGCTATTCGGTTTTATAGTTCTGTAAAATTAATACTGAGGGTTTTTTGAATGTTTTGACTAACAAAACAAGTAATGAGGATAACACCTTGGGTTTTGTAGCTAGAAAATGTATACTGTTCTGTCAGCAATGTAAAATTTAAGTAAAATATTGTGAATCGACGCAATAACTTGTAGTTTGAGCAGGATAAATTTGTCCCTTCAATTCCAGTGCAAAGCTAAGTGCATAATATCTAGCAATCTTGGTAGTGGTGCTCTGCAGATTCACCAGCCTGTAGAAAAGGTTTCTCAGCTTCACGCATATCAGGCAGGACAGCCGGCTGCGGAGGCCATCACTGGCCCTGAAGCCTAAAGGCGAGGCAGTGAAATAGAGCAGCAGCCGAGGCTAGGAGATGGCCTACTTCGTTACATAACAGCCATCACCAGGCTTCTGCCGCCCACTGCTCCCATTGACTACCTTCTCCACCGCCACTGGGATTACAGGGTTGAGGGCGTCAAGTCATGGCGGGCTCCACTCCCACTCCAGTCCCCCCTCCCCCCACTCAGCCTCAGGGTCGTAAGAAGATCAGGGAGCAGTAAGCCTACTCCCCGCTTCCCCCTTGTATCCATGCTAATTAAACAACCTATAGCCCCATCCTACACAGAGGTCAGTGCACAGTGCAACGCAAGCAGCATGTTGAGAAATGCATGGCTGTGGGGGTTTTCAAAGCTTGTTTATTTAAGGCTGGAGTGCATGTTGTGTGTGTGTGTGTGTGTGTGTGTGTGTGTGTGTGTGTGTGTGTCGTTGCATGTCTGTTGACTTTTGCAGCTCAGCAGTCAATATTGCAGATGCACATGCAAACAATTAAGGTCATGTATGGAGGATGTGTCTATGTGGCGGCACTAAAAGACCTTTTACATGAAGGACGTCTGCTTTCGTCCTTCATGGTATCACGTCTGGCACTTGCTTAAAATGATGAACTGCATTAAAACTGTTGACAGCAGAAATTGTTGCACAGTAGGATTTTTTAGTCACCAGGCTTGTGCAAAATTCAGAATTGGCCTCCATTCAATTCATGAATTGGAATTGAATTGACTCCGCCCCACAGGAAGTTGAATTGGAATGACAGGAAGTGGAATTAAATGAATTGCAATTCGAAGAAATTCCACACAGCCACACATCAGAAAGAATGTGTTGAATCTCACATGCATTCAGTGCTAGGAAGGTTACTTTAGAAATTGCTTACGGTTATAAGTTACCCATTATAAATGTGGTTTGGATTACTTTATTTGGATTACTTTATCAATGCAAAGCAATTTACTTTTAATTTGATTAGTAACTAATTGAATTACACATTTTACCTCAGAAATACAACTAAATACAATTACATTAATTTTGTAATTTCATAACATAATTTCATTACACGTAACTAGTGACTCCTCAACCCTGCATACATTTTGTTCCAAAATATAGATCACTAGATCAAGAGAACAAATGTTTCTATTAATTCCACAATTGAAAAGAATTGTTTTCTTGATTTACAATAAGTAATAATTAAAGTGTGCTTGCATGCTTTTAAACACATCATATCCAGTGTTGGGGGTTACTCCTTACGAAGTAATGCCATAATATAATCACATTTGGCTGTAACTGAGTAATGTAACACATCAATGTTACGGTTACTGTTGTGTTGTGAGTCGAAGGTGTGTTTAAGCCCTTTATAAGCTATATGCCAGGCTCTTGCGGTGTTGCGCTACAGTAATGTAATGAGTAGAGTAATGAGTTACTATCCATAGAGAATAACAAGTAAGGTAATGCATTATGGGGTTAGGGTAAAAGTGAATAATGTGTATTACACATTCTTGAGTAGTGACCCCAACACTGATTATATCAAATATCAGTAGCATAATACCATCAAGAGATGGTTTCAAAATAAAAGACTGTCTGTCTGTTAACTTACTTGTAGATGCCTTTTGAAATGTGAAGTAGCCTTGATGGAGCCACAGACTGGAGCACTGCAGTGCTTGCATATGGCTCTGTGGTTTCCAGGTGTTCTTGTTGGAATTAGTTCTTTAAAATAAACTAGTACAGATGACCTTTTAGGCCTGCTATTATTTTCCATGTCACTGTTATTACAGGTGTCAAATCTATAAACATTTATAATCTGAAGTTGTAAGGGACTTCTGAAACTTAAAAAGTCCAGTGTTGACCATCAAATTGTGTAGAAAAGAAGCTTTCAAACAAATGTCCACCTCAAATTGTTTGGCAACCATTTTAAATACTTGGTTAAATTAAAGCATTCTGAGAAATAGAGTCATGTTCCATCATATTCCACAAAATTACAATTACAATAATTTAAAACTGAATTATTTGTTCTGTGACTAGAGCTTTTAACAATCACTGCTGGGGGAAAATTAAAATTGTAATTCTAGATCCTGTTTTTGACATCAATTCAAATTCAAGAATTGGAATTTAGGAGTCATTCTCAATTCAATTCTGAATTGTGCACAAGCCTGTCAGTCACACATAATGGTGCTTGTGTTTGAGCAAAATCTCACAGGACTCCTAAGATTGTTCCACTTAAAACCATGAGTGCGATTCTGAGAACCACTCGTGTAAGTTTTCCTGGCCTACAGAACGAAGGTTCGTGTAGACACAGAACAGACAGATACGTACCTAATCTCTGGGAGAACTGATAGAACTTCTTCAGTTTCCCCACCAGGGGAACCACAGCCGCCCACGCCTGCTCCTGTAACACTTCATCGTTTGGATTCTGGATTGCCTGGAAATACAAACACCAAAAAAAAAAAAAAAATCATAAATCTTACACAAGGTACACGTTTGTAAAGGTAAATACAATTTAAGGCACCCATAACTGTGTGTAGTAACCCTTTTCTAGGGAAATTCCACCGATTTACATGTCTTTGGAAGCACTACTGCATATTTCAAAAAGGTCCCATGGCATGACATTTTCACTTTTTAACATTAATAAGCGTTCCCCCAGCCTGCCTATGGTCCCCCAGTGGCTAGAAAAGGCAATAGGTATAAACCGAGCCCTGGGTATCCTGCTCTGCCTTTGAGAAAATGAAAGCTCAGATGGGCCGATCTGGAATCTCCTCCTTATGAGGTCATAAGGAGCAAGGTTACCTCCCCTTTCTCTGCTTTGCCCACCCAGAGAATTTGGCCCACCCATGAGAGAGAGACATCATGGCTTTCAAACGAGCAAAGTGGCAGTTGGTCAAGGCCACGCCCCCAACCTCCACCCTGCCCCCCTCACTCCTCCTCAATAGCTACAGACACAGAAATGGCACATACTAAGGAAAGCTCATTGTGGGACTGGCTCTAGTGGCTGTAATTCTGCACCAAGGCTGAATTTCGGAAAGAGACTTCAGATACAGTATTAGGGGGACCACTAAGGCCTATATAAAAGCATCCAAAAAGCACCATGTCATGGGACCTTTAAAAAAATGGTATAAAGACTTTTGTGGCTAAAGACTACAAGCTTAAAAAAAAAAAAAAAAAATGGGGATGTAGTTAAAAAGAAATGAGCTCATCAGACCTCTGAGGCTAGCATTTCAAGGCTACAATAGCCACTACTAGATTAAGATGATAAGATGATTTTTTAGGTTCTACTACAATGATTTATCTAAACTGTCCATCATGAGTAATGATGTTATAGGAGAACTCTTAAAAAGAAAAAGGTCATTCTCAGCCAGATAAAAGGAGATGGGGAAAAAAACATTTTCACTCTGTGCTCCTGAGGTTGCCATGAAAGTTTAAGAATCTGCTGATTTTTGAGCGTACTGAAGGTATTTGACGGCACCCTGGCTGTTCACTCTAGGTGTGTGTGACACCAAAAGATACTTCTACAGTTGGAAATTAAATGTAAAATGTCTCTGGTGTCAGGCCTTATTTAAAGGCCAGAACTGAGAAGAAGTCAGAATCTTTTTTTTTAACTTATTTTTTTAACCCCCCCCCAAAAAAAACTGTCTATTTAAAGAGGGCAATAGGGCCAAGAAGACTCGTCAGATCCAGTTACAGGTAAAACCTATACTCCTCATGAACTCTAAATAAAGTCCCCCAATGAACCTTTTCTGCACAGCAGTCTGTCCTAACTCTGTAGCAGCTCTGTGTCCTGTCAGTCGGAGGTGGATATTTGTATCAGGTGTACCTCTCTGATCTCTTGCCCCGCTCCTTTGTACGCCTGCAGCTCATCCAGGACCGCCTTAGCGTCCTTCAGCACCACGTCCACCTGCTCCCACACCTCTCGCTCTGCATCTGTGGGCTGGGCATCTGCAAAGGACAACAACAATGGGATTGGTACCTAACCTAATACATATTCACACTGGGCTGAACGTGAGTAAAAGGCAGCTCTAGGAAGTCTATCATATCCTCTGATATGATAGAAAGTAATATGCAACTTTCAATTATGCAAATTAAAAGTTCACTAAAATAATCTCATCTTTCCAGCACTTCATGTTAAGTTTTGACACCATCCACTTTCCTGGCTGAGAGGCGGAAAATGGAGCAAGATAGAGAAGACAAATGAAAAAGGGTTATGCACTCTCTGCATACAGCTCTGGGTGTAGAGACGGTTCAGTTTCAGAGTTTTGTTTGCTTGTTTTTGGTTTGAGAGAAGTGGCAATAAAGAATGGCAACCCTCTGAACCTTATCCACCACCTGAAGCAAGAACACCTTGCCAAGTGTGATGACTGTAAACTTCTGCTCCCCTGCAGAAGAAATACCTAAAACACAGCTCCTATCAGCAGCTACAGTAAAGATTTTTCACCATATGGTATTTTTTTTATTTTGCATTGTAATTTATTTTTTAATTATTCATTTCAAAATCATAATTTAGATATTTGGTGCGAGTCTCCCTGACGTCTGATTTTGCTGCTTAACAGCATTCTGAAAATGCAGATACAATGCTGAGAATGCAGTTAATTTAGAGAAAACATTACAATGTAAGTGTTGCATAAAAGGTATTTGTTGGAGATATAATCACAATGCTCTTTAAATATAAAAACAAATGTCCTAGAAACAGTGTGAGCTGTATGAGGCATTGTTTTCTCTAAAGGTATGACTGAGTCTCTGGCTTTGCCAAGTGTGAGAATACTAAGTACAGGATCATGCCTTGTTGAGGGGCCTTAGGCTACGCAGCAGCTGAACTTCAGTGCTTTATATTTGAGGAAGGGGCTCTGCTGCAACTCTGCCCGGATTGATATTCTGCACACATTCCAGCATGGAAGAGTCAGGTTGTTCAAAAGTGCAGAAGCTCTAGTGGTAGATTTGATTATTTTGCCGCTGGGAAGAACACTGTGTAAAAGATAAGTGGGGGTGAAAAGACTTAAGAGTTTCAGAGTTGATAATGTTATGGTAAGATATTCATGTGATCGATATCAGAAGGGGGGGGGGGGGGCGGCAATTACTTAAAAAAGAAACTCACTTTCAAAATCGAGGAAAAAATTGGGCTCCTGTTCCAGATCTGTGCAAGTCAAAACTTTCAGTAGGTTCCCCATGTTACGAAACCTGTTGAGGAATAGAGAGAAAAATCAGTAAATTGAGCAGTACAGTGAGCAGGTGGTGAAACACTACTGTATCCATGACACCTCACTCCTGCTCCGCTTTACTGCTCTGGTGCCTGTATGAACTCAGTGGTGCCCCAGATGTGCCCACTGCTCATAGGCACCAGCGCTCCCCTTGGACCCCCCTCCCATGTGTGTGTTTCCTGTGCCCAGGCTGTTGCCAAACCAGATGTCAAACCAAAAAGTCCCCAAAAATAATCCCGTTTATGTTTTTCTGCTTTATTAACTTTTTTTTCCCAGCAATCGTGAGCATTTGCAGGCAGCTGTATGCAAAGTAATCCATTTTGCGAGCCACCGCAGGGAAATTACATATAATCTCATCTACACATGAAGTAAGTAGTTGTTTGCTGCACATGACAGGACACATCCAATTAAACTTTGGAGGAAGGAAGTTGTCATGCAGAAACATAGAGAGGACCCATTTATGAAGTCTGTTGTTTGCATGTGAATTTTACCTTTTAGGATTTGGGATTCACTCACAGAATTAGCAAATACAATGCAGTGCGTTCGTCAAGGGAGGTGAAACATATCGTCAATATTTAACATGCCTTTGTAATGTAAGCACATGTGGTGCAGTGACTTATACAGTGGTGCTCAGAAGTTTATGAACCCATGCTAAAGTTCACTAACTTAGCATAATTTTTTTTAAATAGGAAAAAGCCAACCTTTAAGGACACCAATTTTCTTTGTGAATGAATGTATCGTAAATAAATAAACGTTATTCTTTAAAATACAGGGGGCATAAGCATACACACCCATATGTTAAATTCCCATAGAGGCAGGAAGATTTCTATTTTTAAAGGCCAGTTATTTCACAGATCCAGGATACTATGCATCCTGATAAAGTTTCCTTGGCCTTTGGAATTAAAATAGCCCCACATCATCACATACACTTCACCATACCTAGAGATTGGCATGGGGTACTTTCCATAAAATCAAATCAGCTATTAGGCTAACTGAAATAAAACCATGCCAATCTCTAGGTATGGTGATGATGTGGGGCTAATTTAAGTCCAAGGGAACTTCATCAGGATGCATAGTATCCTGGATCCATGAAATGGCCTTTAAAAATAGAAATCTTTCTGCCTCTATTGGAATTTAACATAGGGGTGTGTATACTTATGCCCCCTGTATTTTAAGGAAGAACATTTATTTATGATACATTATTTATTCACAAAGAAAATTGGTGTCCTTAAAAAGGTTGGACTTTTCCTAATTTTTTAAATTAAAGCATTAAGATCAATTTCCAAAAGATGATTTTTTTATTCCTCTTTTTAGTCAACTTTAGCATGGGTTCATAAACTTATGAGCACCACTGTATTTACTGCAAGAGCACAGGGTGTCTGTATAATATAATAGACATATGCATTCCATGCGTCACGGGGCAAACATGTAATAACCTTTCAGCGTACTATAATTCATGTGGTCTGAAAGAAAACTAGAATCTTGGCTCGGTTGTCAGGCTTTATAAAATCTAGTTGTGACAGGAGACTTTGGCCAATCACAGGTCATTTCAGAGGGAGGGCATTCCTATTGGCTGTTCTACAGATGCATGTACACGTCCCTTCAGATGGTAAAAGTGTGATTCAATGGTGGAAAATCCTGCAGAAAAACACGCTACTCAAACATTGGCAACTGTGTACACTGCAAAGCAACCCAAAAAGAGGAAGACCGACTTCTCAAAAAGAGTCCAACAATAAAATGCAATAAAAACGTGTCAATACGGCAAAGCCTTTCAGAGATGGAGAGAAAATGTTGCCAATAGTTTGGCTTTCTGCTAACCGTTACCAAAGGCTCACGGCTGCAACTAATTCAAATTAATGTGTATGTAGCTAGCTAGAGCCTCGAATCACGGTATGCATTTTCAAATTCTGGCAGGGTTTCTTTTTGCCTTCTCCAGGAAAACTTTAGTCGAGAAAACAAAAATCAGCAGCTTAATCAATATATAGGACAATAACTGTTATTTGCAGCCCTAACTGAATAATGATCATTTATTCAATGGACATCTATAATAATTATTAAATTTTGATTATTTTATTGTCTAAAACTAAGCATTTCCAAGCCCAAAGCAATGTCTTCAATTGTTTTGTCAGACAAACCAAAAATATATTAAATTTACAATTATATAAAACAGAGAAAAGGCATCACATCCTCACACCGGAGAGAATTTTCTGTTTAACAAGAAATCGTTGCTGCAATAGATAGTAAAGTGTGAACCTGAACCACATTGCACTCTAACAACACTGTGCAGTCCTGCAGACTTTCACCCAGAAATTACTAAAAGCCCAACAAAACACAGCTACACACTGCTACTACACTCATTACTGTTGAGCATAGTCTAGCATTGCCAGACCTATCTCCACAGTGCTGTGGAGTAAGGTCTGGCTGCTACACCACACACACACCCACACACACACCCACACCCACACACACACACACACACCCACACACACACACACACACACAGGATAGGAGGGGGGAAAGAAACCGCTCTGAGTCGTTTACATTTCTTTAAACCAATCAAACAAGAGATGGTGGCTCTGCAAAATAGTCTTGAGAAGGAACTTGTTTTGGTGGAACATTTGCACCACGCACAAGAAAACGTTACATACAATATTAAATGAAATTAACCATTCACACAATACAGTAAAGTGAGCTATATAAATTAGCTAGATACAGTACATGGTTAAATGTAATTTGCTCTTACCAGTGTATCGCCGTGTGTATTTTGTCCACAACAAATCCCCACCAATCGGTCCCAAAACATCCCAGTTAGGTAGTAAATGTCGTAAACATATTCTTTGTAAATCTTTACAAACATTCCCTGAAAGAACCAAGCAGGCCTGCCTTGTTGCATGACCCAAATCTTCTTCAAAACTTGCAATTTTCAGCGTGTAGCTTGCTAGCTCGAAGATTTCCCCGAAGAGAACGGAGTCAGACAGCGGCACACACATCACAGGAAGATCCGGCGGTGCCGGCAATTATCCTGCAAATTAATTCTCGTCGATCCAGACTAGTTCAGCATGATATTTACTTACAGTGGCCCAACAACTGTGCCATATCCATAGAAATTAGATTTTACTTTCTATGCTATTTATTTATTTATATATATGGCTATATTACTCTAGTTTTTACTTTGCCATGTAAATGAGACTTTAGGTGACTTGCAGGTTAAAGAAGAGGATGACTGAAGAAGAGAAGAAGAATAGTGTGTCTGAGCTTTGGCAGTTATACAGTGACTTTACTATGGCATCCATACCTTCCCTGCTGAAGCATACATATGACTATACCTTTACTCAACGTACACCTCAGCTGTGATATGTGCTATGAGATGACAGCCTTGCACAGCTCTCCGCTCCTCCCCACTCCTAGAAAGCACAGCGCCGATCATTCACAGAAGCAAATGTCAACAGACATATGACGAGTCAGAGATCTGTGGCAGTTTGTAGAGAGAGAAACAGCGGCAGGCTCCATCAACGCAGACAGATTTAACCCTTGGTGACGGAGCGGAGATAGACAGGATGTACTCCGAGAGGGCGGAAGGAGGGTCAATGCAGAATAATGACGAAGGTAAACTTTGGCAGGCAGATGTCATCTGAAATGAGTGACATGTAAAGAGCCAAAGTGACTGAGTGAGGGGCTTGTGGTGACAGGGTAAATCATGCCAACACAGGTAATGCTGGGAGACAGGGAGGTGTTGCGACAGAGCAAAGTACACACTCAGCAGTCACGAGCAGAGGGTTAGATGGAGTGGTTTTAAAATGCATTAGATCTACTATCGGGGAGCGGTGACATGTCTTGCATCTTGAAAACCTAGCAGTGGGTAATGTCCTTACTTGAACACAGACAATATTAGTAATGCAGTTTCTACACAACTGATGAGTTAGCATACACAAAGATTTTATAAAAATTCCTTAAAAAACAGGTACTTGATCGCCACGTTCTACTAATAGATGTTAAGGGAGAAAACGATGCCTTTGACACGTTGATGCTTACTCAGGTTCACTCTGTCTCTCAACACACTGACTAACACATACTTCTTACTAGAGCTGAAACAATGAATTGAACGACAAAAGATTAATCTGCAACTTTTTTGATTATCAATTAATGGTTTAAGTCAGTGTCTAAACAAAGAATTCTCTGGCTTCACTTAATATAATCTGAATATTTGCTAGCCGTCTTAGTCTTCAATGACAGTAAAGTTATTATCTTCAGGTTTTGGACTTTGGTTGTTCAGACAAAACAAGACATTTGAAGACTTGGACTCCGGGGAATTGTGAAGGACATTTTACAGACTAAATGAACTGAAAAAGGAATTAGCAGATTAATTGATAAGGTTAATAAATGTCAAAAAATAACTGTTGCAGTCCTTTTACGTACATCTAAAAAAAAATTTTTTTTATAAATATTTGGTGAGCATTTTACTTTTGTTTTTTCCATTTCCAACCAATGCAATTTACTCCAATTTATCCCGCAAAACCTTGCAACCAGGACCCTTTTTAAAACTCTGTATCAGGGTTGGAAATTAGCACCAGCCACCAGCTGGTAAAATATGCAAGAAGCTGCTAGATTTGCTTCCCTCACCAGCCAATAAAAACAATGGTGGCTGGTAGATTTTAGAATCTGCCAGCCACAGTGGCAGGTGCACAAAAAAAGTTAATTTCTAACCCTGCTCTGTAAGTTTTTTTTTTTTTTTTTTTTTTTTTTTACTTTGAAAGCCGCCATAACAACCGTTAGTCACTCAGTCGACCCAGTGACCACCTGCAAAGACCAACCTGCCTTGTCCTGCCTCGTCTTCTTACCCTCCACTAATGTGACCTGAATGTCTGACTGTGCCAGCCTCGGCACCTTGCTGGCTGTCAGAAAGCAGCACCTGATCCAGCCTCAGAAGGGATGAGAGCTGTCACTGACCTCACCCTGCTGGATGATGTGGGCAGTGCCCATCATCGCCAGGCCTCTACTGGTCCTCTACTGCCACCTTTCCGCCGCTCACAGACTGAGGATGAGCGACCGGCTGGCTGGCAGAGCTGCCAGGGCTTTGCAGTTATTCAGTGCTGGCACTGGCAGCCTTGTAGGCCCGGCGCCGTTCCCTTATGCCGTTTAAAATGAGGTCATTTTAAGGACGGGGATTTGCGTGGCTGCATTTCAAAGTCCACCAGAGAATCTTCAAGAATACCAGAAAAAGAGCAGATTACATTTTACAGCTTTTTAAATCTACTCTTCCACTCAGATTCCAGGCTGAGAATCATTATATAAACACACAAACTTATAAACCAGCAATCATTTTTGCAGCTTATATGGACTTCTTATGATGACAACGCACCCTTTAAAGATAACTTCAAAACAACGTGGGTAACTGGTTGCTTAGTGATAGCGTAGTAAGAGAGAAGGGAGAGTATGAAGTGCTGGCTAAGAGAACACAGATACTGTATTAAAGAAAGAGAGAGAGAGAGAGAGAGAGAGAGAGAGAGAGAGAGAGAGAGAGAGAGAGAGAGAGAGAGAGAGAGAGAGAGAGAGAGAGACAGTGGCTGTAGTAGTACCCAGTAGTAATGGCATGTCCAGGACACCACAGAGAGCCCGACGACAGCCTTGTTGTTGTTTTGAACCCCCCCACTGAGCCATCGCGTGTTCGCAGCAAGGGAGGGAGGGGTGCTTCTAAGGCCAGGGGCAGAATCTGACAAGCAGGAGCCCGCGCAGCTCTCCTATTGGCTGAGCTGATCTACCCAACAGCTCACTGTATCCATGGAGTCAAAAAAAAAATTGGTGCCATTGAAAACATTGCAGCAGCCAATCAGAGGCGAGCTCCCGGTGAGGAGCAAGTACAGTAGTAGTAGGACTTGAAAGCACATGAATACATTAATACAGATGAGGTAATGCGCCAAAAACAGCGGATTAGCTGGGAGTGAAGTCAACTGGAGACGATGGAGAAATATTTAATTCCACTACTGAGCACTTAGCGATTTAATGCGATTGATCTTTTTCTGTGCAGCTCAGCAAATTCACATTATCAATTTTTTAAACCGAAAAGAATAATTCAAAATGTAATCATATAAACAAATTACATTTTAATGAACGCTGAATGTGATAATATATTTTGTCACTTTGCATTAACATAAAATAAAATAACAAAATATATCAATAAAATCTAACAATACTGGATTTATACTACCAAAAAAAAAACATCCCAGATATTTGCAGATTGCAGATGGTGCTAAGAGGTTGAGGTCTATTTCGCTAAAGACCAAAACAGTGCCACGCCCATGCAGCAGCCTGACCTCTGGATGGCACTGCTTTTTCACATCTCCCAGCTCTGTGCCTCCCCTTTATTAAGCACACCGAGAAGCAGGGCACAGCTGAAACCGAGCACTGCGGCAACGTCCTACACGAACAGCTCGGGGGCTGATGGCTGGCTAATGTAAGGGAGAGATAGTGCTGACATTCCACTACTCGGCTGCAGCATGAGAGTCCACGTGCCCTGCTGCTTTACTATGGAAGAAAAACAACGCCCTCCCCAACTGGGCGCAGACACAGCACGGAGCGTCACGTGGGCTCCGCCGTGGAGAGGCTGAGAGCTTGCCTGGCCCTGGGGTGTTGTGGGGGAGGCAGCAGGGTGTATGTGTGTTTATGTCTGGGATTATGTAGGTCTAAAAAAGGAAAATGTATATCTTATTTAAGTCTATATATATGCTATTTAAATAAAAAAAAAAAAATAGTAATGTAGGTAAGGACGTGTGATGAATATTATTGCGTGTGTGGAAGGGGAGGGATTGTGAAGCGTCACACTGCAGCAGAGGCAGGCAGGGCTAGGCAGCTTTAAACTTGACCTAGATTCCCCGGGTGACACGCCACATCGCATTAGCCCACTCGGCCAGACCTGGACCCGCCGGAGCTCCCTGACACTGGCCCGAGTCGACAGGCAGAAAATGGGGGAGCACTTCCCAAATGGGGCTGGCATGCGCCCTACCCCTCCTGCTCCTCCTCCCACTTCACCCCAGACCATCTCCTGCCAATCCTATCCGGCTGACTAAAAATGGCTTAGGGGGCACTTGGCGATGAGGAAAGAAGGGGGGTCTGCCATTTGTTTGTTTTTGGGCTGAACTTGATTACCTCGTAGCCACGCCTCTGTATTGTTGCAAACATCAGCTAATGCCCCCTTCACCCAGATTCTTGCAAATCAAAACAAACCTCACAGGATGACTAAATCATTAGAACTGACAGCAATACATGAGGTGACATGTACTCATCTAACTCCTGTAAGCACACAGGCAGCTAAAAATATTCCTTCCCTAAAAACAACTCCTGCATCAAAATCACTGCAGCCGCGATGAACCCAATCACCACGTATGGAAATGAACACGTGAAACCGGCAGTTGTCCAGAGAAGCAGATCAGAGGAGGATGAAAGTGGGAGCACCTCTTCCTCGGCTTAGCCCCTCTCTTTGGACGGCACCTGATGAAAGTTGGAAACCATGGCAACAGGCACATACACAAGAGTCAGCTAAAACGCTGGCGCCATTGAAATCGAGCTCTATGAAGTGGCTCTTAGCGCCGCTCTTCTGTCACGGCAATACAACACTTTATACCATCAAAACACACAGATGCTAACAGCCCAGACTGATGATAATTTCTGACCAATGCATTAACTGACACACACACAGACACACACACTTTGTGACAGATACCTCTAAAGAGTCCTAAAGAGCTGTAAAACTAGTCCATGGTGTTTGTGTGAACTCTACCCCAAATCTCCCACTTTGATTTTCTGCTCCATCCGCTCAACATCTGCCTCAGAAGGATGCCCTCCCCACCCTGCCCTTGAGAGTCCTCTGGCTCATTCCTAGGATGTGTTTGGAAATCATTAAGGGGGGCATATTGACTCACTGTTGTCGGTTCAACCTTCCTAAGGGCTGCGGCCTCCTATACCCATTCAAACACAGATATCCCATTCTTCTGCTAAAACAGCCCTAAAACCGTCATTACTCGACTGACCTTCGGACTGACTCACCCACGTCACTGCATCCTTAAATCTCACTCTAAATGTTGAGAGAGTGAGATTTAAGGATGAGCATTTAGGGGGCACAACACCTTATATAATTGGTTGTTGAGTCAATTTGAAGATTTAAATTGAAGAACTACAGTAGAGCATCACCTTAAATTTTTTTTTTTCCTGCACAGTATTGCCCTAACAGGATTTTTGGGTGGGGCACAGAGGAGGATTAGGGATGGTTGATGAGTGTCAGATTAAAGAGTACCACAATATTCTTTCAGTAAGAGAGGAGTGCCATCTGGAGGATGCAAACAGTTATGCACACGAGGAGTGAATGGTGGGGAAGACCACTCCCAAACCATTTTGCCATCAAATGCCTATTTCACGACTGCTTCTGATAAAATGTACAAAAAGTGATAGTGGTTAGAGTGAAATATCTTTGTAGAGAACCATCACTTACCGCAGAACTTTGCAGAAAAAAGTAGCAAAAAACATTAATTTCTAACTCAAAGCGACACGTCAGTTTCTTGGGATGGGAAGCCTGACGTAAGAGCACCATCCAGTGTTCGCATGCAGCCATTTCAGGGTAAAACACATGAAAATAAAATGACATTTCTGCAGACTAAATGGTAATGCCATGTTTCATACTAATCGGCCAGACATTAAGGCTTTCCAACATGTAAGTCTGCAGAGGAATGACAGCAGCCTGATGTGCTCCTTAAGGGAACCTGGGCAGGAAGTTATACAGTGTCAGCCCTCCAGTGGCATAAATAATAGATAACCTGGGAGCTTTTAGCTGATATAACAAGCCACTCTACATATTACACCCACTTAGACATAGCATCTCAAATTACCTGATCAGTGGGTGAGGTCCAGAGGGGCCAAAGCGTCTTCCATATGCGGAGTTAAGAGTGGAGCAACGGATATTTCCACACTATATTTTAGCATGCCCAGGGTTTGCCCTACCATTATAAGGCTTATGCACAGCACCCAAGCAGTTTGGGAACCACCTAAGCCAAATTAATGTAACCAATTGTGAGCATCAAAACTAACTAAATTATTTTTCCTCAGATCTAATGGTTGTAGTTGGTCCCCTGTGGACTTCTTTAGAAAGTTTTGTCTTTGAGTCCTGGAGTGTTATGAATTCATTATTATTAAGTGCTCTACATTTCTAACGTTTTAGACACCGATATGGTAATAACAATGGTCAAAATGATGTGAAATTGCATATTTATTTTATTGAAAAACATAAAAATGTTCTGAAGAACCCTTAAATCCCCCACTAAATAAGTACACCAAAGTTTTTCACAAACCTAAGAAAAACACTGGTATATAAAATAGGTATAACAGTACTAGGCTTCACCAGCTGGGAGCAGTATTGACCCAGTTATGATCACAGCAACAGGAGAGCCGAGAAAAGCTTCACCTCAGGATACTACACCACACCTCCCCCTGGCTTAGCGAGCCTAATCCATCCTGTATGTATTCACACAAAACTCAGCCTGCTGCATTAGCTCAGCTCCATTCTCCATCTATAATGCAACACGTCTACTTCTCCCCTGTACTGCCACAGGGTTGTGTGCTGCGTGCTAACTGAAATAGCTTAGCATTTAGGCTATTTCAGTGAAAGAATTTGAATCTTAATAGTGCACCTCGGCAGCTTGGCATTAGCCTATACTCGCACAAACACAGACCTCTCACGGGGATACACTGACTTCGTAATCCTATATACGAACCACCTGAGGCTTAGCTGTCAAAACGGCTCAGCATTCCAGCACCAGAGCTTAGCCAATCGAATGATAGCTGTGTGTCATGGTAACAATCTCCAAGGAGACACAGAGAAAAATACAACAGGGATGTGCAGACATGCAAGCAGGGGCAAAATGATGTGAGGTGAAAAGAAAAAAAAAAAAAAAAAAAAAAAAAGACAACCTGAGAGCAAAAAAGAAGAAAGAAAATCCTTTTGCTGTGAGCAGGAAAGAAATTAAAAATGTGCAGTAAAACTCCACATTGACAAAATATACTGGTCTAAAATGAGTCTAAAACCACTAAATGTCATCGCCACAAAGTAACCAACTATTAAATAAAAACAAAAAACATGTAAAAATGTACTTGAACAAGACGTGGCGAGTCTCATGTCAGAGCTGCCAGTTTGTCGTGTGAGCAGTGACCCTGCGCCCTGTAGTTACATAAACACTCTGGCCTTGAGGGGGGACAGGAAGCTGGGAGCACCTACATTACTCAACTCCTTTTTATGGCCCACAATGCACTTCATTTCCTGAGCAAGCATTACACATACACCCACAACACATTAGGACTATAATAGGTATACCACAGGGGTTCTCACATAATGACATGTCTACTTTGTATCAGTGCACCAAACCTACTCTTACAGTTCTGAAACTGAATTTTTGATTATGTTATGATTTTATTATTTGAAATTTGTAATTTTAATAACATGGGCGATTACATGAAGAGTTTATCTGTGCTTCTAAACCTAAAGCTAGAGGCTTCTAAAATATTTTCAGAAAAGAGAACTTGTCTTCAAGCTGATTTGTACAGGTTTCAACATGTTTTTTAAAGTGCTCATATTATGCTCATTTTCAGGTTCATAATTGTATTTAGAGGTTGTACCAGAATATGTTTGTGGTTTAATTTTTCAGAAAACACCATATATTTTTTGTACTGCACATTGCTGCAGCTCCTCTTTTCACCCTGTGTGTTGAGCTCTCTGTTTTAGCTACAGAGTGAGACATCTTACTTCTGTACCATCTTTGTTGGGAGTCGCACATGCGCAGTAATACACCTAGCTTGTCAGTTGTATGAGGGAGTGCCGTGCTAGCAGCTAGGCGAGCATTATAACGGGTGTTACAAAGTCACGCACGTTTGTCTCTGAAGTGTAGAGTGTAGTCTCTGGACTACAACAGAGCTGTTTGGAGCAGTTTGTCAACAGTGTTTTCTGTTGGAGATGGTAAGTCCCTTTGGGGTGGACTTTGGGCTTTTTCACTTTGTAAACCTATAACATGCACAAATAAGATATATAACACAATAAAGGAAAGGGAAAAAGCCAAAAAGCATAATATGAGCACTTTAAGTAATGGTACAGTTCCCATTCATTATTTTAGAGTGTAGGAGTTTAAGAGACACAGGAGGGGCAGTTCTGGCAAGGTTTGACTCTACGCCAGATGGGGCACGATATCCATAGAGAGCAATTGAAGCCAACAGTGTCCTAGTTACACCCTCCTCTCCCCCCACTAAAAAGATGTGACCTGTATCTCTCATTTATTCAGTCATGCAACATGTATTTGGATATTTACACCTACAGTTATTCGATTTTCCCCCCTACCTATACTGAGACCACATTTGCATGAATACACCACCAGTGGAAAGAAAGCAAGGTAACTGACTCAAACTGCCATTTAGAGAAATGCCTCTATTCATTCAAAGCCCTTCAGTACGCACTATGACCCAAATTAGTTTGAAACAATGGGAGAACTGCAGGCGCACAAACGAGCTTGACGTGGAGTATTTTGCCGTGTTATTCTCAACAACCCGCTTTTCTAAACATTGCCTTCAATTCAAATTAGGATCAGATACCAGTTATGTCCTTGAATACTGTAGGTATAAATAGACATAAACAAATAGATGCAGATATGCAGATGGTAATCTGGAGTGGAGAATGAAAGCCTACAGTTACAGTATGAAAATAGTCTTAACGGTCAAACTTTGCATCGATTAATATAATGCAGACATGCAGCTGATGGACTTGGAATAAAGCATATGTTCACAATTCCTTTAAGTCAGTCTTTAAACAATACTTACATGCCCAGGTCTACATTTTCAGAAGTCGTTACCTGTGGTGATTTCTCTGGATCATACTGAAGAGACCAATAACTAAATGTACATATAAAGATGTAAGTATTGCTTTAAGACACTTTTTAACCAATATAGAGTTGAAAGAATTAGTCAATTAGCAGCAGAAAATTTAAACGATTTTAATATACGATTAATCGTTCAGTCATTAGCTAGTTGTAAGGACTTACAGCTTCTCTTGTCCCATTTTTCACCATTGTTTGACATGAAATTCACCAAATAGTTTGACGATTAACTAAGACTTGAATAATGAAAATGTTTGTTTGTTGCAGCCCTAAACCAATCCTTTAAAAAAAAAAAAAAAAAAGCCCCAATCTTGAAAGTGCGACTTGGACTTACCAGCAGCGGAGCTGTGAGGCAGTCAGTCAGGAGCAGGGAGGCCCGGCCTGGCAGGTGGCCTCGGGTCACAGTCCTCCACCAGAGGTCAGCCTCTGAAACACAAGTCAACAATAAAGAAAACATCAAACTCAACAAATGTATAACAATCCAGGGTATAACAAAAAGGCGATTTCATGGTCTATTGCAAATGCTGACGGCTAGAGACAAACAGTGGCATCGTTACGCAAAACAAAGCCTTATGCAGATAATAAGGTTTTCTTAAAACACACAAATATACTGCAAAAAAAAAAAAAAAAAAAAAAAAAACTGAAAACTTTCATTTCTTTTCATTTGTGTAAAGTACATGAATGACTTTTCATATTTTCTGCATTATCACTGGAACAAATTACACTTGGGCAACACAACTGGTGCACTCTTCACACATACTGGTCATACCTTAACACAACAGAGCAAAACACAAAAAGGGAACATTGTCAGAATGACTGCAGATATCATGTTAAGTATGCAATGACAGGGGTGTCTTATGTCCTACCTTCCTTGTGAAACATGGGCTAATTGCGGAGTTTTTTTTTTTTTTTAAAAACATGGAACAAAAAGGACGCAGAAAAAAAAACACACACACCACTTCCTATTGTGTAACACTTCCTCTGATTCACTTCTACGAGGCACCCTGCTACCTCCTGCAAGAACTCTACAACACAATTGACTCAATCCAGCTCACGTTTATGTCTTTTCATTCAGTGACAGCATAAGATTTTTAAAAGTCAAATCAAACGTGATCAAAAACGTACAGCTATAAAACGCATTAGTTTCCGGCCGAAGTAAGAGTCTCCTCGGTTTAAGATTCAACACTTAAACCGCTTTCTGTAAGCCACAAGTTTGTTTCTCAAATTGTTCACAAGCCCTGACAGAGTACAAGCTCAGTAGGCTGTAAGACCATTAGGACCAAGGCACTTCTCTCTTCGCCAGCCTGCATACAAATGCAAGGCAATAGCGCCGGTGTTGGTCATGCATGAATGTGATCAGACTTCAAACCCTGAAGCTTCAAACCCACAAGAACGCTGAGAGCTGTGGGAGACGGTTGTGGACGGAAAAAATTATCAAACAAGACACTGTGAAAAAAGGGCACTACCAAACGTACACTACATTCAGAAATCATAGACATTTATCTGAACCTAAAAAATAAATAAAAAGACTCTTTCTTCTTATCTCTCGTTCTGACAGAGTATTTTCTTTAGGCAAACTGACCACAACTTACAGCTGAGGCAGGGTGTCATGGGAGTCAGCTATGCGTCATGCCTACAGCCGGGGGCACAACATGCAGCCAAATTATCCCTTGAATGAGCACATTAGGTTAGAGGGGTTACAGTACCGTGGAGTAGTACATTAGTATTTCAGGAAACGATGTACTTGGTATGTTTCTTGATGACATTACCTTAAAACACAGGCAAGATTATTAGAACGAAACGAGTCATGACCATTAAAATAACAAGTAGCCTGTTCCGTAATTTCATATACGGTTATAGTAGTCAGGTATTTATTTTATTTCATACATTCACAAATGCTCTGGAGCTATTACAAAATTGAACAGACATTGTTTGGACTTAATTTTTTTAGTACTACTCTTCATTCATTCATTCATTCATTCATTCATTCCACACACACAAACACCAAACCATTATCATTCTCTTCAGGTTTGTGTCTTTTCCGTATATAGGAATACGTCATTCACATCAGTGCTGCGGTGGGACAAGACCCACATGATGAGATCATACTGATGTGGCACTGTATGTGTGTCCCTTCAAGCTACAATTACATCCAAGGGAACAACTACTGCCCAGTTAACCAGTGTCACTGTGGGGGGGGTTCAGCGTTTTGGGTTTCGATCACCTCTGAGGCATTCACTCGTCACATGAGTTCTTTATCTTAACAAAATCTTGAAAGAAGTCATTTATATATTTATAAGGACCAAGTCAGGGAAGGAGAGGAGTAATAAGTTGAGAGATATCTGAAATTCAATACCCTTAAAAATCACACAAACAAAACTTGAGTAAAATCCACACAACATGCTCATGTTTTCCAACACGACTGGTCTGATATTGCTTTATTCCCACAGGCTCAGAGGCAATAACACAAGCGCTGCTCAGTGGACTTCTCTCTGAACTAAACGCTCACTTCCGACTGTTTCAAAGACTTATTTCCTTGTTTTGATTGGTCATTTCCAGAGACTTGTAAAGTAGCTACATACAAGAACTGGATTTTAAAGTTTTTTGTACAAGAACTGTTGTATGAGGCTGCAACATCTCAGAGTGGCAAAGACGCATTTGAATCTGCTCTAACATCTCCAGTTTGCAGCAGCAATAAGTCAACATACCAAGTACATTTGTTTGGTTTAATTGACTCCACCACATGAAGGGGGTTTGGTTTTAATCGACTTCACCGCATGAAGGGGTGTGTCGGCCTGCTGTAAACCGTGTGCTACAGACATGTGCTGAGGTAATCAATGGGATCTATACTGTATGTGGTGCATATCCATTTGTCACGCACACACATTACATACGCACCATCATCAGTTTAGTCTATCCTCATGTAAATGGGGTGGACCAAATATCAGAAACACCAGTTCAACAGCTAGTGGTACTTAATAATCTGGCAACTCAGTGTTAAGTTCAGCACACCATTAGGGCTGCACAACATGAACATATTTATTTTCAGTTACTCAGAAATATTGAAATAATAATGAAGAGGTTGCTTCAATTTTCTGTAAATGTTATTTTGTTGAATGAGGTGCATTTTAATTTACGGACCAGAAACTGGACCTAGAACCAGCATTTATAACCTATTTAATATTCCATTTAAACATCTGTTAATGTGATATTGCTTTAGTTGTATACTAAAGATCAATGTAATTTTAAAGCGATGACATGACGCGTCTTGTTCTCGATGCAGGCTACACAGTAGGGAAGTTTATGACTTACCACTTGATATTAGAAGAAAATTTTTTTTTTTTAATTATTTCAGCAAACTGAAGCGAGTGACAATCAGATATAAGTCAGTCTGTGCTGTGTTTCAAAGTTGCCATGACAATTTATATTCCCCTGTCCCTACCGGTGAGCGAGAGCGGAGGGTAGAGGAGGGAAATCGACGGAGTAACTAAAACCCACGGAGCATGGCCGAGCCTCTGCAGAACATCATTTCATTAAGAAAAAAACTCCACAGATGAGTTAAATGAACTGGAGATCATCCAACTGAAATGTCAGAAGAAACTACGTGTTGAGGGCTCAGGCATCTCAGCTGGATTAAAAAATGGTTTACATGATTAAAATGCAAATATCTAATACTCCAATTTTGATTTGGATATCAATATTTGAAATAAACACCGATAGCTTCCCAGTTTCTTCTGAAAAATAAAACCTCTGAATAATGAGCCCTATATACAACGTTAAGTGCATATTTGTGGGTATTAGTGGGTAAGTTCTTCTCAATTGGTCCAGGTTTCTACAGCTTTGACTATAGGGAACATAATGGAACAAAATGCATCACTATGATAAATATGATACATGGAACAAGATACTGTAAAGTAGGCCAGGTTTATTTGACAGTTTTAACACCATGTTAGGATGGAGGATTGGTGCGGGGGCAGCACGGCAACAGTTTCATGCAAAAGCTGAATTTTTAGCATGCTGATCTGCCATCTGTGGCAACACTCCTGCTCCGGGTGTCCACTGACATGTAGGCAGCCACATGAGTTCTGCCTGGTTTAACATACGATTAGCTTTTAACTGCTGTCAAAAGGATAAAATCTGTCTTTTCTGTAGATTTTAGCCTGGGTTTTTTTCTGTGCATGTGTGGGGGTAGGGCCACACAAAGTGACAGCATTTTCTTTCCTTTTGAGTGAGTTATTCATAGCTTTATGTTGAACTTTTCTATGCAAAGTCCACTCTGCTTTAGTACCATTCACTCTGAAGATGCTGCTGCTGCATACGGAGAGCAACAAATTAAAGCATCCTGTGCGAGGCCTTTGGATGAACTGACTGCAGGGGAGGAGAAAAACAATAAAAAAAAGATACTCGCTGTTCTTATTATGTGTACATGCTAAGGGCTTCAGGTAAGCCAACATCAGAGGACGGAAGTGAGAAAGTTGAGAGGAATGCTCAAGTCTACCAGCACAGCCGGCGCTGCAGATCAGAAACTGGCACACATACGGAGTCACACACATCAGAGACACAGATCAAAAGTACATTACTCGCCACCGCCAAAAGGCTGAAAACACAAACCACCACAGCTACGACCTCCGCTGCTCCAGACCATCTTTCTCTGCTCATTTAACAGCAAAACTATCAGCATGTATTAATCTACAAACCACTAAATAAATCTGGTTGTGGACTGAACAGCAGGGACTCCTAAGGTTAAAAAAATAAAGAAAAAAAAAGGTACAGGTACATTTATACGGACATTTGTGATATCCTCTCTCTAACAATTCAGCCATGTGCAGAAACATGCAGGTCTACTTAAAAAAAGGGGGGCATAGTCAGCCTTTCATAACCGAGTGACTCATGCATGTCATCATTTCAACTATGATCTCTTAGGAATGCAATTGCAATGGAAGAGGGAGTGTGTGTACTCAAGAGGCAAATGAGATTACTCTTATAGCACAGAGAAGTCCATGACAAACTCCGATTTGTGTTTTAATTGTCAAATGGCACAGTTTCCACAGCACTAAACAAAAGCACTGCAATTGTAAGTCAGGTGCCTTTAAAACTACATTTGTTTAAACAACAATAACAAAGCATTTTTGAAATGAAACAATGCTCACCAACTCTCCAGCATTAAGCCAAGTCATAATAATGGTGTTAGAGCAGAACGCTGAACGGGCCAAATCACTGGGAGGACGTTAATCCAAATAACTGAGCAAACAGCGTTATGCCACAGAAAGGGATCAATACAGCTCTATTCTGCATACAGCTAAAAGACAGCAGCACCTGACCTAGCATGCTTCCTGTAGTGTGTTTGGAATACAGCAGGGGGTGGACACAATAACGTGAACACTAACCGTATGATACAGATTTCTAAAATCTGGAAATCGAGTTGTGGCGGGGAGTTTGTCAGAGAGGTGTCGGTTTAAGTCTGCTGTGGATTGCATTATTACGTTGCACAAGTGCTCATGTTATGGTGTCCTCCCGCCATAGATCACAAAACAAAAACAACCTGCATGAGCACTAAATAAAAAGAGGAGCTTAAATGGTTCAATCATACATTCTCAAATCTGGTGAATCAGGACAAAACGTGTCATGAAGAGGATAGGAGGAAAAGCATTAAAGTTGTTCAATCACAGTAGTAAATAAACACATCTTTTTTTTTTTTTTAAATCACACAATGGTACATTTACAGTTATAGCAAGTCTTTTAGTACGAGTGAATCCACTTGCTGCCGTAAATACAATAAATAGTCCCGACTGTCAGCAGGAGACTACAGTGAACCTCATACCGAGAATAACTGCAGTAACCCAACCTGAAGCCAGCAGCTCACAGACATGGGGTGTGTTCAAGGGAGTGGGTCGCAAAGAGGGGTCTGGACACTGCTTTGCAACTTTGTGACATTCCAGTGAAGTCGACAATTGATTCCTAAATGAGATTATGTCCAAAGGTTTCTATTGCAGTTTTACTTTCACTACGGTTTTTCAAATGAATGTATGCACAGTTTACAGACAAACAATCTTTCTTCGAAAGTGATACAAGTCGGTTTGCAAGTCTGTGACATAAAAAACGTCTGAGCAGCTTTTCCTAAAAAAAGATAATTGAGAAAAATGTTTAACAATTTAAATTATCGCCCATTACACTGACTCTATCCTTGCGTTATCACCCCGGTTACAGTAACTACAGTTGTCCGAACTACAAAATACATTTGCTGGAGAAAGTATGTGGAAAATCCTCTTGCACAGGCTTCCTCAGGGGTTAACAGAGTTCATTACGTTAGCACAATGAGAGTGTATTTTAGTCATACTCAACACATCTCTGCCTCTATTGTTATTTAAGCCCCCATAATGCAAACACTGATG
Organism: Perca flavescens; assembly: GCF_004354835.1. Taxonomy (NCBI): domain Eukaryota; kingdom Metazoa; phylum Chordata; class Actinopteri; order Perciformes; family Percidae; genus Perca; species Perca flavescens. The sequence continues at coordinate 18,706,067 of NC_041352.1, forward strand.
TGAAGCACTGACAACAGTCTTATCTAATGTCAACAATATCCTCACGTAGAAAAAGACTGGAGTCAAAAGCTGTAAGGCTCTATGACAATATTACAGCCAGATTATAACTCAATCGTAACATGTAAAAGCTGAAAAAGATAATCCTTTTCCCAATATGGAGGGCTTCCATCATTTGCTTTGTATAACAATTAATTTCAAAGGTTTTGCCTAAATGCACCTGTATGCCTCTACCTGCATTTCCCTATGATTTATGAGGGAATAAATGGTGCCAAATGGGCCATATTCTTACTTTAGCTCATGCTTGTTCCACATGACAAGGTTGTAAGAAAAAGCTCCCACTGGCTACTTCCTGAACCCACAAATGCTCAACACCAGATTTGTGTCGCAAGTAGTCTCCCCTCACTTTTGCAATTGTTTTTTTGCAACTGCTGCTACAACTTTTTCATGCAAAATATGAAAATAATTAGCTCTAGACTTACATCTATTATCCTATCTGTTCACACTGCTGCATAAAGAGGATGGTGAGACATGTTGTACCATGTCTCACAGGAATACAACTGGGGCACAAGTCAGGTATTTGTCATGTCTTTTCCAGCCCATATTCACAAGCCTACACAGACTTGAACTATGAGAGCAGAAATTTGTGTCCATCTGTTGAAAGAAAAAAAAAGAAATGTGATACTTCCGTCTTTCAAAATGTGCAGTAGCTGATATAAGGAAGAACTGCAAAAGAGGACAACGCAATACACAATAACCTGGAAGCATGTTATTTCACACAGCAAACGTGGGTTTGGGATGACGGACTTAGATCTTTTAACACTCGCTTGCAGTAAATCTTTAAAGATTTACTGCGACAAAAAAAGTGCAGCATACCATTATTAGGAGAGCACCATTAGTCTTTTCTCCCCTTAAAATGCACCTTTAAAAGGCCATGTCTGTAGAACTTATTTGTTGGTGACATAAGGAGATAAAAGGTCCCAGTATACCTCACAATTGGCCCTAATTTGCACAATCAGAGATCGTGGGACTTTTCAGACAAATTTAATGTAGACGTTGCATCACAACTACAACAGAGATGCACTTGACTAACATACCATAAAATCTGGCTTCATGGGAAGTTTCACTTCCACTTACAAGACCTTTGCAGAGGCTGGGCGGAAAGGAAACAACATACACTACCATGCTAGTTTTGAGTTGTGCAGACAACTGATGCAAAGAAAACTTTTAAAACGACCAACTCCACTCATTGAAGCTCTGAATCTAAGTTTTACAGTGGACTCTATGGAGGAGCCGGTGGTGGAATATAACCTAGTACAATTAATCGAGTATTGTAATAAAGTACAACTTTGAATCATCAACGTTTACATTTCATGCAGCTTTATACTACATTTCAGAGGAAAATATTAAACTTGAGGTGCCACTAGATTTGTTTGACAACTATATTTACTAGCTATTTCGCAGATAATACATAAAACATATAATTGTGTATAACAATATAATAGTACTATATTTTGCTGATAGTACTTCTGTTCTTTTATTAATGTATTTGGAATTCAGAAATATTTTTACATTATGGTACTGCTATTTTTACTTAAGGAAATGACCCGAATATTTATTCCAGCACAGCCAGGACCACAGTTTGGAATAAAAAATGTTTTAATCATGCATTGCTCAGAATGAAAGTCATTAAAGACAAACCAGCTCTAACCAGCTGTCAGTGTGTGCATTTCCTTTGATGATGCATAATGTTCTGCCTGGAAGCGAGCAATCTTAATCCGAGCCATACGGTTACTTTATAACTGAATCTTTACCGGTCTCTATAGTGGAGACGAGGCCAAACACAGATAAACCTGGCATTAGTAATATATGGGGCAAGCATGTAACATTCAACGCCTCTGGCCAAATAAAGGAAGAATCTAGCAGTGTAGCCTAACCTACCTTGAGACGTTGTTCTGAAAAAGGGGAAGTTAACGGGGCATCGAGAATGTAACTTAATAACACAAAACAAATATTTCCACTATCTGTATTTAAAAGTAACTTCACGATACGTGGGTTTGATTTTTGCCGCACACGTTTATGATTCATCATGAATTTTGCCTCCGAGGAACAAAATGTAACGCATAAAAGAAGCCAGACTAAATGGCAACCGGTGGACAGTAAAGGTGTTTAGTTGAGAAGACAGAAAAAGGCAAAATAAAGTAGTAATTTTCTCTGTTTTACCTTGATGCTCGTAGAGAAAACACTGGAGTCGACGTCTGCATACCACGCTAGAAAGCCAGCGGTACGGGCTGAAAGAAGAAGAAAAACGATTTGCTGTTTCCGGGTTAGTTATCGAGCGTCATTGTGACCGTCAAACGAGAGTGGAGTTTGGTTTGTGCCACCTCTGAGCGCGGAGGGGGAAGTTATACACCTTCATTCCCTAACTGAAGATAGACCCGCCCGGTCAGAGGAGACCCGCTGCTTTGTTTTAACGTTGGCTTCCACCGGATTACAACCAAAGAGGTTCTATGGGGTTCTAAACCGTCTCTCTAGCCTATTAATATATGTCTCACACCGCGGCTTTAATTAGGACTCGAGAGAAGCCGTTTAGCTTGGTTGGTCAACGTGAATTTACTTTACCCAAGTGTACTTGAGCAAGAAGCTAATATAAACCTCTAACAAACTCTAGGGGGCGCTTATGTGCCATCTGACCCTTCACTTTGACCCCAGAGTCACTTTAAACGACTCTGGATCAATTTACTCTGGAAAAAATGTATTGGGTTAGAGCTGGGCGATATGGAGAAAATCAAATATCCCGATATTTTTGACAAAATACCTCGATGGCGATATTGTAGAATTGACAATTGGTGCTTTCCCAAAATATGCACACAATGAGATTTTTGATAAATAATCATCAGTTATGTTGATATAATAACTATGTGGGTAAAGGCAAATAATAGAAAGCTAGAACAGTCTGGTGTGTTCAGAAAATCACATCACTCTACCTTAATGCAGCCTTTAAAACCAGAAAAAGACAACACTTGCGTAATATCAGGATATTACGATATCCAAAATTGAAGACGATATAGCCTCATATATTGATATCGATACAATATCGATATATTGCCCAGCCCTAGTTTGGGTATGACAGAGTTTATCGGTGTCAGGCTGTTATTGGCATTAATGGAATGTAGGGTACATTTACTGTTTAAGTAGGCTACTGTTCTGAAATACAAATTTGAGGTACTTCACTTAAGTATTTCCATTTTATGCTAGTTTCTACTTCTACTCCACTATATATAAAATACTAGGCCTACTACTTTTTACTTGACTGTCTGTGTATTTCTACACTGTAGCAGGCCTATTGCTACTTTTACTTAAGTACAATATTTGAATACTTCTTCCACCCCTGATTAACTTATAAAACATAACAATGTATCATTGTTTTACAAGTTCATCATCAGTTTATATATATATAATAAAATATGCATATGTATATATTAAAATACTATCAAATTATTCAAATCCGATCAGACCAACTACAATAGTAAAATGCTAATTAGACATGAATGCATCAGTAGGCTACTAATCCAAGAGGGAAATTCTTTAGAATTTTAAGTACTTTTACATTTTGCTAAAAATACTTATATACTTAAGTAGGCTAAGTAAGATTTTAAATACAGGACTCCTACTAGGCTACCTACTCATGGAAACTGTAGTTGTTTGTCTGCTTTGCACCATCTGTGATGGTAAGACTTCTCTTTATAGCTCCTCATTTTCCTATTTTATATGCACAACACATTTGAACTTCTACAATCAGCAGTCTCTTTAAATGTGTTTATTGCTTTTAGTTGTTTAGTCCTTTTATGCTTTGTGGCCAGTCATAGAGAGAGGTTACTTATTAAAGCTCTTCAAGTTGGTTTTAAAGGATAACTGACTGTAACTGCCTGTTGCTGCAGATTGATGAAAAATCATTTAATCCATCTCACTGCTGTTCACAAACAAAATAACATTTGGGAGGAATTATTTTATTATATTATATCATTTTCTTGGTGTTTAACTACTTTAATATTTAACAGCGTTAGATATTCAGCTTTTAGAAAACAGGCATCCGCCACCCATTAAAGCGTAATTAGGCAGCACACCTGTCTTCAATTCTGTGTCCTGGCCCTGCACGTGGAGCTTATAAAGTCACTGCATAGTGGCTTGCCAGGTTCATGTAGGCTACCAGAAGAATTTGGAAGCGTAAACGTGGTTGTGTCAGACGCCTACAGTTAATTTGTTTGGTTAGCAAACCCACCTTCAACATGGCAAAAGAGAAGACTCATGTTAATTTGGTGATTATCGGCCATGTTGACAGCGGCAAGTCAACCACCACTGGCCACCTCGTCTACAAATGTGGTGGCATCGATCAGAGAAAACTCGAGAAGTTTGAGAAAGCTGCAGCACAGGTGAGGAAGGCCAAATCTACTGTAAAACCCTTGTGTTTAGAGCCTGTTAAGCTACAGGCGTACAACTTTACGTTCATTTCCAGATGGGGAAGAGTTCCTTCAAATTCGCCTGGGTGTTGGACAAGCTGAAAGCTGAGCGGGAGCGAGGAATCACCATTGATATCTCTCTGCTGAAATTTAGCACTCAAAAATACACCTTGACTATAATTGATGCTCCCGGCCACCGTGACTTCATTAAAAACATGATAACCGGGACCTCCCAGGTAAGCAGCGCAGAAGTGCACCGCTACATGTAAGCTTAAGTTCTTTGTTCTTTTCACCAATATTGCGTTAATATACTTTCAGGCCGATGTTGCCCTCCTGGTGGTCTCTGCAGCTAAAGGGGAGTATGAGGCCGGGGTATCGAGAAGCGGTCAGACCAGAGAGCACGCCTTACTGGCTTATACCCTGGGTGTCAAGCAGATCATAGTCTGTGTGAACAAGATGGATATGACCGAACCACCTTACAGCCAGAAACGCTTTGACGAAGTGGTGCGAGGTGTGAGTGGCTTCCTGAAGAAGATTGGCTACGACCCCACAACGGTGCCTTTTGTTCCGATTTCTGGCTGGACTGGGGAGAACATGATCACTGCAACTCAGAAGGTAATGGTTTTTGAGTTAAAAGATCTGCTGAGGATGCTTTGGCCAATAAATCAATGTCTCTACAGATGCCCTGGTTCCAAGGCTGGAAATCCAGACAAAGGGAAGGGAATGCGAGTGGGAAAACTCTACTAGAAGTCCTGGACTCTATTCACCCACCAGTACGCACCGTCAACAAGCCCCTTCGATTGCCTCTGCAGGATGTCTACAAAATTGGAGGTTAAAAATTGTGCTCAAGTTGATTTTATTTTTCCAAGCCTGAACTTTTAGCTCTAATCAAGCAAATGAGGTAGGCTACAGGTGTGCAGCAGAGGGATTGGAGTGGGGAGAGAACTGCAAGGTTTGCTATAAAATGCCTTTAAATGTTTATTTTAACGACTAGATTTGATTAAAAATGTCATTTGTTCATCCTTCCAGGAGTTGGCACCGTGCCAGTGGGTAAGATTGAAACTGGCATCCTCAGACCTGGCATGACCCTGATGTTCTCCCCTACCAAGCTCACTGCTGAGGTGAAATCCATCGAGATGCACCACCAGGGGCTGCAGACTGCTCTGCCAGGACACAATGTTGGCTTCAACATTAAGAACGTGGCTGTCAAGAACCTGCGGCGTGGGGATGTGGCTGGCAACGCCCAGCAGGATCCTCCATCAGATGTCAGCAGCTTTGAAGCTCAGGTTGGTTGAAAATATTTCAAGTGGAAATTTAAAATTTGTATTTGCTTCCCTGTGCTGATGCATTTTTGTCTTTAGGTAATCATCCTGAACCATCCAGGGAAGGTGAAAGCTGGCTACTCTCCTGTCCTGGACTGCCACACCGCCCATGTAACCTGTCGCTTTGCTGAGCTGAAGGAAAAGATTGACCGGCGCACAGGCAATAAACTGGAGGACCAGCCGCAGGTTCTGATGTCTGGAGATGCTGCTACAGTCAAAATGGTTCCCATCAAGCCCATGTGTGTGGAGAGCTTCTTCACGTACCCTCCCTTAGGTAAGTCTATGTCCCAAAAAATGTTCTGCCCCATGTTGACTTCTGCAGGGTTTTAATTAATTTTGTGCTTCCCAGGTCGCTTTGCAGCTAGAGACCTGAAGCAGACAGTTGCTGTAGGAGTCATCAAGTCGGTGGTGAAGGACCATGGGTCAAAACCGCTCCACAAAGCCAAAGTGTGTAAATAATTTTGTTAAAGTTTACCAGTAAAATCTGGTATGGCTGTTTTCGTTTGGTAAAATGCAATTTTTGTGTAGTGACCAAAGATTTGTTTAAGTGATTCCTGTGTTAATGTTAAATCCAAAAGAAGCTGTAGAAATGGATGGTAAACTTTGGTTAAAATGTGAATTGTTCAGAGAAAATAAATGATTTGAAGCTTTGAACTTTGTCTTGAATGTTCTTAACTATAGTTGATGTAGAAATGTTATGCCTTTCTTTGAAAAGTAGGTTTAAACTACTCCAAGGTGGGTAAAAGAGTAAGCATTTAGTCTTTCAGTTTGTCCACCTTACAGGATTAGTTTAAGACATTTTGGGAAATAAAAGATCATGCCTGTAGGGTAAATATGAAGCTACTGCAAGCAACCAGTTAGCTTAACTCAAAGTTGGGGAAATGACAGCATAAAATAACCCAATTAATGCTAAATAGTTCATGTATGCACCTTCAACCAGACAAATTTGTAGTTGTGCTACTTTGGCAATAAATCTGCTTCTGAAAATGATACTCTACTGGTGGGCCTTTGTTACATTGAAAAGGTAAGAGTAGAGTGAACTCTACTCCAGAATGTGAATTGGGACATTTCCCAAATGTCTGCTATATCCTTTTCTTGAGTAACCTTTACTTTAATAAGCAGCTTAAAAATGCACTTTGATTCCAAGGGGAGCCACCCATGGCATGGTTATAAAGCAAAAGAGCAGGCTCAGTTAAGTACAGCACTTTAATTGATACAATGGGTTGATAGGTTTGTTCCTAACATGGGGGGGGACTGCAATCCGTGAGGACTGGGTGAAAATACATGGGCTCTCCAGCCTTTTACAAAGTCCACTGTGCTAAAAGACATCTCTGGTTCACAGGCAAACCTGGCAATGTACTGGATCCAGTAACATGGAATGATATTACATAACTCAAAACATTTCAAGCTCATGAGGTTTTTACAGGACACTAAATTATGAACACAAGTTAATGTGAAATTTCTAGCCTGTCAAGAAAATCAAGTTATTGCTATGTCCTTGAGTTTCCTGTACATGTCATTAATAGTGGCTTTAACAGGATACCTTTTTTGTGAAGTCCTGCTTAATAGTGGCTCTTCAAACCCTGAGGTGAGCGTCTCTGAACGCAGCACTCCACTCAATTCCAGTCATTGTTACACCATGCACAGAAAAGGTCAAAGGACTGTGGAGATGGCGTCAAATTCACACACAAAGCATACATACAGTGAACAGTGTAACAAGGAGTAAATCAGTGACCTACAGTGAGCCACAGGCTTTGATATTCCACCACACAGTAGCAGCAGGTTTCTATACTGTAAAACAACCATAATACGTGTACACACAAAGCAAGCAAGAACAAGGAGTACATTTAATGTTTTCATCTCGGGGAAGATCAGTGGGAGACTCCAGCCTCTTTAGTCAACTAAGGTGGTAAACAGGGATGCAAGACACAAATAGTGACATGACCTATTTTACATTCCTTATTTGACCTTTTTCCAGAAATATAAGCTAATAATTACTTGAGGGCCAGTAAAATCAATACAGATAAAATTCAAAGTCTACCACCCTGATGCTTAATCTGACAGGTAGAGAGCAATGGTACATGTTTTGTACAATAAAACATGTACACTCACACACATATATATATTTACATACATATATACACAGTAACAGCATAAACATAGACTTTAGGTAAGTGCTAGGGTTCTGAGAGTGTCTTTTAACAGCCATGCTATAGGGTTAAGATAATACTGGTAAAGGAAGAATACACACATTCTTTGTACAGCATGGATGAGGCATCCATGGCTTAGATGAGCCTTCTTGGGTTTCTTCTTTGTTGCTTTTTTTCTTCTTCTTTAGGACACTTGTCGTTTGACAAGAGGTGTTATAATAGCTATTTACAGGACCTCCCAATTTAGGGAGAGGCTTAGTGCAAGTCTCGATGGCTGTCAGTCACTCAGGATGTGCACAAAAGACATGGGGAACACCCCTTTTCTTTCCGGATCTCCTTCAATGTGCCCAATCTGGTAATATAGAGAGAACATGTGAAAAAAAACTGATTAAAGTGGCATCCAGTGTTTGTTTTGTGCCCTTGAGATCATTCAAAGAAGTGCTAGAAATGACAAAAAAGTGGAAGAACAGAGTGTAGTATTCAAGCTGGACTCACCCACCACTCCTGGTCCTCTTCTCCTGTAACTATAATCACCTCTCCTTCAACAAAAGTCAGTTCGTCATCATTGTCAGCCTGGCAGTCATAGATAGTCTTCACCCGACGGGTTTTGCTTTTCCCCTGGACATACAAATAACAAAACTGTTATCTTCTCTCAGTTAACGTTTATTTAGCTTAATAGCGGTTCAGAAATGATACTCTTGAAAATTCAGAAAATGCCTGTAAAATCAAAATGGAGGGCCAGTTCACCCTGTTAGTCCACTGTCAAGAGTATTTGACCAGAAAACTGTTTATGGTCTATTTTAAGTGAGAAAATTAGGAAAATTTAATCTGAAAACAACTAAATATGCAACCTGAAGCTGTAGCAATAACTGCCAGCAGTAGAAGAGCCCACCAGAACATCAACATAAAAAAACAGAAATGCCAAAAGTATGTCTGAGGTCATTTAGAAACAAGGTCTCCATTATAGTTTATGCACTACATAGCTTATATTACAACTGTAAAATGTCCTGTTCAGTACATTCCTTGGTTGTCACGTTTCTTTAAAAAAAAGAAGCTAATTTAAGGCATTTTAAATCAAGCATATCTGTTTATGTAAAAAAAAAAAAAAAAAAAAAGAATATTAGTCGATGTATCATAATTGAATTTTTAAAACCTTTTCAAATATCAATATCGGTATCAGCCTAACAAATCCTATAGAATGGTCAGGCTCTATTTATTTATTTATTTATTTATAGTGTACTTTAATAAAATAACCGCTGAAAAAGACCAATATGCTTCTGACAACATCAGTGGGTGAAATGCACTCTGAAAAAGCAAGTTTATTTGCTAAAAAAAATAGTAGCTCAGTAGCCAAGAAGAAACAGAAGCATAGTCATACCGTGTTGATCTTCCTTGGGAAGGGCACTGGTGTCTCTGCAGTCCCTGTTGGGGTCCCATTGGTGTCTTCAGCAGCTTGTTGGATGGGGGTCCCTATATTTGCTTGCTGATTAGGTGACGGTGAGTCTTGAGGCTGAGGCTGAGGTTGAGGCTGAGGCTGAGGTGGAGGTGGAGGTTGCGTTTGAGGCCTTTGCACTGTCTCTCCGGGAGGCGGCCGGGGAGTGGACTCGGCTGTTCCGGGTTTTGGGGGGATGTCTGCGAGATGAGGCTTGGGAGGCAGGTCTTTGAGCTGGGGTTTAGGCGGGAGGTCTCCCAGCTGAGGTTTAGGAGGGAGGTCAGACAGCTGTGGCTTCGGAGGAAGTTCTCCAGGTTTAGGAGGAAGTTCAGACAGCTGTGGTTTGGGGGGCAGGTCTCCCAGCTGAGGCCTGTCTGCCAGAGGAGCCTTCTGTGGGGTGTCGGTGGCCGGCGGGGACTTCTGGAAGACCTCTGGAGGATGGCTGGGCTTATCCATAGACGGGTGTATGGTGTCAATCTTTCGCAATGCCACTGGAGAAAGAAGCATACAGTTACTTAATTCGATTCATCAGCTTGCATCAAAATAAAAACTGGACAAAGACTGTACCTTTCTGAGGTAGTTTGGGAAGAACCCTTGGACCAAGTGTAGACTTTGTGTTGCTTGAAGTAGTGCTGGGAAAATATTTTCAAATGAAGTTAAAAGAAAAACAGAATCTAAGAAGATGCTTGTACCACATCAGCTGCAAAAAAATTTTATTATAGCGAGCGATGGCCCATTAAGCTGCATATTTCACCGTGGGTTTCTTTTCTTTTGGTACCTTTGCTGTTGAGGAATTCCTTCAAACTTGTTAGAAACAGGAGACATCTTGCTGACAGGAGGAGGGGTGGAGTCGCTTCCTAAAACATTGAAATTAATGACGACACAGATTATTCAACACCATAACAGGGCACTAACGGAGGCATTCATTTAATATAAATGTGGAAATAAATTAACATGCTGCGATGGTTAAAGAAAATAATGAGGGAGGCGTCATCTGGCTGAGCTTTCCATGAGCCCGTGTTGTTTGGAGCTTGTGCAATAAAGTGTCATCATTTAATTAGTGGTTGGTGTTACTGTATGGGTGACAAAGAATGTACAAAACACCACAGAGGATAAATGATGAAAATGAAATAACAGTAAAAATATCCCCATGATACACATAAGAGACACAAGATTCCAGGTAAGATGACTGAGGTGTTTGTCTTCTTGTGTCTCCAAGTGGTGGTTACAAGATAACTTTTCTTGTCAGTGTAATTTAAACAAACTGATGCTTTCATTTCTGAAATATTTGACTGTTTTTCTAACTAACCCGAAGGGAGTCAACTCATGAAAATCTCTTTGTGCAGTTTGAAAGTATGTTGAATGGATAAAGAGTTGGGTTGGTGTGAATGCTCGCAAGTCGTAAACAGTGGAGTCCTTCCCATTAAAACCATCCATCACATTAGGGCTGGGTATAGAATTTAATACTTTTTAGGCACCGACCAAATTGCCTCCTTAGTATCAAGTATCCAGAAAGGCATATTCATTTAATACCAAAGTTCAATATCTAAGGAGTACATCTCATCAGCGTCAGTGAGCCAATAAGCATGCAGCATGCTTCTACCAAGATCTAATAATGATTGTGATTGGCCGTCTAACGTTACACGTTGTAGAGACACGCAGGAAAAGCTCTACATTACGCACAGAGACGGGGCTCGTGTAGTAACAGCTGTAAAATAAATACAAATTTAATCTTGTATTTTCTTTTTCTTAAAATGGATTTTATAAAATTGGTATCAAAAAAAGTATTGTTCAGGAACCGGTATCGAAGTCACTATATTGCTGAGGGTTTAATACTTGAAAACAAGTGAAAAAAAACCTGAAAACATCTTTACAGGCACAAATAAAATCCTGGCAATTGTATGTAGCTGCCTTTTTTGTGTATTTTGGAAACATTTCAATAAATAACACGTGTTGTGGAAGTTGATATATATCAACTCATTTCTTTGTTAATAGTGAAAACATGTTTTAAAGATGAATAAATTGTCAGGCGTAGTTTTGTTAAAACTGCCATCAGTCTTTGGAGGTTAATTATTAATAATTATATATAATAATAATATAATATATAAAAAATCTTTGCCTCTACACATACCTAGAGCTGATTGGCAGAAAATTAATCAGCAACTATTTTGATAATTAATTAATTGTAAAAAGTCATTTGTCACAAAAAAAGCCCATCATTCTCTAGTTCTATCTTTCCAAGTGTGAAAATTTGCTGCTTTTCTCTTATGTGATGGTAAACTGAAGAATTTCCTAAAAATGTCTAAAGAATTGTCATATTGGACTTTAGATAAATGTGAAAAATTTTGATTTATTTTGACCGAATGATTAATCGAGGAATTAAAAAAAAATACCAGATTAATTATTAATAAAAGTAAGTTAGAGCCCTAAACATATCCATGTAATGAGCCAGACTACCATTCAACATACCTTAAAATTACACAGAAAGACATAAAAAAAAAATCCACTAGTCTGTAGGACTCTAAATTAAAAACTCTCAAACCCTTAAGAAATCTTATTTTAATCTCTATTTAATAAAACAGTCTGAACTTTTAAAAATAACCCTGCGGTGATAATATCAGAGCTTCAGGCTGAAGCCATGCCTGAGTGAAACCAGCCCCACTGTTAAATTAGACGTGTGCTTGTGTCTCACCCCCAGTCAAGCCCCCTTTACTGTGTGGACTGTGAGAGAGCGGGCTGGGTGGGTCAGACAGGGTGCGTTTGTGTCCAGGAGGTGGGGGCGGAGGTCTCTTCTTGGACAGGGTGGAGCTGCCTCCTGGTGTGAGTGTAGAGGAAGGGCCAGATGGGGGAGGAGCTGGAGGAGCGATACATAAAACACATAAGGTGATGAGGCCCCCCCCAAAAAAAAATCATTCTTTTAACCCCCAAAACCCAGAGAAGGTAAAGGAGAGGATAATGAAGCATGGAGAAGAGAGGAGGAGCTGAAAATATGGAAACGTTTTTTGTCAGGGATACACTTTTACAAACAAATATCAAGGAGACACATTAATGCAAGTAAAACAACATATTGTCTGAACAGATATATAACAGTAAATGTCTGGACGGGAATGCAAAATAATGGAAAAGGACCTTATGATTTGGGGTGTGGGCACATGTTTGGTGTCTCTACTCGGTGAACCTGTTTATGAATACGCCTGCTTGTGTCTAATGGGACTCCAAAGCACTCACTGGTCACTAATAAAGAGAGAAGTAGGGTGAAAGCTGCTAATAGAGAGCTCAGCCAGAGAGGAATCAGCTGTGGTTAAGAGTTTACAGCTCAAGGATGGTGGGAAAGGATTACAGCAAGATAAAAAATCATGTAGGCAAGAAATAATTAACTGGAGACTCAGCTTGCCTACATGGTCCCATCGTTTACTTAAATAAACACCACCACCCTGTGAAGCTGTAAAGGAGGAAACAACTGAGTGATAAGTATATATGGGGCACACAGCCGCGTAAGGGGGAGAACATAAAACCAGGATATTCACTGATGTATGGTCGAGTGCCAGCCAGTGTGGCGTAGTGCGAATGAGAGCCAAGGAATGCCAAGTGAGGAGCTGAAAGAATAGAGAAACAAAAAAGAGAAAGAAAAGAGAGCGAGATGAGGAGTGTGGGAGAGAATCTACAGTATGTCAGTCTTAAAAAGAACAGCTCCCACACACACTGTAAAATAACAAGATGAAATCTTATCAGTGGCAAGCAAAGAAAAGAAGAGGAAAAATGGCGCGAAGCTGGCCCAGGGGGCGAGTTCTTCAGCAACCACTGAAAGAGAGCGCTGCGCTGTTAATCTGGAGCGTCTGAGAGTTAGCATGTTATTATATATGTTTGCTTGTCATTTAGCCTTTTATTCAGGCTTTAAATCTTATTTTTTGCATAAACCTAAAAGAAAAACCCCACTTGTTTCCAGTTATTTTTGCTATTTTAACAACAAAGTGAAATAAAAACTGTTATTCCTGACATAATTTAAGAATATAAGCAGACCCTTTTTATGTCCCAGGAACAAAAGTGTTCCAGGAACTAGGTAATGGTTTCTTAAACCTACATTGTGTAATGTTTTGAGTTGATTCTTAGCAAAAAACCCTTTGTTCTTTCACAAATATGTACTCATTCATGTGTAATTACATCCACCAACTAATCAAAGTATTCTCGTAAGCGTAGAATCTGCCATTTAGAATCATTCAGAATATATACGAGTGAGTCGCTGGAATGACGGCCGGCATGTTGCGCCTCCATCTTTAAAATACATTAGCCAAAGAGGGACATACCTCCGCCTTTCACCCTTTTACACTCAGTGGCACCCCGCACCGTGACGAATGCCAGGGGGAGATTACTCGCCAGGGAAGCTTAAAAGAGAATTAAAACGACAACGCGACAGGCAAAGCAACAAGACCAAAGTTAATATTGGAGTGGCTAGAACAGCTGCGTGTAAACGATGGAGATACTAAGAGCTAATTTTGGGTTTGGCCACCGTAGCAGTTAAAACGCGATCGGAATGGGAGGGGCTAGAAAGTAATATTTGGTTGGTTGTCACAATTTCACCGCTAGATGGGAGAAATTCTTACACAATGTAGCTTTAATGTTCATGTCTTCTACGTAGTCATTTAGCATTTTTCAAGTATGTAGCTATCGTTTAAATATTTAAGACCATTTTACAGCTTAAAACACTGAACAGCTGAAGACGGCGTTAGTGTTAATTAGATTTATTGTTGCTACAATTGCTACAATTTTTTGATGGTTAATCTGCCACATTATCATGATAAACTGCACATGTATGGGAACAAACAGCTTGAAAGATGTAGCAACAGTAACTGAGGGTCAATTGAAACAACTGGAAACAGGTGGAATTTCACACCTCTTGCTTTAAGAAAGATAAGATTTAAATGCTCAATAATGGAATAAAATGACGTGTTGAGATGGATGTTTAGCAGTGCAAGCTTTTGCAATGTTTTCAAATGTGTACTAAAGCTGTGACTGTTAGTGTTTTAAACCCCTCCACAGAGGGAGGAGTGTTATCTTTAATTCTAATACTGCACAGACAGCACGCCCACAGTGTACCGTGAGTATGTGTTGAGGAAAATGATGAAGTGTGTATTCAGCTTCCCTTTCACAGGCCTGACTAACCATTGCCACCCTGCCCTCTCCTGCAGCCATGTTTTCGTGAAGGTTTGCTGTGTAAGCAATCTTAATGACACCTGCATCCCGCCCTCTGATATGTGTGTTGACAAATTGCATTCCACTGCAGGATGTGTGTGTGTGTGTGTGTGTGTGTGTTTTGGACGGACTAACTGACAACATTCCAGAAAAGTGATCACGAAGCATTCCTCTGCACCTAATCCTCTCCTGGATATAATTAAACATTAACACAATAAAGTACCGTTTCAAAGACTATCTTCCCTCTACAGTAATCAGAGACAGTGGAGCATACAGACGACCATTTGCATTACAGGCTGACATTTGCAAAAGAGATATTAGCAGAACACGATCCCCTGAGTTTAGGGACTGTCATGCTAATAAGTTAGAGATAAAACTGTGGATGTTTTTTTTGAATATGGTTCGAAAGCACTTGGAGCAGGCAGGTCTGACCTTTGCCCTGGTTCCTAGGTGGCAGCGGCGGCCCGTCGGCCACGGGGGAGGAGGTGAGGTCGGTGGAGGCGCTGTACATCTGGTTGGTGAAGGCGCTGTAGGACAGACGCTGCTGTTTGTCCCTTTGGCTGATGAAGCCCGGCAGGGAGAGCTTGTCGTGGGGGGAGAGGCTGGAGGAGTGGCAGAAGCTCTGAGGCCTCGGGGAGCGGTCCTTCTTGATGGGACTGGGCTGCAGAGGGACATGAGACAGCTGAGACAGAGCCAACATCAGTCTAGGAATAAGTTGTTGCTCTTCGATTATGCAGAGCTGACATCATGACCTGACATGCAGATGCTTTAAAAGAATAGTTTGAAATTTTAGGAAATGCACTCAGTCGAGTTAAATAAGAAGATCAATATAATTTTCATAGATTCTCTGCTGAGTTTTAACTCTCTGCAAAAAAAAGAAAAAAGCAAATAATGTTTTTCCTCAAAAGACGGTTCAAGTTGTTGAAAATCATAACCTTGACAATGTTACGGGAAAATCCATCCTTGAATGATCCATCTAACTGCGTGTTAAAACAATAAGCACAGATTTAGTGACTTGTTTGTGTGCATTGAGGCCTCTGTAAGTACAATAAATGGGTATGACTGCCTTTACCATGAATTTCTTTCTTTGGAAACGACATCAAAACCAGACAACATGTACAGTATCTACACTGCATTTTAGCGTTGCTGGAAGCATCTTAACATGCCATCTTCATTGGCTACTTGCCATATTATTCTTTGTTTCCATGAAAACGAAACAAACAAAAAAGGCTTTTATAAATAAAGTGACAAGAGAAAAAGAAAGAAAGAAAAGAACAAAGTAGGAAAGAAATAAAGAAAGGAACAAAGAAAAAAAAGAAAGTAGGAAAGAAAGAAAGAAAGAAAGAAAGAAAGAAAGAAAGAAAATTATCTGAACTGGTGTAGTGAAATTCTACAGTCAACCATTAGTCTACAAATTAGTAATAAGACATGATGTTGGGAAGGATAATGATAATAGTTGTTCTTATTTCATTTATCACAATTGAAATGGGGAAATTGAAATGTAGGCACATTTGATTAAATTCAAGCTCAAACTAATGCGTGTGATGCTCTTTTTGAACCTTATCGTCGAGGTCGTCATCGCTCTCATCCATCTCCTCCAGTCTGAGGCTCCACTCATACTCCACATGAATGTGAGGGTTGAACTTCCCCTCTGCAGCCTGCACAAGCTGACAAACACACACACACACACACACACACACACACACATTCATCAGTTACACGCATGAAAATAGCTACTATCACAAACCATTATCAATCAAATGGAAAACAGCAACAACATAAAGAAGTGACATTAAAATCATAGACTGCCAATGTGAAACTCTGTAAACAAGAAAAGAATAAACAATAAAAAGGTAACAAATGTAAAAGGTTACAGTACCACTATAAGTCATAGTCAGTTGTAATATTTAGTAGAGTTAATCATGCAAAACCACACACCATTCACCATCATTCATTTTTCTGGGTATGAGAAGTTACCCAGTATACATAGCTATCACTCAGGTGTTACATTTGCTAAAAAATTTATTTATTAAAGATTCTACACTGCATTTTAAATCACTTGACTGTTTGTCTGCACGGTCATATTAGCGTTAATAAAGAACACAGACAATTATTTCCACTCTGCTGTCACTGTTGCTTGAGGCCGGAGACAGACCATTGACTGCCATCTAGTGTTCTGAGTAACCTTTCTAATAACATCTTTAATAGACCACAATCTATCCCCCACAACCTTTTCGTTCATTTGTCTGTAATTTTGTGATTTTGCAATGCTTTTTAGAACATTAATATCCACTGTGATGTCCAAAATCACCAGCTGGGCAGTCTTGTACTTACTGCCTCCTCACACTGAGTGTTCTTCAGTCGCCTGGCAACATCCAGCGCCGTCTCTCCGTTCTGATTGGCTGAAGGGAGAGGAGGCATAAGCAACAGTTAAGATTCTGATACATGTGAAGAGATGACATTAACGAGATGAACCTCAGTGTGACTCACTGATATCAGTAGCCGGCTTTCCCCTCAGGAGTAACTTGAGGCACTCAGGTTTTTCGTACATGCTGCAGTAATGCAGGGCGGTGTTCCCCCACTCCGTCTGCTTATCCAGGTTGCCGCTGGGAGAACACACACACACACACACACACACACACACACACACACACACACACACACACACACACACACACACACACACACACACACACACACACACACACACACACACACACACACACACACACACACACACACACACACACACACACACACACACAATCAGCACACAAGTTACAAGCCAGAGAGTGTTTTCCACAGTCCTGCATTTCTAGGATAATGTGTTATTACCCAGGATTTTGTGATTAGGCATTTGTGATAAACGCCGATTTAAACACCGTCTCTTCCCTTAATAGTCTGAGGTGAGTATTTGAAATCAGTCATAAAAGAAGACAAGACAGACATTGAATTGTATTAGCTGTGCAAAACCAACTTCACACTACACTGTTAAAGCAGGTAAATAATCCCTTTTAGATTTCTCGTAGCTCTCAGTAAAGGCAAGAGAAATTTCTTAAATAATGAGGGCTATTAATTAATGAGAGGGTTCCACGTCTTGTGTGTGCAGTTGGAGCAGTGGTGGGTAAACAATTGAAAAGAGAGAAATAAATTAAGGCAGGGAACAAGTGCTTGACCCATTTCTGTTTGCCTTGTGGGAATCTGAGCTGAGCTGTGCAGCGCTAAGCTTTCCTCTGCACTTCCACTGCTTTAATACAGACTGAAGCACAAATTAAGAACAAGAAAGACTCACAGCAGACCGACAGATCACATTTGATACTGCATGCTTACTACACAATTTATCTCTAAACCACTCATGTGTTTAAAGACATTTTGACAGCTTTTTAACATGAAAAGCGGAAACCAATGCACACTTATGCAATTTTATTCTGGCTTTTTGGTGACAATGACTCTTAAAAATGTACCTGTTCTGCACAAGGAAGTCCACTAAGTGCAGTGAGGTCTGGTCAGCAGTCCGTACAGAGTAGTGCAGTGCTGTCTCTCCGGATTCCTGCAGGGGGCCATCAAACACAGCAAAAACACAATGAGACAATCTTGGGCAGCACCCATTCTGTATTCTCTCTGTCTCTCTTTCAGCATTTAAACAAGCTGCAGTAAACAAAATGGCTCCTAAAAATAATATTTCAGCAGGCATAATGCTTATATTTGTACATTTTTGCGAGGAATTTTATCTGTCTCTGTGAATTTAAACTAGATCGAGACATAATTTTTTTAAGATGTAGCATAAAAGATGAAATATGTGGGAGTAGGGAATATATGTATGTGCTGTACATTTGGTGGCATCTTGGCATCATAGGAAAGAGTAAGGGATGTACGTAGCCACACATCCCTGTCTCTCTGGGTTTGGAAGGGGGAGTGGGATGTCACTGTGTTGTCAGCAGCCATTCAGATGTACTGACAACAGCAGATCAGATATCGGTGAGTCAGACTTCATAGCGCAGACAGCAGCAGCTCCCTCTGTCACCAAACGATATCCTCTTTTATTCTGCTGCTGCATTGTACACTTAATTTTTCATTAGAGAACTACCCTGTTTGTGTTATAGAACCTTGACCTATTTATGTCAGATTAAGTCTGATCACCCGTGTTGTTTACGGTACAGCATCCCCACCATCCACCGTTTGTTATTTAACTTTCATCTATGCCTGAACCAGTGGTGCAAAAGGCGAGGAAACAAAGAGGCTGAGCCACAGAATGAAAAACAGAGACGGGCCAAAGATGTCGTCATCTCAGTAAATATGAACTCAAATGAGATGATGCCCTACAATGTAATAGAGGTTGCTGGATGTCACCACCTGCTGGTGACGTTATCTGGATGACTCTTTGATATTATATATATTATTTATGCGTCAAATAATTCACCAACTGGTAGAATTGTGTCAGCTTTGGTTGTCCTGCGGGCAGTAAACCTCACATGAGGATGAACCACTACAGTAATGTGTGTGGAGCTCTGAGAGGGACATTTCTGGGCTTTGTAATCTAATATGAGAGATCATGGTGTGTGATGAAAATATACTGTAACTGTGTATGAGGAGGTTGACATGTAGCCAAGATTCCAGGCAACATACAACAAAACCCAAAGATATTCATAGATAACTAAGACAATCAGAGAATATCCATATTTGAGAAGCTGGGAGCAGTGGATCTTTGGATCGATTATCCACAGACCTCACTCTCGTCACTCTTTCATTGTTTAGCTGTCCGGCCTGCAACTTTACTGTTTTGGTTCACTCTCAATGCTGTCATAGCGTTGTTTTCAGCCACAGCAGGCAGCTGCTTTCAGTGAAAAAAACTCTTAAAAACTCACTGTGCATTACCTGCTCAGCACCAAACAGAAGACAGGCATAGTGGAGCATTTAGCAGCTAAAGAGCCATATATTTCCGTGTGCTCCAGTAGACTCTCTGAAGTCTCTCCCGATACAAGATTGCCCTACTCTGAGAGCACCGGACAGGCTAGTCAATTCCTTGTGAGGCGGTTGAAGCGTGTTAAACCTCTTCCTTCAGCCATATATTTCCCTCTGCAGTTGGTGGAGACCAAAACCAGAGCTACAAGAGAGTGAATATTGGACTTACTTATCAGGTGGCCAGAATCACGAATCTAAATGAATGATAATGTTCCTCCATATACCAAGATTATCTGCATGACTAGAAACCACTAGTAAAAAGGGAGTAAATATGTTTTTTTGATATAGGTGAACTTGACTATTTAATCTTTGTGCAATAAACTTATAGACTCACCGGTCCAACCTCTGGGATCGGCTCCATAAGTTCAACCCCCTCTGCATAGACCTGGATGAGGGACAGCAGATCCCTGGACTGAACCGCCTCAAACAGCTCGATCATTTTAGCTGACGCAGACGTGCACGTCTTCCTCGCATACTTGTGGTCCACATACTTAGCGTTGATGAACTCCTTCCTCACCGTCCTGCGGAGGAGAAGAAGAATTCAGTCAGCTGTTTGTATATTATTAAACAAATCTAGTTTTCAGGTTTTTTTTGCTCAGACAGTACTTACATGTCACTGAATGGAATGGGCTTTGGTGAAGGGGATGGGAGGTTTCCCTCCATGATCTCATTGAAACTACTGTTCCCTACATTCTTGGCCAGCTGGGAGAGAAAAAGAAGAAGTGAGCATCAGATCACAATAGTAGAACAGCATTCACACATCTCAGAGACAGATGAGCATATTGTTTCTGGGAGTATGTATCTCTGCTGCTTTAGTGATCAAATTCTGCCCTCTGCTCTGTTTCCACTACTCTTTCATTATTTCTAATATTTCACTTGAGATGAAAATAGTAAAGGGTGTGGACTGCTGCCTCAAAAAAAGCTATTTATTCACTTGGTTGAGCATTTCTCTGACTCACCAAGAGTTCTGAGGTTCCTAGCTTGTCAAGCTCCATGGACTGGATGCGAGAGATGTGGACCCCCATCTCTCGGTGGATGCCAGAGCACTCGATGCAGGTCAGGATCCCCAGGTTGGTGGACAGCCACTTAGGATCTAGAAACACAGACATAATGAGGAAATGTGTGTGTGTTAATGCTCTTCATAATCTACCAATTATTGCTTCTGCTATAGTCAGTGCAATCACGAGTGGATGGACAGATGGTGAAGATCCAGTAAATTAGTTAGTTATGTGACTTAAGACCATACCGAATATTTTCAATGACAAGAAGGGCCAGAAACCACGCAAATAAATATCAGTTAAATTCAAATGAAGTCCTGCCTGGGACATCAGACGCATGTCATCCCTATATCTACTGTCAACTATCAACTAAATGCCCTAAAAGTGTCTTTATGAACAAACAAGCAGGATGTTTTTCAGCAATTAAACCAAACCTGCTCTTTACTGAACATACAGTTTGTGTGTTTGCGCTGTATTCTGGACCTTTAAGGCTACTGTCAGTAGAGAAATTGGTTTCTCGGTGTCCCTACATTTGTTTTACTCCTGTATGACTGCAGAACTTGGAAGAAAAATGTTGAGCCTTGACAGAACCTATTACTCTTGCTTGAAAACTACTGACACCAATGTTTAAAGATAGTTTTCTATAAATTTTCTGCAATAAAACTCATTTCATAACTGTGCTGTAACTCAAGACGCAACACTGTCTAAATTTGGTCGGTTTTCTGTGGGAATAAAATAAAAAAAATACACAAAACAAAAGAAATGCAAGGTTAATCAGCACTACTCTACCTGTTTTTACCTATTTAGTTTTTTTTTTTTTTTAATAGAACAATTTGCAACTCCCGGTAGACAGAGAAGTATACAAATTTCATGCCAGATTTGCCTTTAAGCAAACAGGAGAGGGCATTTTATTTCTGCTGCAGCTCCATTTTGTAATCTTAAGTCATTGCTGAATAAGAGTAACGTCCACACACTCTAAACTCCAAAGACTCCAAACCACAAATTCACTAAATATTCAACATTTTGATCCCAGTCGGATCTTCGTCAGGTCAAAAACTGGATACATTTTTGGTTGCACCTACATGTGATGTGCATATATTTTACGTCTAATGTAATCCTTTGTCATAACAAGGTTATTTTACCTGGGGAAAAAAGGATTTCAGCGAATGAGTATATGTTGACTACATTTATTGCTTTAATTGATATATCAACAACAGACAATTCAGACCACTAGAGGACTGTCATAGGCACAACCAGTGCCAACAGTCGCATCATACTGCAGGAGGGAGATAGAGCTTATTGTGTAACCTACTGCCAAGCAAACGGCACGAGTGCGCTGTGATGTAGCACCCTCTAAAGCACGGTTATTGACCGACGTCACATCCTGATGTTCTGATGCAATCTGAGAGATTTAAGCAAGCTTTAAAAACGTAGAGCTCAGCCGTGTTGGTTATGAGAGCGCTGATGCTGTGAGGCCGGGGATGTTGTTCTGTCTGGATCTGACAAGTAACCACCAGGCAGACGCTGGTGGAAACGTCGAAGGCAGCCCAAAAACCAATGAGTCATACACAAAAACACAGGCAGAAGGCAGGCACGCACACACATTTTCACAACATAATAAACAGATGCGAGCTGGTGATGGCTCATAGAGTGCATGTTAGGCACGATGAGCTGATGCATGGTGACCTCTGTAGCTGCTTAATGCTAAAGCTGCAAATCTGTGTCTTATAAAGGGAGATCCTGGGAGAATATCAAATGAGATGATGGGAGTTGTCTTCTCTCTACTCAGACCACAGGGAACAAAGAGGTGACCTTTGAAAGTCATTACAACGACCTCTCAACCGTGAAGTTAATTCTACACTGAGGCAGGGAAATGCTGTCAGAGCAATTGAAAAGAAAAACAATAGGAATCGAACAGGAAACAGAGCTTGAACCCACATCTGGAAAATGTGTTATATACTGAAATTATGTACACAAACGGACACAGCAACGTGAGTATAGACCATGGCATAGCCTAGAATTGACAAATTACCTCCCCTCTCTGCAGATTGCAGGGGTCGACAGCGTGTGTGACTTATGTAACAACGTGACATAATGATGTTGGTTCTCAAAGCATAGAAATGTTTTCTTTTACCCTCAGAGCATAAAGTCCTTCCGTCGTCGCTCAATAAGCAGCTGCGTGTGTGTTTGTGTGTGTGTGTGTCAAGTGTCAGAGGGCCTGAGTGTCTATGCCACTCCTAAGTGCTGAGTCTTTGCTTCCTAATGTGGGGGAGGATCAGGATCGGTTTTGTGTCCTGAATGCTAACAACTCTAACGCACGCACGTGCGCGCACACACACACACACACACACACACACACACACACACACACACACACACACACACACACACACACACACACACACACACACACACACACACACACACACACACACACACACACACACACACACACACACACGTTTGTTGAAGGCTGCAGGGGGATTTGTAGCTTGTTCAGTTACCATCTAACTGAAGGACACTGCGTTCAGGGAAGCTGTGACATTGCAAAGAAATCAAGATTGGTGCGTAGCTTTAAATAAAACATTTGACAACAGTGAAATCAGAAAATGCTGAAGTGAAGGGGTTTGTCTTTTCCTGCGACAAGGTGAGGGTTGACTAAGCACAAACAGGGAGAGGACGTGCATATATGTAGCCTCTCTGGACACACAAACAGCAGCAGTACACACCTGCAGCTCCGCAGTCGCAGCAGACTTCGTTGCCTGGCATGCGCAGCACATCTTCTATGATGGCTTTAGTCAGATCCTCTAAACCGTCCTCGCCTCCGCTGCTCTGCTCGCCACGAAACGCCATGTTCAAGGCCTCCTCCTTACTGTTGGTTAGCACCGAGATCCAGCTGTGCAAGGGAACACATCATTACTGGTGTTATTAAAAAATAAGAATTTTTTTTATTTATTATGCATTTTTTTTAAAGCACAATTGCAGAGTTATTTTACCAAGAGATAAAAACACCACGAGATATAAAGTCAGTAAACTAACTGAAAAATCTCCAGCTGCAACTGCCCTAATCTAATGATTATTTCATTTTTGGTCTATAAAATGTCAGAAAAGTGTGACAACTGCACATCACAATTTGTTAAAGCTCTAGGTGACCAACAGTCTAAAACCCATAGCTATTTAGTTTATAATGACATAAAACAGAGAAAAACTAAAAACCCTCACAAATGAGAAGCTGGGCCTCTAGGAATATTTGCCAGTTTCTCTTAAAAACATTACTTAAAGCGCCCATATTATGCTCATTTTCAGGTTCATAATTGTATTTTAAGGTTGCACCAGAATAGGTTTACATGGTTTAATTTTCAAAAACACCATATTTTTGTTGTACTGCACAGCTCTCTCGCTGCTGCAGATCCTCTTTTCACCTTGTCTCTGTTTAAGCTACAGAATGAGACCTCTTTTCTACTTCTTCTTCTGTACTATCTTTGATCGCACATGCTCAGTAGCTCAGATGTAGATCCGTAGACTGTATTGTGTAGATCATGTCATCTAGCTCCATAGACAGTAAAAGAAAGGTTGTTTCTCCAACTTCGGTCAGTTACAAGGCAGGATTAGCTGGGAGACTTCTTCTAAACGAGGGTGCACATGTAAGTAGTTCTTTTGTAGATTATGGTGAATGCTAGCATGCTAACGGTTGCGGTTAGCCAGCTCGTTTCGGCTTGTGACGTAGAAAGCCGTGCCGATTTTGAACAGCTCACCCGGAGACTGAAGGCAGGACACATTCAGAAACCGTATCTCACTCAAAACAGCATGGATGGATTTTTTTCAAAGTTTGTATGCGTGTGGAAGCACAAGAGACACAAAATAACACCCCAAATCCAAGAAAAAGTGATTTTTTT
Organism: Perca flavescens; assembly: GCF_004354835.1. Lineage (NCBI taxonomy): Eukaryota > Metazoa > Chordata > Actinopteri > Perciformes > Percidae > Perca > Perca flavescens. The sequence continues at coordinate 18,730,474 of NC_041352.1, forward strand.
CATAATATGGGCACTTTAAACAATGAATCAGTTATTTCTGACAATCGACTAATCATTTATGTTCTAGAAAATGTATAAATAAAAAATGTTATTATAGTAATGAAAGAGTAAGATGTTGATATCCATAAACTCCTATAATCATTTTTATAGAATTATTGGCTGGAAAGAACAAAAGTCTACTGTCCGTATAACTGGTCCAAACAGAAATGCATTCTTCTTCATTAAACTGCACAAAAGATGTATGGAGAACATATTTCTATAACTACTGAGATGACAACAGTAACATTAATTCAACTCTTCTTATTTCTATTTCATGAGCTGGCTCTTTTTTAAATAAGGGGTCTCAAAACGTCCTCACTTTCAGTTCCTCAACAGTCTTTTTGTGCTTGCAGATTTATTTACTGTGAAAATGCACACACATGCACCCCCACACACAACACTGTGGTGATCAAACATAGCTGTCTACAACGCAAAATCTGTCTACCCACTGAACTGCACACACACATGCGCGCGCGCACGCACGCGCGCACACACACACACACACACACACACACACACACACACACACACACGCGGCTTTATGAGCCTAATGTCAGCACTTCCTCTGTCATTGTCACTCAACCCTATCTGCAAAGGCAGAGGCCAGATAGGGAGTAGGCACACAAACCCACGTGTTAGATTGTTGTGTTAGATTGTCGGTTTATCTGTATGTGTGGAGAAAAAAATAAGATATTTTAATCCACAGATGCGCATGTGTACAGATGTTGAGCTAAAGCCTTTGTGTGTATTACATGGATAATATGCTCCCAGCCTAATTGAGGGGGTGCGTGATTGCACAACGCAGGAGCCTTACGGAATACTAAATATTTCATGGAAAATGCCATGAAGATGCTGCGGCTGCAGCTGCAGTTGGAAGTGCGTGACAGAAGCGGCAGTGAGAAGCAGCAAGATGGATCCCAAAGGATGACAAGTACATGGAAATACAGAGTGTTCAACCACAGAAAGGCATCAGAGTGAGAACTTGCAAGCCCAGAACAGAAAAGTGCCACAAATTAAAGTGTGTTTCAAGAGAGTTTAGACAGCTCAAGAAGATTTAGTATGATGGCATACAGGTCAGTGTGTTTCTGGGCACTTTAGGTCCATAATTTAGATTCTTGTGAATTTAAAGAAAGAGCAGACATAATAAAAATGAGAAATGTTAAGATTAGCTATTCGATATTTCAATTAGAATTGCCCTCAAGAAAAAGTTCTAAATCTTTATCTTTGAGCTTCAAACAAGTCAGATTTCTTTCCCAATATTTGTTTTCAGTAACAATACATGCAGAGCACCAGTATGAAATAAATCTGATACATATGATATTCTTTCAACTATAGGAAAAATCTGCCAATAATATTAAAACCTTCAATTTCAAGGGTCAGCCTGATCACTTCTTAAAGAAATACTGCGTCGATTTAGCATTGCACTCCAATAACATTGTTGGACATAAGTATCTGACTCGATGCAACAGAACCACAAATATCATCTTTTCATGATTCCACACACTTCACTTCCTTGTCAAAACCTGGCACCTACATTACCCATTACTCAACCGACCACAGGTCAGTCGAGTGGCATTCGGGTGTTTTATGCGAGTAGCGGCTAATGTAGTTTCGAGCACTAGCCTGGTAAGTCTGGTAAGCTGACATCTTTCTAAGTCCAAACCCTGAGATTTTTGTCATGTTCTTCACTTCATTTCATGTTTTTCAACTTGTATTATTCACGCAAAACTAAAATAAAAACATGTCTGGGGGAAATATATTACCATGGACATATTCTTTCCAAATAAACTTTTACTTTTTGAAACGCTTATCTCTGAGTCCTAAAGTTAAAACAGAAATTATCCCCCTGGATTAGCTATTTTGTTTACGGCATTGGGATCTACTTCTAGGACAACGAGCCAGCAAAACAAGCTAGCTGTTTGGTTAGCCAACAACCAAACTATATATTCATCTGCAGTAATCACAAACAGGTATCACTTATTGTTTCATATAACAAGATTTTACTATGAGGGGTGAACAGAGCAACCCCTTTAGAACAGACATGTGTTTACATAGCTATCATAACAATGCTTACATTGCTGTAAAATCAAAGTCTACATGAAGCTTAACGGGGCTGTGTTATGTTTTAATAAAACATTTGTTGAATAACTTCAATTCTAGTGTCTGTGCATGTGTGTGTCCCTGCCCACCGACATGCATGCGTGGGACTGCGTGGGAAACGACAGTATGAGGTTACAGCAACCTGAATTACTGAAGACCACAAATCCCACTGCTATCCTCGCACTGCCACCCACTCTCAACAGTCTCTCTATAACTTCCTGTCTTCAAGTATGAGAGCAGCCGTTAATGAACCCGTCCATTAAAGAAAACTAGTGCTGTCAGTTTAACGCGTTATTAACGGCGTTGACGCAAACCCATTTTAACAGCGTACATTTTTTTATCGTGAGATTAACGTTCTTTTTGGCCTTTTTTCACACTGTTGCAACAACTAGTAACGTTAGAAAAACTACAACACCACACCGGATCTAGCTAGACCGGAAACAAAACAACAGGCACACACTTGTTTGGGCTTGCGAGCCGGCCAAAGAGCAGTAGGCTAACGTTACGTTTTGAGTGGATGGCGAGCGTGAGACGCCGAAATGGATGCCAATAAGATTCTGAATGGAAAGTTTACTTTTAAAAAGTTGCCAAATGGTTCCATTGACAAGACCAAAGTGATTTGTGTGTGTTTTGTCGTTGCGAACTGAGCTATCATCGCAGCACGTCCAGTCTGAAATACCACTTGATGGCCAAGCACACAGCTGATGAGAATTCTCCGCCCCCTCGTCAAAGCCAGGCGACAATGGATGACCTCAGACAGAAGCACATGGATACCACAACTAAGAACAAACTTACTGCAGCCATAGCTAAATGGGTCTGAGTGAGAATGTTAGTGTGAAATTGAACACTACAGTATATGCCGATGTTGTTTTCAATAAAAAAAAACCTTTGCACAAAGCAAGCCGATCCACTTTTCCATGTGGATAAGAGCATTAAAATGAGAAAAAAAATAATGGGACGAAAAAAAATCAAGGGACATTTAGAATAGATAAAAATATGCGATTAATTGCAAGTTAACTATGACATTAATGCAATTAAATATTTTAATCGTTTGACAGCAATAATAAAAACCATTAGGTGACAGTTTGTAATCACACACAAACTCATTCACTGGATTCAGGTAAAGGTGTTCAGAAGATATGAGGAGCTTATACTGAAGTGAGTAAACTCATAAACCTTAAGAAATCGTGATAAATGCTCTTTTTAGTGTATTTTATGAGCAATGTTACTCTGAAGCACTCACATGACAAACTCTTGTTCATCTTCAGCTTGGAAATGATATGTCCGGTTATCTGTTGAATACAGAAACGATGACGTTAAGTAGGCAAATTTCTTACATTGCATTTTATAATACTATAAGCAACAGACAGCGTACAGTAAATTATTCAAATATATCACTTGTCTGTGTGGTACCTGTTGGAACACGCAGTATAAAAATAGTCTGTCCGCGGATTCACTTTCCTTGATGTTTATAAAAAGGCAGGAATTCCCCAACCGTCTCATACTAACATATATTCTGGCATGTAGTAAAACTTACGAGAAATGAGATCAAAGCACTTCCTGTCCTCAGTACTCGGCTTGACCTGGCAGGTGAGCAGGTTGAGTTTGACCGGCTGTCTGTTGGACTGTGGAGCACAAACAAGATAAGGGTCACAATGGCGGATCAGACAGGAAATATACAATCACAACAGATCAGTTCATTACACACAAGGTTCTCTATATATTTTTTTTTAAAGATAATTTTTTGGGGCTTTTCCCTTTATTTTGAAAGTGGATGGACATGAAAGGGGGAGAGAGATGGGGGATGACACGCAGCAAAGGGTAGCAGGCCGGACTCGAACCCTGCGCCACTACAGGACTCAGCCAACATGGGGCAAACGCTCTTACTGGGTGACCTAGAGGTCGTCCCGCAATTTACAATAATTTAAAATAAGAAGAAGCAACAAATACTCATATTTTGAGAAGCTGGAACCACCAAATGTTTGGCATTTTTATTAGCTACATAGTCCAAACACTAACATATTCCATTTACCATAATATAAAACAGAGCAAAGCAGAAAAGTATCATATTTAAAGTAAGAAGTTGCAAGCAACAACATTTTTGCATGATGAATGTAAATGGACTGTATTTATATTGTGCTTTTCTAGTCTTAACGACTACTCAAAGCGCTTTTACATAGTACAGGAACCATTCATGCACATTCATAGACTGTGGCTGAGGAACCACCAACCTTCCGATTGGTAGGCTACCGCTCTAGCACCTGAGCTACAGCCGCCCCTATGATAAAGGGTTTACATAAATCATCAATTAACAAAATGATTGTAGATTTTTCTCTCAACTTATCTATTATTCAACACTAGGGCTGTGATCCAAACATACCTCAGGCATTTGAATATTCACACTAACTAAAACTACAGAATTCAGGTTGAACCATAGACTGATCATTTTACAGTCAATGGGTTGAACTCAGAACGCCTCTTGTCCCTGTTAAAAAACTGGACCGTGCTGGCTGTGTACTTTAATACTGGGCCCAGTTGGCACATGTATACAGAGCATTGTCTCCTGCCAGTGCCCGGGCAGAGGAGGGGCCAGGGCACGTGCTAATGAAATGCTAACAGGCTGTGATGAGCCGTGGAGCTCGGCTGGCTTGCTGGCAACCCGCCATGTCAACTAGAGTCACCTAGAGTTCAGCTGCCACAAAGGCTGAAACCGCATTCAGACAGAAATACATTATTATAAGTTCTGGTATAACTACCAGGAGTGACAAGTTAAAGACTTAGTCCCTCCATTGCTCAACTGAACAAAGGGAAACCTTTCATATCATATTTGAGACAACCACTTCCCCTGAGCTTCTAACAGCAGACACAAAGGATGTTATCATGTTTGAGGCAGCGGCTGTGCGAAGGTTCAAATCACGCTCACATCCTAACACTATAAAAACAGCAAATGTGAAAAATAAAAATGCATTGCCAGAGTTAAACCTCTCTGCCATGGTACATCCAGCAGTGTCTATTTGTAAAAAAAAATTAAATAAACCCTTCTGAGTGCCATCTTCACCAGGCTTACCATCTCAACCAACAAGCCATTTGATGTTCCTCAAATTTGAAAGTTACTAAAACTCTCCTTTATCTGTGATCAAATCACCGGACAGTTCCAAAAAATACAGAACTGTTATCACCCACATGATTTTACTGAACTAAATCTAAGTTTATACCAAAAGTGTTAATTAACCACATCTATTTATTGTTGGGGCTCATTTATTCGTGCAAGCAACCCAGCCTGTTTTAGCCTCCACAATGATAGGAATCAGGTCATCTTAGTTTGAATGATATTTATAGTACTTTTGCTGGTTATCAATCAGATGAGGGGGGAAGGGGGGGATAAGTTAACTTGTTTGTTTGTGGACATTAGTTACAAAAACCTAATCCTCTGACATCTTTCAAGGGCTTCGTTTAACAATACTTTGGATGATATCATTATATTTCATTCATTTTATTTCATTTTAGAATACAGTGACAGTGGAATAGAGTTGATTCAGATTTGAATTCAGTATTTAGATTCCTGCCATCCACACAGGAAAGAAAACATCACACTGCACAGTAGCTACTGCAGCTGCACGAGAGCAGAGACGACCCTGCAGACGTGCCAGCGTATACAGTGCGCTCACACTCGCTCTGAGATGAGTCACCGAGGCGCAGCAGGCAGAGGGGGGGAGGGGTGATAAGAAGGGGGAGACAGGGTTGCCATGACAACCCATCTATGTCAATTCCACTCTTCCAGCCTCCAGATTGAGAAAGCCCAACAAACCCTCCCCGCAAGATGTTCTCCCTTTGATCCGCACAAGTGTGTGTGTGTGTGTGTGTGTGTGTGTATTTGTCTCATACTCACTGTGGCATGAGAGATGGTGAGCATGCCCCCCTTCACTGAGCACTGCCTCCTCTGCCACACCTTCCTTAGCCTGTGAAGAGGTGTGGGGCGGGGGGGGTGTCACACATTAAAAAAAGGACTTGTTATGTCTTTCTTTTCTATGTGCACTTTAAATTTTAAAGCAACATGAATGGCGCTCTACCGTGTTTTTAAATAATGGCTATGTTAGCTTACCCATCACTCTTCTTCAGCAGGTAACCTTTCTTCTCACAGCCAAACTCCTTGTTTCCCTGCAGCTGGTGCATGCTGTAGCCACCCTGCTTACTCTGTGAGTCCTGTCCAAATCCACACAATACGTGCACACACGCAAACACAAAATACCAATGTTAAACACTTGGTATATAGAGAGGCTGCTGAAAAACATGCAACATACACACAAACACACCACAAAGTCCATGGTCTCATCTAAAAACCTAAGTGCTACCAGGAATAAAACTATAAGGCATGCTCTGAAGCCTCTTAAGGGCCAAACCACTCTACTGTCAAGCAGAACAGACAGATGCCAGCATGCTCAACATGCACCAGAACTTACTCTTCTAGACTTGATTCCAGACAAGCAGAAGAGAGAAGGGGGGAGATAGAGGGGAGAGGTGTAAAAGATCTAGCTCAGGTGCAGGTGGTGGGTGTGAAAGAGTGTGCCGCCCACCCGTGTGCCAACCGAAACCACAATCTCATTTGTTTAACTTCCTAAATGTCGTGCTAACCGTGTGTGCTATTACCAAAAGACGCTACAGAATTTGTAAATCAAACACAAAAAAAAATTGTGTCATGCAGAACAGCGGACTGAGAGTGAAAACAAATGTGTGAAAACAAACATACAGCCAATTCTTTATAAGTAAATCCGGGGCTGGAAGTGTTTTTTTAAGTGTGACGTGGTGTTAAGTCGGGCAGTGAGTGGCTCTCCACTGAGCAGCCAGTGAGGCACAACACTGGTCACCAGCAAAGCCTACCACACACTGGCTACCAGCATGGTACAGCACTGGACACTCGCTCTGTGCTGCAGGAGACAAGCTCCAAACCTGGTAGTGGCCAGAGTGAGAGGAGATGTGTGGTAAAAACGTGGGATAGGAGTGTCAAGTTTCTAACTTGTCTGTGTGGCACGTGGAGCAACGTGGCTGGTATGAGGTCTGCTAATGCTGTGTTTAGTCCCATGTGTCTGAGTTTGGGCTAGCCTCGTAAGAATTTCACCTGCTACAACTTTAAATTTGGCCGGGTGTCTCTGAATGTGACCTGCCTACCTCCTTCTGGTCCAGTTGGAGGGAGGACTTGATCAGATCCCGCAGGGCAGTCAGCTGCTTCTTCTCCTCATCCTGAGTTTGTTTGATCTGAGGAGGACAAATGCAAGGTTGAGGAAAAGAGGCAGCAGCAGCAGCACTAAGAGATTACCAGCTGTGTTTACATAGTCGTTTATTGCATTTATAAAAAATACCTCTTGTAAATAACTAGATTGCCATTACTTTATTTAAAGTATATTTATACCAACAGTAAGAAAGCACATGCCCAAAAAAATGTAAGGTGCTGGATCCAAAAACAAAGAGCAGAAGTCAGACAGAAGATCCACACACTGTAATGATAGCTCACACGTCTCAGGTTTTGTTAGACTGAAATGTTGCTCTGTTAAATTTAATTTATTGGGAGCAATCAGTACAGTGTGGGGATCTTCTGTCTGACTTTTACTTTCCCAGGCGTTACCATCTTTGGATAGGTGAGGTTTACTACTTTCCAGGAGATTCTGAATCATGACAGTTGCTGCAGATGTGCTATCTCCCCTCGTGCAGTATAATAACAGCAGGAGCATTGTATCCTGATAAAACTGCTGCTTCAGGGGAAAGCACAGCAGTAATGTAAGTAAGACATAGTGGTGAGCAGTCAGTGTGGGCTCATCCTTTTTAAATGTTTGTTTGTGCTACATTTGCTATTCTGAGCTATTTCTCTTTTCAATAACGTTTTGTGATTTATGTAAACATGACAGTTGTATGTCGGTTCTCTTAGGGCTCATGCAAATACTTTTATTTGAATCTAAACTGTATTAAAAATGCAACTTCATTCTGGAAACAGCAATTTTACCCCCCCAAAAAATCTAAATTTAAAGTCCACTTACTAGCCTTTTTCCCAGAGCTTTTATTGCATCACTATGAGCAAAATTAATTTACGGAATACTGTAAGAAATGCATGAGATTTGGGAAACAGCTAGTAAGTGGACCTTGATTGTTTTGTCAAATTTAACTATTGAAAAAACAGTAACCACAGTGAAAGTACACGTATGCATGTAGATGCGCAAAAGATCAGCTTTGATTCTCTGAAAAATAAAAGCCAAAATAAAAGCATAGGAAGAGATGAAAAGGTAAAGATGTGCATATTTACATTGTATAGATCAGCTGCCAGCTTCTCAATGTACTGCTTCAGCTTATCCGCTGTCTTCAAGCCATCCTGGAAGAAACTGGAAAAGGAAGGTACATGTGAATCTCACTGACATTAACACACATTGGAATAAATATGAGAGACAAGCCAGCCATTTATGGGAATTACTACTTTGCATATGGCAGGTGTTGGACTGTGCTGCTTTTGGCCACTGTGAAGGTCACATAGAGAGAGGAGATTGGTGCAGTTTATGTTTAATGTATAGCTCGGTTCGTTCTGGCGCCTCTGGCTCTTGGCACAGAAATCGTAGCTGGCCGTGTCCACAGCAGATTTGCAGAGGTGCTTAGCACATCCTGAAATCCATCACAGATCTGTCAGTGTTACACACCTCGATGCAGCGCTGCAGCTGCAAATCACCACTAATGACCTCCCTCTCTCCAGCCCCTGCCCACATTTCCCTTCCTTTGCTTATTATTTTCTCTGTCACATCTCTCCTCTGCTTGTTTTCTTTTAATCTGTGCATAGAGGATCCCACATCTCTCCTCCCACTCCATCCAGCGCTCCACGTCGATTACTAAAAAGCCTGTCTGTTATTATAGTATAGTATAGTTAAAGTGTTGATGCTGCAGGTAAGGACAATATTCACCTGGGTTGACTTTTTGCACATTTTACTGCACAATATAGTTATACGTGTATTTAGCATTACTTTTATTTATTATCTAATGGGAAATTATGGTATACCAACCATTATCAGTATTGGTCATGATAACATTTTACCCACCACCTCTGTTTTGGGCGATTTGGGAAATATGGACTCCAGGAAAAAAAAAAAAAATCTTTTTTCAAATAAGCACAGAATGTAGTCCAATGGGAATTCCTGTAGGTGTTGCATAGCAGCATCCTGGTTGACCCAGCAACTGACATTCCCGCCGCATTGATGTGTATACGCCAGTTTGATTATGCTAGTCAGGAAGCTGTGGCTCACTTTTGATTGAAATAAGATAAATAGTTTTCTTCTTTTGGACTGTGAGCAGTTAGTCTATATCCTTCGCGTTCCACTTCAGGGATTGCTCCAGTGCTGCAGGAAATTCCGCCAGATGCATGTGTTGTGTTGGAATATTAAATTTGGTGGATTTATGAGGACTATTTTTGACTGCTCCTCAGATCTCTGCAGGGTAAACTGAAACAGCTAGCTAAACTATCTGTCCAATCTGAGTTTTCTCTCGCACGGCTATTTTGCAGCGGATCTGTGCGGAGTTTAGCACCGCCCATGACGATTCTGATTGGTTTAAAGAAATGCCAATAAACCAGAGCATGTTTTCCTCCCATCACCGAATGCTATGTGGAGTAGCCGGACCCTCCTTCAGCGCGCTTTGGAGGAGGGTCTGGCAAAGTGAGACTACTGAGCAGTCAACCACCCGTCCCTCCGCTCTCCATCGACTGCTTCTTTGTTTCTAATCCATCACCACTGCAGCTTTTCTATCCATCAAGGCCCAGGTTGAACATATTAAACAGGGAAGTATATTGTTTGGTCCTAGTGTTATGACAGGACCTAGCAACGCTGAGAGAAAATTTGTCATTCTGTCACAGGGCGTTGTGAGCTGCGGTTCTGGCACAGAGAGTGCCCACTTATTTACCCACCAAACCCCACAGCTGTCAGAACATATCTCTATAATGACCTGTGCATATTTATGAGAGCCATAAATACGACTGTGCACCCTCAAGATCTGTGAATCATACAGGAGATAGAAAAATGACATCAAGAGCAACCATTTTCTTTGGCGTGTTTTAAAAAACATTTCTCAGTGGGAGCTTCACACATTTGGGTTCGGGGGGATTAAGGTGGTACTTACTTGCACTGTGCGTGGTAATACTTAATCAGGTTCTGGAGGAGGTCCACTCCTTTCTTGGTCTTGATCTCATTTACTTTGATGAGGTACTGCAAAGCAAAGAGAGGTGCAGAGTTCAAGTTCAAGTTGAAATTCAGAGTAATTAAAGGATTTTTGTTTTGCTTAATAAGGTATAATGTGACAGAGCTGTTATACAGAGAATAAAGAATTCTGCTTTGCCATGGACATTTAGAATATGAACACTTTGAGTTATGATAATCGCATCTGGGTGAGTTATGAAGGCTTTGATGTATGAGCCAAGGATGCCTTGACACTGTGGGAGTGGAGACCAGACTGGTTAACATACTTGCAGTACAAGAGAATACCATGCTGTCTGCCATGATCTAAATAAAGTTTCAAAAAGATTATGAAAAATATTTCGCATTAGCATCATAAAAAAGAGAGAATAGCCTCCAGAGGAAGTGCTTTGTAGACTGTATGCTCAGTCTGGGTGTCTGAGGATTCAAACAAGCGAGGAGTCTTCAGACAGGGCTCACACCAAACAAATGAATAAAAAATAATCTGAGCTAATCCAACAACATGCCAATCCACAGAGATTTACAGAGTCACAGCTAAAAAAGACTTTCAGCTCCACAGCAAACTTTAATCTATTACACAAAGCTTTCTGAAGCTTATGACGCCAACATGCAGTTTCAATTTGCTCCTTTTATCACGTGCGTGGATGCATGTGTGTTAGCATATGCATGAGTGCATGTGTATGTGCATATACGTGTGTATGCATGCATGTGTTGTCCCTTTGTCTGGCTGGCAGCGCCTGTCGGATGGGAGATTAACCACATTTTGTCTGAGCCCTGTGTGGGTTCAGTGTTTGGGACAGCGCGGCAGCATGTGCGTGTTTGGAGTCTTTTGTGTGAATGAGCAGCATCGCTCGCACTGCTGCCGTGTCTGAGCAGAACATAATGCAGCCTGCTGAGCTCTGCCTTTCCGCACTCCTTCACTGGCAGAGTAGGGATGAAAAGGGTGAGAGAGTGAGAGCATCCTGTAATCTGGTGATTGAGTAACGTGGAGAGAGAGAGTGCGAGAGCGTGAGAGCGAGAGAGTGCACGCACACAGAGAGAAATTAGGTTAAGTGGGATGAACATATTGTACCACTGACTGCAGCAACTGTCCCTCACACAACAGCAGCAGCTACGCTGGTATTTCGAGCCATGACGACTATTGTTTAAGAAAATCTTTCATGTTTGTGATTATTTTGACTCTTGTTTTAATTGGTAGAGCATCTTATAGACGTACAACAAGCTTAAAATACAGATAAACCACATAACTTTGTCGATTACATAACACAAATCTAGGTCTGCTTCACATATGCAAAATGGATAAAATCTTCTATAACAGTACATGTCATTTTTACATTGCGATATCAATGCTGTTTATCTTGTAAGGTGGCAACTGACTATTATTGCCATTAATAATAGGTCTGCCAGCTGTTTTCTTGATTAATGAGTTAATGTTTAGTCGAGAAATTACTCAAATAGTTAATATTATGGTCAATAGTTGCAGTAATTGTTTCAGCTCTTATATCTTGGTAAAGTATACAGTAGTACATTTTCTGGAAACTGCTTATAGATAAAATAACCAGGCAGCTAAAAACCCAGCTAATTAAATCCCTTACAAAGATATCTGACTTTCAAAATTAATTATTTTTGGCCTGAACACTGAACTTCACTTGGCCTGAAACTATCACATCATGTATGTATAAAAACAAGTAAATTATGCTCTCAAAATAGAGCCCTTTAATGCTTGTTTAAGGGGAATTCTTCAAACCACAGAGTCATCTAACTACTATTTACAGTGAAGCTTGTTCAGTAACAAGTAACCAAAACCACGAAGACCTTTTATTTGACGTTTTTACCCTGGAACAACCAACGGGCACTGTTCAGAGTGCAGTCCTATGAGGAAACAACAAATCCATCATCCTGTAAGCCAGCTCTGCAGATGCCTAGAAATGTAAAATCAAATCTGGACTTAAGGCAGCCAGTGCTAATATAGCATGGGAGCTACAACTCATTTTGGCATCCGGCATCAACTGGAGGCAGGCTACAAAAGTGGATAATACACTGACTATAGAGTAGATCTTCTGAAATCATGATAAAACTTTCAAGTTGATTTTTCAACTGGAATGCTAAAGGAAAAGGAAATTGACTTGAATCATTGATTTTGGCCATGTTTCCAATAAAAAAAAGGGAGACAGCTTCTAAAGATATTATACCAGGAGGGTATTTTCAAACTTTGAGACGGTGTGTTAGAGTTAAAGGGGGAGAGTTGCAAGGAAAAGATACTATACGAGGTGCATGCTGGTGTTATTGTAGTTAAAACATATATTACATACACATATTCTTAGATTCAGTGCGATAAATCCATAAAGCCATTTAGGAATCATAGAAAAAAAAGACGCTCCTAATAACTAAATAAAAGTTTTCTTCAGTATAAAAAATAATCCAGTAAGAGCTGTCTGCTAACAGTTAATTCAGCATACTTTTAATGGTGCCAATTTGCCAACATTAAAAAAAATATAGCCTAAAGAAAATAGGGCTCAAGTTGTAGACTACAGCAGAACTTACTCAATCTATAGCAACATGTTTACATCTTCTAAAGCCAAATAGAAGTAAGACAATTAATTGTTATAGGAGTGACAAAATCTATTAATATAAAGTTCTATAATGTTGCCCTATATATTCATAAAATACGATAATACTTGGAAGGGTGTTTAAAGATGTGGCTTGCTTTTTCAAACACTCTGCTAGTGCCAACCAAGAAACTTAGCAGTTGGCATCCTAAGAGCTATCACTGGGAGGGCTAAAAAAGAATTAATAGATGAGGGCTTCATGTTGGATGCCAGCAGATTGATTAACTTTGATGAATTCCCTTTTGAGCCATGCTACTAACGTGGCTTTAAGGAGGGCAATGTCTTTGGTTAATGACCATATACCTAAAGTAAAAACTGAAGACATTACCATAAAGCTCAGCTATACTCACTGTATGCTAACATGCTAAACCAAGATGAAAACATATCTGCTAAACATCAGCATGTCATCATTGGCAATGTGAGCATGTTAGCATGCTGTTGTTAGCACTTAGCTCAAAGCTCTGTCCTTCATAAGTACAGCGTCACAGAGCTTTGTTGTATTCTCATCTGTTCCCCATGTTTCATGATTAGCACTTTATAGAAAACATTAAATGTACATAAACCTGAATTAAAGGTCCAATATGTAATATATTAACTGTAACAAACAGCCCGACTGGTCCTGGCTAACACCGCCATGCTAACCCTGCTAACTGCTAATGTTACCGGAGGACCAGGCAAGCGGGCCACGGCTGTTTACAACGTATAGCCTGTTCAGCGGCCGTAGCCGACAACGGTGAGTTATTTGAAGCCAAGAGAGGGGGGCTGTTAAACGAGAAGAGAGGACCGTGAGTTTGCAGTGTGTTTAGCGCTTGTTGCCATAATTCTAAGCCGAAAAAGTGTGTCTGTCAGTTGGGTACAGAGCTCCACGTGAGCACGGGCTTTTATGTCAATTTAGCCAGCATCTGACATTAGCTACTCCGCTGTGCTGTGGAGTAATGTCTGGCAATGTGAGACAAGCATCTAGCAACATTGTTGGATGCTCCGGTCTCCACCATAGACAGTATGTAATGGACCAACAGATCCCGTTGCTCTGGACGGAGACCCAGTGAAGGATATTACAAGTACTTTTTCCAGTGAGCGCTGAGCATTACTGCGCAGCCTCCAACTGAAAGAGACAACGTAAATGTGACGTGAGCAACGTGTCTGAAAGTTGTAAGTCTTCTGATAGCTGTGACAAGAGAAATCTCAGTGATTCTGAATCTTGCAGAGACGGAGAGCGTAGATATATGTAAGGAGATAACATAGGCACAGGCTAATTAGTGCTAACTAAAATGCTAGTTAACATTACTAATTAAACTTAAACAGCTCATGTAAGTCGAAACTGCCTGCGAGCTTCTCCTGTACTGTACGCTAATTCCTCTACTATGCGACATTAAGTCGCGTGGTTATGACACAATTGTTAGCCTATTTTTACAAAAACGGCTGCTACGAAGCCATACCGTGAGATACAAGGTAATGGAGCCTCTTATACTTTGTTGTGTTTCTTTAGAAATAAACAATGGACAAATAGAGTCTTTAAACGCTTCAGATGTAAAATTATTCACTGTCAAAGTGACGTCAAAATGAATGGCAGTCAAAGGCATGCTAATGGGGGGTGAGTGCTTGTTAGCATCAAAATGGCGCCATAGGAGCTACGCGTTGTGAGGAGAAGCTTGCCCCCTTGGTCTCAGCCTGGCTACCTCCATGAACTTTGAGTCTGGGGAGGAGGGGGCGGGGGAGACGACTCTCTCAAGTATTTTGAATTTGTACTGCAGTAACTATTTTAAACACTAGCTGTCAGTATTACATATTGCACCTTTAATTGAACACCTGCCTGTAACAGAATACTGTAAGAAAACACAGGTGGAAAATGTGGGCAAGGAAACACCTCTGAGTCACTGTGAGAAGAGGGCAGATCCGCATGGCAGGGCACAAAAGGACTGCAGCAAATTCTGAAGTGAATAATTCACAAAAGCAACAATGGTGCAACAGCCATTGGTCCATTATGTAATTTGAGTAAAAAATCTTAACAGGATAAAACAGTGAACAAGGCGTAGGCGTCACCATCCACCACTAGAGAGGTTTTTGGCAAAGCAGAGTGAGCTGTAACAGTTTGTTCTAATTCTCTAGGGCACATTAAGAACTCACATTTGTTTTACACTTAATTCCAGCTGTCAGATTTCTTTAAGTCTTAGTCTTTGAGCGATAATACCAAAGAGAACTCAAATAGGCTAAGATGCAAACAAGTTTAGAAAACCAGAGGAACATCTGAAAACACTTAAAGACAAACAGTTTGACTGTTTAGTACGAGCTGCTCATATATCTGACGTTTACTCATCACGTGCCATTAGATGTTCGGCGTTGTATTTTCTAAATTATCCACTGACATACAATCATTGTAACAACGAGTTAGAGCAGAGTGTTGAGGCAGACAGCTGTATAAACTTTGTTCATGAATTAATGTAGGTACTGCTGTATCTTTTGGCTGCTGTAATCCCTTCATGTCGAGCTGCACGAGTGTTAAAGATATTCTATCAATTATTTAAATTATCTGAGAGAAAAAAGTCAACTCAAGCTTAAAATCTCATTTAAATGCAGATGGTAAAGAAGACTTTACATATATATATACACACATATAGGATTTTAATAAGTGGGTGGTCAAACCAAAAATAGTGCAGCGTTGGTGGGATTGTGTGGGTTTGTGTTGCTGCAATGAGAAGACAAAACATGACCCAGGAAGGGCGGTTTTGGGTGACAGACCTATGAATTTGAAGCCTTATCGGACACTAAAACACTACATAGTGGTTTATAATATGAAAAGATAGCATTTCACAAATCCGGAAGGTTATCAAGATGAAAATCTATGTAATATCTCTATCTTGACTATCTAATAATGCCTAAAAAATGCCAGAATGATTACAAAAAAGAAAAGCAATCTCCGCTTGCATGTACAATAATCCATGCGTGCAATATAAGATGATATTACACTAGGTTGCTGCGCAAGTTGAGCAGAGTTCAGTTGTCTTGCCAGAGCCCTCGTCTCATTGAAATAAAGGAGGAGGCTTTATTGTCTGACCACAACATAAATATGGAGGTCATTTTTACAATCCCAAGTGATTTACAATGAGACAGCTAAATAAAAGACACACAATGCTGTGTTGTGGGAATAAGTGCTGGGCCTGTGCTCCGGTGCTTGATTACTGCTGAGAAGCCAACCAAAAATGTCCTAATACTGTAGCTTCATTTTACAACATACCTCGCACATCTGGAGCTGGAAGAGACGCCGCTCCTTCTCCATCTCCTCGGCGATCTCAGCCCCGGTGATCTCAGTGCGGATCATCCCATGTTGCTTGGCGTGCTCTCGTTTCTCCTTCTCGATCTTTGTACTGACACAGAGGAAAGGACGATTACTGACCTTGTCAGTTTTTAAATAATGCGTGTAGGTTTGAGTTTCACAATTTGTGCAAACAATATTGCGGCCTATTATAAGCAGTGTTTGATCCATTATTCAGTACTCTATAATGAGCTGGATGGTGCAAATATGCGGTATTACAACAGCAAACTTTAATTATCCACTTACAACTTGGCCTCGTAGTCTTTCCATGCTTTGTCAAAGGGCTTCTTTATGTCCTGCAGAAACACAGGAGGACAAGCATCAGCAAACTACAAAGAGGTCACCCCAGGGACGGGGGTATTTGCAGAGTTGGAAGGCTACCAGAGTTCCAACAAATGCCTCACTACGCTCACGATTTATGCCCTGGACAGCCAGCGAGCGACCACGCCTCTCCTTGTACGCCGAACATCAACGGTTCATGACCCAGTTACTCGCCACTCGCCTCAAGCACAACACAAAGACAGTGTTTACTTCTTCAAGATTTACAGTGTGAGCTTATAAACAGAGCTCTCCCCCGTCTCTGTGGTCTCTTCTCGCTTATACACAACATACAGAGGTTAATAGAGAGAACGGGAGATGTGCTGACGAGGCATCTATTTTCCCTGTCCCGCTGCTGAGCTTTGCAATGAAGAAGGGGGGGGAGATGCGCCGGAAGAGTCAAGAGAGAGAAAAAAAATGTCAGGAAGAGAAACAGTTTTACAGTAAATCTTACCCCTTTCACGCCTTTCAAATCACCCTTCAGCAGCGAGTCCAGAGTAAAGATCACATTGTGGCTGAGGCTCTGGAGCTGTAAGAGGACACAGAGAACACAGAGGGTTATAATGTAGCTGTTGTCTGAAGAAAAAGATAGGAAAAATATAACAGTGCAGAGGCAGGTTTTCATATGAAAAAAAGGCTGAGGCAAGTATTGTCTGTGTAGCTGAAGCAGGATATAACTCATTAACTTTGTGCCATTGTTGTCCAAAAACAAAAAAACACAAATGATACACATCATTACCCTGGATGATGTGTCATTTGACCGGTTGTTAATAGTTTAAAAATAATAATTTGAGCTTTAAAGAATTACATCTTTGGTGTGAATGAATGGACTTGGGTTTGGGTAATGTAGACAAGGAAGGGAAATTGTTAAGCACTTAGAGATGGACTAAGGCATTGTTAGTTTTATTTCTCATAGTCTATTTATGGGATTTGTTGACCAGAAGAAAAATCTAGCATAACTACGGCCTTATCCTTTCACCTACAGTTGCAGCGCAACACTTTTTGCCGCTGCTGACTAAAGAAATCAGCAACATAAAAGCAAAAGTGCAAGGTAGTCTATTGAAGAATTAGCAAAAGCTTGTTGCCAACAGCTTGGGTTGCTACAGTTATGCTCAGCAGCTCTAACCATTAGGATCAGCAAGGTCATTTACAACAGTACTAAGCATTTAAGTCCCTGTTGTTGTTAGCCAAGTCTACACAGACACACAGCAGCGGTCAAGGAAGTAAACAACACTTAATGGGCGCTAATGTGCTTCTGAAGTGCCTGTCTTGCATATGGCCATCGTCAGAATCAATCCTCTACTGGCTGGCTGCCAGTCTGCTCTAACAGCCCATCCTAGAAGCATCTCTTTTAGTATACAATTCTCAAAAGGTCAAAACTACAGCAACACTTGTGGTATATAGAACAACTTTATTGTAAAACCGACGTGTTTCGACTCATGGCATTCATCAGGGTCATTCCCCTCTCCATGAATCTTGGACGTATGTGAAGTTGTGCCAGAAGCCCCCACTTCTTCTATAGTATACAATTCTCTAAAAAAGAATAACCTCTAAGAAAGATGATGAAAAGCTGGCCACAACGTGGCAAAATTTGTCTATAAAATCCTTCAATTTAAGCTGATAACACATGTAGGACATCTAGGACAAGCACTATTCATCAATTCTCATTTGTAGTGCACGCACATACCAGCAGCCCTCAGGGCCCAGTTATTGAAGTCTAAAAAAACTCACTCAATAAAAACACTCAAAATGGAAAAGACAAGAGTCGAGAGATAGAAAAAAAGAGACAAAGAGTGGAGATAACTTCACTTTCCTGCAATATGCAGGTAGCGCCAACAGGTGGGTGATTTAGGAAGGTTTATGGACACACACACACACACGCACACAACCACACACACGGCTGTTCCTGGTGCTGCCAAGTGTATTTATGGAGTCTAATCTCGTTGTCAGCCACACAGGAAGAGAGGGAGGGGGGGGCGGGTGGCTGGCTCTTCTTCCAACAACAATCATTCACAGAGGATTCAAACAGGACACATTATTCAACAGAAACAGCAGGGGAAATCCACGGCAGGCAGATAAGAGCCTCGTCTGGGGAAAAAATACAAAGCTCGGAGGTAGATATAGCCGCAGTCAGTCCGACTGTGTAAGCAAATTTTGTACAGTTTTAAAAAGGATCGTGATCGATGAACCTGTAGGCACATACAATTCTATCATTACATTTGGACTTTTGGAGGACTTTTATGGACTACATTCATCAATAACCTCTTCAACTTCTCCACTAAATTAAACCCAAATCCTAAACCATTTATAGAAGTTAGGTGAAGTACGTCAGCATGCTCACATGCTCACATTGAGAATTTTTCTTGTCCTCTCTGCATGAGGACAAGCGCACACACAAATGCAGAGCCCTCTCTAGGGCAAGCCATTCATTTTAATGACATTATAAGTGTTGACATGTTGAACTCACCAGGTTCTTCAGTAGGGCAGACAGCTCCTTGGTGAGGGAGGAGAACTTGACAAAAGCCGTTCCCAGGTCGGGGTTGTCCCGGCTGATGAAGTTGCTGCCAAATTTGTCCAGAGCCTGAGCGTAGTTCTCTTCATTCTGGACGTGGTCTGTGTTGGAAACAGAGGCCAACCACTGGTCAGTTTATCGTGCCTTGAACTCTGGATGATGATTAGCCTGATTAGCATGTGTACAGAAGAGGGCTGCAGTCTTTGCAACGTCCTGATGGGGGTATACTGCAGATGCAACGGTCAAACAGGTCATGGTTGGCTAGTTATCAAAATTCGGTACTTTGTATTACCAAGCGAAATATGTACGTAGCCCTAGGGCTGGGCGATATATCGATATTATATCGATATCGTGATATGAGACTAGATATCGTCTTAGATTTTGGATATCGTAATATCGTGATATGACATAAGTGTCTTTTCCTGGTTTTAAAGTCTGCATTAAAGTGAAGTGATGTACTTTTCTGAACTTACCAGACTGTTCTAGCTGTTTTATTATTAATGATTATTTATCTAAAATCTAAGTGTGAAGATATTTTGCGAGCGCACCAACTGTCAACTCTAGAATATATCGCCGCAATATCGATATCGAGGTATTTGGTCAAGAATATCATGATATCCGATTTTCTCTATATCGCCCAGCACTATATTAGAAAATATGGGACGTAGAAATAAGCGCTTAAAATGTGTAGAAGAAAAATTTAACAATTTAAAATGTTGGAAAAAACTAAAACAAACCTTATGGAGCTTTGATTTCATAAAATGTACTCCTGTTGTTATACTGTATTTATGTTTACATGTTATTGTTATTTGAACAGCTGAGCATTGAACCAGGTGAAGAAACCTGTTTATTATTTATTCATTTGATTTTGCAACTGTTCACTGAAATAGCCGGTTTCTATGAAACTACTTGTGACATGTCATATTTGGCTTTGACTTTGACTGAACATTTGCTCTCACTTTGTGGAAAAAATATTGGGATATATATCGTATATCGATATTTAGCCAAAATATATCAGGATATGACTTTTGGTCCATATCGCCCAGCCCTACGTAGCCCTCAGTATTGAAAAACACCTGGAATAAACAGGCTTGTAAATCTTCTAAGATATCCTAGCGATGTTCAAAATAACACAGATATAGTTAACAGATTCTACAATGGAAAGTTCTTCAGTGCAGCTACACAAGCAATACATGAAACGTCTGACCATAACCCGTGATTTTTGATCAGTGCTGCTCCATAGAAACTTTGTTTTATAAATTTTGACTATAATAAGTCATCTTTATAAGCAGCAAATGCCAGCATAACAAGATGTGTGGTTCTCCAAGTCCGTGAGACTCTACGGGAGCCGTCAGTCAAACAGCAGCATGATCCATCCATCCAGATTTACTACCTATGTTTACTACCGATGCATGAGGGATTTACAGAAAACGATGCAGGATTTAATCCAGTGTTAGTGATTATAGTTTTATCTGATTGATATCAGCCTCACTGTTTACAGTCCGCTCTGATAACACCATATCAGAGCTGCTAATGCAAACCCTACTGCTGCTGCTTCTTCAAATTGAAAGCATTGAATTGGCTTGTATTGTTAAGAAGCCACAGGAAACGTGATGTGGTTTTCACAGAGGTTAGTCCTAACTGGGATTGTTCATTAAAGACAAATTAAGACAACTGTCATTTTTGGTATTTTTAAACAAATCAGTTAAATTTTTTTGCAGGGAGTAATGGAACAAGAGCTGGCAGTTACAGTGAGCTGCGACCTTCGGCAGAAAAGGCCTCCCCGAGTTGGTCAAAAAAGGGCCTCGGAACACACGAAGCGACGCTGACTTGAGCGTACGTTCTGTGTGTGCGCGAGATGTAATATGTCTCCATAACAGCAGGCGGCGCTAATCTGTATTGTCGCCCAAACAATGAAAACCAGCAGCTGATTGGACAGCGGATTTTACAACCGAGCATAATGGTGGCTCGTTTGGAATACAATCTCATATTTTATGAAGATAGTTCACCGAAAACGTGTTTCTGAAAATATTTTAAGCGAGAAATAGGCCATGCAGTTGCTGAATCTGTCTTCATTTGAGATCGTCAAAGGTCAGTTTAAAAGATTTTCATCAGATTTTGAGAGACGTTAGTCAGGCTCATCTCGCTCGTCATTTCTGGGTTAGCGCTCCACCAATCAGATTGGCCATTGAGTCCGAGTGCCCGTCTTCCGATTCAACATGTCTAAATAGGCCCAATTGAAGGCTGACAGTTCCTCCGACTGACGACGGCACGGAACACACCGAACAGACTCGAGTCACTGACCTCGCCAGACTGTCCGATGGCCGACAATCGGGTTGGTGTTTCAGGGCCTTTAGATGCAGGCTGCACAAATCCAACTCCTCGTCAAGCTACGTAACTTTACTGTGACCTGCTGTTGAGTGGAAAACTTCTTCGCCAAGTGCAGCATCAAATCAAACCGTTGTTGCTCAAACATGATGGGAAAAGGTCAATTATTGACTGAATTCTTTACTAAAACAAGTTTGTTTGGCTGCAGGGTTCAAAATTTTAGTGAGTGAAGCAAATCTACCAGCCATATTTTACCAGGTTGATGAGTCCAAACCCCTGAGGCCTCCACCCAATGAGATCCAGTGTGGGTCACAGGACCACTGTGTTCCTGTTTTTCGATGGTGTGGGCTGTGGTGTTGTTGAATGGGTGGGAGGACGGAGGCATAAAGGAATTGAGCTGCTACTTTTTGGTATGATGTGTAAAAACATTTATGCACAAGCTAATGCATATGTTAAAATCAATGCATTGTATAGGATTGTATTAAATGACACCCTAAGATGACATTATTATGCATACTGTTTTTACATAGAGCATTTGACTGGAGCATGGTGCTAATTTTGTACAATGGCTGCTGTACTGCAAATGATACACTTGCTCTTTTGTTATATTTCTAACAAAGCAGCTGCTCAAAGAGTGTTTGCTGTTACCATCAGTAACCATAGGTGTCACAAAGTAAACCAGGACTGAAATCTTAAGGATTATAACTTTAAGGGTCCCATGGCATGAAAATCTCACTTTATGAGGTTTTTTAACATTAATAGGAGTTTCCCCCCAGCCTGCCTATGGTCCTCCAGTGGCTAGAAATGGTGATAGGTGTAAGCCGAGCCCTGGGTATCCTGCGCTGCCTTTGAGAAAATGAAAGCTCAGATGGACCGATCTGGAATCTCCTCCTTATGAGGTCATAAGGAGCAAGGTTACCTCCCCTTTCTCTGCTTTGCCCACCCAGAGAATTTGGCCCACCCATGAGAGAGAGAGAGACATCATGGCTTTCAAACAAGCAAAGTGGAAGTTGGTCAAGGCCACACCCCCACCCTCCACCTTGTAGTGGTGTTCAAATTCTCCACGGTAAATTTCATTCACTATATAGTCCACTATAAAATACCCACAATGCACAGCTAATTTGAGTGTACATACGATGTAGCCTACATTTTACTCCCGTATACCACATTGCAGCGCGGTAGTGTTTTCCCGGAGGAGGAGGAGAAGAAGAAGAAGAAGAAGAAGAAGAAGAAGAAGAAGAAGAAGAAGAAGAAGAAGAAGAAGCAGAAACCACCGCGAAAACTGAAAAGGAAAAATGGAACGGGCTTTCGTTTCTAAACAGTGGAAATGTAACATTCAACATATATACAACCTTCTACTATTCTTCTGAGTGCTCGATTTGTTTCAGGGACGTATTAGAATTATTTTAGTTTCGGTTTGTTTACACGATGCTGGGCGCGCCCGCCTCCGTCACACAAACAACGGGCACATCTCCTGACGCAAGTCACGCATCGATGTGTTTTCAGTGAGTGTCCAAAATCTCGTTTGGTCGTTCCCTATACAGTTCACTATTTAATAAACACTATATAGGGAATAGTGAGTGGGTGAATGAGGGAGCAGTTTCAAACACAGCTATAGAGTATGCTCTCACTATAACAAGATCCAGCCAAAGTAACCAGCTGGTGGCTAACTGGTAAGAAACTCGACTTAAGAGCTGTTCCAGTTGTTTTTGGGACTTTCAGAGTCACGCTGAGATTAAGGTAAACTGTCCTTTCTGTGGAGAACAAACAAACTTCTTTGTGGGTCAAACATCTGAAACTGTCAATTTACAGGGAGGAGGCTGCTCTGAAAAGTATTCAGTGGAAAATTACTGAGGCTCCATGTCACAGCAACGAGCAAAACAAACTCAGGTGTTGGTTTCTGGGACAGCCTGAAACACACACACACACACAAAAAACACCATCTGTCCCACAAAAGGCAATGTTCCAGACAAAGAAATTCAATCCTCATTTTTTGTTAAAGACCCCAGTAAGAAATCCTGGCCTCTCCTCTGGGGATTTTTGTTTTTGGAAAGGGTTGTGAGCACAAATATAACCATCAGCTAAAGCTCATTCAGGCCTGATAAATTTAGAAACAGTCTCACCCTGTCCTGAATTGTAGATGGCCTTCACTGATTTCTTCACCTTCTGCAGGGAGGTTCGATCCTGGTCCAAAGCCTGAGAAAAGAGGCGGAGAGGTCGCATTTAATCTTTACAGAACATACCGGAAACATTCACATCAAAAGACAACAAAAAACATTTTGATTTAATGCTATAGCAAATGTGAAGAATTTAGGGTATAAGAACAACAATATTTGCTCAGTAATTCAAAGCATGCATACTCCATAAAGCTAATGTAGACAGAGTGCTCACAATACAGTGCTTGACCCGAATGTGGCATAAATCATTATTTCACTACTAACTGCTGGAGCAAAGCCTCTGTGCTCTCTAATAGGCAAAATAGGGATATCCAATTTTATAACGGTTATTTAATACAATAATTATTCACAATGAAACATTTAAATGCTAGAAAAATAAACACTGCCCCTGACCTATTGTTACTGTGAGCTATGTTTCTCACTCCCTTGCAGTTTCTAGAGATTAATGCTCAGAGTTCAGCAGTCAAAGCGCCATGGAGTTAAAATAATGACCAATATAAACAGAAAAACACTTCAAAGACGCTAGTGGTTACTTTAACGATGATGCAGTATCTATACTTAGAGAACATTCTGCAAATCTATACAAAGCTATGCTAGTATGTACCTTCAACTGATTTACACATCACCCCCACCAAAAAGAAATAAAAAATAAAACAGCATTGCACAAGGAAAATTCATCATCATAAACATCTTCCACATATCCGAAAAAAAACTCATCATGTGCCCTTATTGCTCAGCTTGCTACCTGCCAGGGAAAATATCAACTACATCTGAAGTTACACCACATTCAGACACATCTTGCGTGCTGAATGTTTGATTTGTGGCCTGCAACCTAAACACAAGTACATTTCGTTCAAGGGGGCCCATTTTAAATTACCTTTTAACTCCATTTTTACAGCCTTTTAGATTTTACAGCCTTGCCTTTTATCCATCAACCTGCCTTGTAATAATCTTTCATTTTCATTGCAGTGCTGTTGTCTTCTGATTACCTCATCGTTGATTGCACATTTCTGTTTAACACGGAGTATGTTTTTCAATTTTAAGGATATGATTATTTTTTTTGCTGTTATTTTAATTTGGGCTTTTTTCTGTTTTTATTATCTTATTTATTTAATAAAACCTTGCAATAAATATATTTCATGATTATAATATTATATGGAAATAATTTGCCATCAGTAAACCTTCTCCAAACAGTGGCTTAAAAGTGCAACAATGCCTCAATTGTTTTTTGGAGTGACACTACTCTTATATGTGTGAATGTAGTACATAGTTGGTGATAAAATAAATTAAAGTAAAATAGACAACAGACGTCTGATATCTTCAGTCACTTGATAACATGTTTGGTGATTGTTTAAACCCCATTTAATCCCAAAGAGTCTGACTGATGTACCACATTAACCACTGTTATTATATACTCTGATGAACTGCTATTTGTTGGATTTTCAGTAAAGGAAATCATCCAAATTACTGAAATTATAAATAATTGGTTAAGAAATGTCTTCTAATATTTTAAAGGACATTCTGGTGCTAAAGCTGCACAAAGATTTTTAAGCAAAAAACATTTCACACAATCCTTCAGCTATGAACCAAATAAGAACCATTTTAACCTGCAACACTTTTATTTATCCTGGAGTGGACGAGAAACTAAACTGTATCTAAGACCAACAACTGCCCCACACCCAGATGATACAGTAAACAATGATCAATGGGTTTTTCCTCGTATGCCCATTATGCTGATATCAATACACCCCAGTCGATTTGCCCAAATATAAGTCCCTGGAGTATTCCAACACAGCACCTGCTCTGCAATTTTCTAAGTTTGAGGCAATTTACAAAGTTTCTAGTGTGATAAAATAAAAGAAAGATGTTTATTTGTTAGGAGCATACAGGAGGTAAGTGCTATAGGACCCTCCTGATCTGCTTCACTGCAATGGAAAATGCAGCAATATTAAGGCATTTATTCTTGCTGTGAGCCAAACAAACTGGATTTTTCTCAGCGCACACCTGAGCAACAACATGAAATCACCTGTCATACTGAACGCCATCTGTCTGCGTGACATCTATTATCGTTGCATTCACTGCAGGAAAGGCTGAGATAATTGTCGTTAAGCTCAGAAAAAGTGGACACAAGCAACACAAACACACACCTGAATTACCTATCTCTCCACTCAATGATTTAAAGTGTGAGCCAGTATTGACGGCTTTCCCAATTATTTATTGACAGTACAATCATTTCATATCCAGCCTGTCTTAACCAGAGGGAATGGAACCATAACTCTGCTTAGTTTGCTCGTAATAGATGATAAACACCAGCAAAAACACCATTACATCAAGGTCAGGCGGTTAAGAGCAGAAGCACACATACAACAGAGAGCTAATTAAATTTCACAACATAATTAAGCCGTCCTTGGCCTCCCCTGGACAATTTTACATGGCTCTTTCCCAACTATGGCGACAGTACTTTGCCGCCGCAGGGCCCTTTCTACCGGGGCCGAGCCCTTTGATCCCCCTGCGTATGGGAACAGACTCTGCTGCCCAGTGCCTCTCCACACTGTCTCATTATTTAGCCCTGTGTCTGTTTGGCTAAACAGTGGCCCAAGCAGGCTTGTGACAATATAAGATGCTTATAGTTCCATTATCTTTGCCAATATTGTCTCAGTATATGACATTACCTTGATAATTACTATAATTAAAATCTTCAAACAGTATGAACATTCTTAAAATGATGAATAAGCTCAACATCTGAGGTTACTTTTCCCCGTGACCACTGTTCTCTGATAACATGAGCGAGGTGCCTCCCTATGGGAAGTCTACGGGAGTTATCCTCAAAAGCCATTTTGTGTGGGGTTTTATTATTATTATTGTAAAGTGAATATCTTTAGGTTTTGGACAACTCATAACATCTGAAGATGTGACCATGGGCTCTGGGTAAATGTGACAGACATTTTTTCATTATTTTAAAGACTACATAATTAATCGAGAGAATTAATAGAGAAAATAATCAGCAGACTTCATTTCCACAAGATTCATTTTCTTACGACAGTGACTCCAAGCAGACTCCATCCAAATGATTAGACACGTGTAATACCGCAAAAGTCACGCATTAGATCCCCATTACAGCCGAGACATTTACTAACAAGCTGCGTTTCCTCGCCTCTTTGCACCACACTAAACACCGCCCTCGTCACTCAGCTCGAGTCAAACGCCTCCAAAGTCAAATCTTTGATTATTCAGAGGTTCTAGTGCCATGTGCTGATTAGGATGAAGAGCACGAAACAGAGGCTGAGCAGGCAGGCTGACTTTTGTTGTTCTCATGTTGAGAGCAGCTGGCGCCGCCACCCAAGGGTCACCCATAATCCACTCTGTATGTGTTTGTAAATAAATATTCAGCCGTAACATGAACAAGCTTGCACATATTCACTTCCTTAGCCGTTTCCTTTTGTTTCGATTTTCTTCATGAGATTGTGCAGACATCCATACGTTACTACGTCAAAATCTGATGCTTTACACGGTTTGTTGTAGATAACAAGTCTGAGAACATTTATTCAAAATCTCAGTAAGTTATTAGAGAAGATAAACAATAAACATCTACACATTGGCCAGCACTATTTCAGTGGTGAACGTGAGTAATGTAACTTGGAGAGATGGTTTGTTAGAGCTGTTATCTAGCAGCTTTTTAGGGAAGGGAAGAAATCAATGAAATAGCTCCGTCTTGGCACGCATTCTTTGCAAACCCTTGGCAACAGTCAAGAATGCATCCAAACTCTGCTCTCCAAAAGGGCCAACAACTATTGAATATAGTAAAAGGATTGTTGTTTAAGCCAGGAACCAATGGCAAGCCCCCACTCGATCCAGGGGGATAAGAAAGTGTAACGATGCCAAAACATCTGCGGTCGCTCGTCTCTCCACTCGAACAGCAAGTCATGGATGTGGACGATTTATTTAGTGCTGCTGAGAAAAAGAAGCAAAGAATAAAGGAGAGTCAAAGTGAAAGTGGAAGTCAACATGTCAGTGTCAGAGAATGCTTTTAAGTAGAAGTCGGTCAGAGACAAAGCCAAAGAGGTCAAGGGCCAGGTCAAAGGAAGTGAAGGGCGGTGGCGATGAACGGCAGTGACGGTGCACGGCATAACCAGTGTGTAAATAAATTCCCTTGAAAGTTTATAAAATGTCTGATGTTAAAAATCAGGAGGCAGAAAAAAGATTTCTGGCATTTCATCCTGTTCAAACGCCACTTTTAAAGATAAATATTCACATATAAAATCAATCATGAAAACGTCAATCACGATTGATATCATATATTATATTGAATATATTTATTATTGATATTGAATCAACAATTGATAGGGTTGATACCCAAAAAATAGATCCATGTCACGTTTGATTACGTTCTGGGCACGTAAACACAGCGTACTGCTATTCTGTGCATGTGTGCAGCCATCATCATTGTTTTTTTCACAGAACTTACACTAGGGGTGGATCTCATTATTATTTTGTTGATTTACTGATTAATAGTTTGGTCTATAAAAAGTCACAAAATAGTGAAATATGCCCTTTTTAACTTCCTAAAGCCCAAGTTAACATATACAAACATATATAATGTTTTGTCCAACAACCAGTCCAAACTCCAAAAGGTACTTTGTTTACTATCATAAAAGACAGAAAATATATCTGGATAAGTTCATATTTTAAATGCTGGAAAGCAGTGAATATTTGACATTTTTGCTTTAAAGAATTACTCAATTATCAAAACTGTTGCAGGCGTAGTTTTCTG
The DNA here is from genome assembly GCF_004354835.1 of Perca flavescens. Classification (NCBI taxonomy): domain Eukaryota; kingdom Metazoa; phylum Chordata; class Actinopteri; order Perciformes; family Percidae; genus Perca; species Perca flavescens. The sequence continues at coordinate 18,758,857 of NC_041352.1, forward strand.
TCGTTCGACTAATCTAAACTCTAATTCACACAACACATCATCATAAAGTCATTAACAGAAAACAGTAAAAAGAAATGCTTAGTGTTTGGCAAGGCATTTGCTGGTAGTTTTTTTTATTGATGCTTTCACCTATGGAACTGGTACATTGGTATGCGTATCAATATTGGTAATTGTGGTCCTTTTATTACTTGGTATCAAAACCAAAGGATGTGTTATCACCAGCCTCTGACTTAACGGCGGAGGTTTCTTTCTGGTGTATTCTGAGTGAGAAATTGAAGCAGGTTTTGATCAATTGCGGTTGAGCAGCTATGAAGAGCATTTGGCAGCCACACAAACCACTTCATCAACAACAAATTCCATAAAAGAATCTCAGCAATCAAAGGCTGGAAGGTGGACTGATTAGAGTTACTGATTGGGAGGAAAAGCTCCATCCTTAAAACTTGACACAAGTTTGCAGCAATGGAAAGCTGGGAGATATGATTAAAAATAAAAGAAAACAGCTTTTATTAGTTAACGAATCCATTAGTTGTTTGCTAAAAACGGAAAAACTACCAAACATTTGGAATTTCTAGCTTCTACAATGTGAGGATCTGCTGTTGTTCTTGGTTGTATATTATTGTAATTGAAGTATCTTGGTGTTTTGGGGCTTTTGGTCAGACAAAACAAGACATTTGTAGATGTAAGTTTCTGGCTTTTTATAGACACAAAATGTATAGGAAAAAAAGTCAGTTGTAGCCCTACATTATTATTTCAAAGCCCTTAAAGTGTAACCCATTTGACCAATAGGGTTAATGGAGCTGACTTCCTGGTTCCCAAACAACCACACAAAAACAGTCATGCCCAGGAGGTCAAAGCCTCGGGGGAAATTGGCGCTTTAAGTGACTGGGCATGACTGACTGGAGGTTGTCTCAACTTCACGCTTCCTGCCCGAGGCCTTATCCTCCCTCAGCAGCCCTGCCATTTCCCCTGCAGCCGTCCTTTGACAGGAAGCAGGAAGCGGCCAGGCTCGTCAGTGTCCTATCCCGGGCAGGCAGCACTCTGTCTAATGACACCAAGTGATCTCCGCTGACAGCTGAGAATGAAAAACAACACGCTTTCTGGCTGTCTGGGAAAGTGTTGTGTTTTTTTTCTCGATCCGCTGATCCACTCTTGAGATTCCTGCTCTGTCACTTTCATGGCACGTTAGTCGTCTTTCTCATCTCCTCCTTGAACACATCCTTCCAAGCTCCTTGAACCTCGCTCTTCTCCGCCACCTCTGCATTTGGCATCGCACCGGAGGGGCGGCTGTGCTGTTACCAAGGAGATGTGGTCTGGCCGTCTCACATGTCGACTCAACATTCTTCACCGTGGAGATTGTGGGAGGCTGCTCTGACTAACTGGCCTGCTCTCTGTTTGTCAGCAGCGCACTGGGAGTCAACTGTGCCACTGTGGCAGATTTTATTCTTCACCCAGCAAAGATTGGAAACACGAGTTCTCAGAATTGCTAATATGCTAATTATTTCCTAGAAGAAAACAGGAAAGGGCACAATTATCAAAGGACTTCCCCAAAGACAAGACACAGGGCTAAAAAACATCTGCTCTGACTTTTTTTAGAGGGAACCTTATCTTTTATTTCTGCTTCCTTTTATACAATTGTATTCTCATTGCCTTCCTGGCTCACAACAGCTACAATGAAAAACTAAACTAAAACTAAACTAAAACAAGTGCACGTGTGTATGTTTAATACAGTAATAAAGCCTTGCTACTAGTTCAGTCTGAGTGAAGTCCTAGAGGAGGAGATCAGTCTGTCAGTCAAATCATTTTGTCTGTCGGTCGGTCTGTCTGTTGAGACTATGTGGCATGACTCAAGCAGGAAGGGTGGGGAGGTGCTTTCATTGGCAGGAAACAAATGCACATCCCTTTCTCTGGGCCCGCAGACAGAGAGGCCTTTAGCTCTCCAAGTGGAATGGGAAAAATGAGAGGATGTAACATTTCCAAAAGCAGCTGAGTTCAGATGGCCTATTTTCACTCACATACACACACACACACACACACACACACACACACACACACACACACACACACACACACACACACACACACACACACACACACACACACAGTACTGAAAGAGAGCAATTGACTGCCAGTGGTTTTGGTTAGGAGGTGTATCAGGATGACCACATGACTGATGTAGTGCATCTGAAATGGCAAATCAAATGAGAAGGATCAAGTGAGACTACATCTTTTTCAGGGTTTTGAAGTTAATTAGGATCCCATAAAATCATCAAGATGAAATGGTCTTTTTCTGAATGGACTGAAGAGGTTTAAAAGCCAAGATCTTTACCTCCTCACACTCAAAGAACATAACATTTCTACAGGGGGTTCTCGATCAATAATTTAGCAGTCACTTGGCCACACGCTGATACTTTCAATTCAAGGCGTACTTTTTGTTTTGCAACAATAACTCAAAACACCTCCCTCAAAATACTCACATGTCTTCACTGGAGGACAGTGTAATTAGTGACAGACCAGTGTTTGCAACTAAACTGTAGGTGATCCATCAAAGTGAAAAATGAATTAAATGTGCAAAAGCTACATTATTATTATGATGTGGTGAGGCCATTTGCCAGAATGGGCTGATTTTAATTATCCTTTTTGGTGGGAAAACTTTGCTTGGATGCCATATAGCACCTTTTTAATAGGGAAAGAAAAGGAACTGGCAAACTCACATTATCCTTTGTCACACCACTCATGTTTGCTTTTTGTTTAAGGCCTTGGCAAGATGCTGTAATATGAAGTACACTAATGAATGAATCAATAAGACTAAGAGTCTACTGCTAACGCCAGAATGCAAGGAATTACATTATACCCAAATTCCATGGCAATCCATCTAATAGTGGAGTTGGTTGAGATATTTCAGTCTGGACAAAAGTAGTCGACCGACAGACAAGACAGACTGAGCTGCAGTGTAAAGAACGCCTTTGCTTGCTTTTCCATTCAGTGCTTGATCTGCACATTTTAAATTAACACTGCCTAGGTGCATTATATCAGACCCCCGGTGTAATATTACCCCTGGCCTACTTATTACCTATTCTCTGATTAACAATATGTTCAAACATCATCTTATCATGATAGTGTATTTATTTTGCCTGTAATGTTCAGCCTTCTTTGTTAGATTTTGCAGCAGCGCAGCTCATTAATGTATCGCCTTTTTGCAGCCAACTCTCAATTTCCATCCGTAGCAACCTCCCATTAGCACTTGAATGTCCCACAGAGGAGGTCCAAACAACAATGAAATTTCAACTGGATCGCCATGTGATAATAATGTTACTTTGACAAGGAATAAAACATTTACTGTGGTGATATAACAATCTCAAGAAAATAAGACTCTGTAAGCTGAGTCACTGGCAGTTTATGTAGGATATCTGTACTAATTAGCGTGTGTCTATTGCGCGAATCTTGACCTGCTAATGTTATCGACCACTAAGAAGTCAATACAAGTCAGAGATTACTCTATTATGTATTGCTGCTATTAGTCCTGCTATTAGTATCCTGCTCTAAGCTCTCAAAGAAATGAACTGCTCAGCTGTGTGCTTCCTATGGTGAATTTAGTGAGGCCACACGGTGGATAAAGACAGCTCACAGAGCTGCAAGATGCTGGCTCTTTGCTGCAGATCTCGCAGAAACTGACATGCATGTGTGCAGCCGGCGAAAAGTCAAGCAAACGTCCCTCTGCGATACTCGCACTCAGCCCACCACTTGTTTCGAGCAATGCACATGTATTCACAATCACACCCACACACTGCTGCATTACACCTACCATCAAACAAGCAGCATACCTTTATCTGTGTTGTGTTTACCAGTCAGGAAGTCATTATTCATGTGAGGCAGCTGCTATTAACAGCCTTTAACAGGAGAGCAGTGGGAGGAACTCGCAGCTGATGATCTAAAAGTAACAGCTAGCATCTTCTTTCTTCTAGTGTTTGATGTCCGCTGCAGAGCAAAGAGGTTGTTTGTTTCCTAACAAATATGAATCTCAAAACTCACAAGCTATAACAAATCGCTCTATGTGAATATGCTTTTAAAACATTTAGTCCTTAAAAATGCCAAATAATGACAAAGAGGGCTGCTACCAACGATTATGTTAATTAAATCGTTTGGCCTATAAATTGAGTAAAAATAGTGACTCAACTAATTTGTATTGTCCAATCAGCAGTCCAGAACCCAAAGATTTTCAGTTTACTATGACATAAGACAATCTATTGAATCTATTAATTTCCTTTGAGTCATACCAAGAAGGTATGTCTTATCTTGGAAAACGCAGATGATTTCGCTGTCTCCTGTCACTCTCAAATCATTGAGAGGCTTTTCTTTCAACTTCCAGTTCAACACAAGAACCAGAAAGAGGTTTGTTCACCCACAAACCTCAACAATGTGAAACTACTTCACCTGAACATACCAATCAATGATGGTGTTTAAGATAGGAAACCCATGTCACATATTCGCATTCGCACAAGTGTGATAGGGATCCAAGACTTAGACATTCTCAACCTCACCACAATATTAGCTGCTGTTCCGGAGCTTTCGATCGTATAACATGATCTTCCTCCCTCTGTCTAAATACATATATTAACAAAAACGATAATTTTTACATTAACTTAGGCCTACACTATAAACATTTATATTTCCATGACAATTGCGTAACTCCAACTGCAGTGGAAGATAGTTTGATACAATGACAGAAAATCAATTAGAAACTATTTTTTATACTCAAGCAAAAGTAATTTTTTAAGCCAAAATGGTAAGTATGCACTGGTTCCGGTTGCTCAGGTATGAATAGTTGATGTTTTTTCTTAGTACATAATGATATTAAACTAAATATCTTTGGGTTAGGGATTGTTGGTCGGACAAAACAGGACTTTTCAAAATGTCAACTTGGGCTTTGGGGAATTGTGATGGGTATTTTTTGACTGGGAAAATAATGGAGGCAACAAGAGATAATGAACATAATAATTGTCTGCAGCCTTAAACTACAGAGTGGACCTTTTGGTAACATTTCTTTTTGTGGGTTTTATTTAAGTGTTTGTCATAGTATTAATCAGTGTTATATCAACAATACTTTAATAAGTATTGATTATTTATAACACAATTCTACACTAGAAGAGCTGGCAAAAGACCAAGACTCAAATCACTTACTTATCTCACTTACTTCTTCTCTATTTAACGTTTCTATTTATTTATTACTGTAGCTATGTTATTTTTGTTACGTTATACACTTATTGACTTTTCTTACTCTTATTTTACTTTGAATTTGACTGAGCAACTGCAACTATATAATTTCTCTGAGGGGAACAATAAAGTATTCTGATTTGGATACTGAAACCAGCGCTGTGTAGAATGTTCAAAGAAAAACTACTCAATGCTTTTATCGCTAATCTTTCACTCATCATTGATTGGCTGATAAGCCTGCCAACTCTGCTTCCTACTAACCCGCTGCCCACGTTGTAACACTTCAGGGCACATGGCCAAAGAATGTGCTCCCTTGATAAACATGCACAATCATTTTCTAGCCTCTGAGTAACGTTTCTGCACAACCGCTCGGCCATGAGTCCTTGCCCAAAGCCACAGACTCTGCATAGCGCTTTACAGCATTCCTTGAAGTTTTTCTGCAGACAAGTCTCAAATTTCACACTTTATTGGACTCTGCCGGGTGAGAGAACAGCTATTCCAAAACCACAGGTGTATCCACTCTGACAGGCCATTTGGATGTTCAGATATTTTGAGCAACTGAAAATCCAGAGGAACAGAAATAAGCTTTTACGGTGACTTCAAACAAAAGCTTTAACCAATCTCAATGCACATATCCACTTGGATTTCCCCATTTGTCTACGTTCAGGAGCAGTGACGGGAGCTTTGACGTATGCTGTCATGATGTGGAAAAGGAAGAGATGTGACGCTTTTCACGGACATTAAATGGCATTAGAAAAAGATGTAAACAACTTGTCTTGAAGGACTGTCAAAGCCTTTCCTCCAGGCTTGAGTGCACTTGGCTGTTCTGGGAAAGGTAGCGTTCAAATTCAACATTTAAAAGCTGCATCGATTGTTAAGTTGCAGCACGCGCATGCACGCACAGTCTAGGGCCAAACATTATCAAAGCTTACAGACAAAGATACACTGTTTATACCCCTCAGGCCACAACAAGACAGCCAGTCGTCACATGACAACACTGTCTCCTGGTTCTGCAGGGCAGTCCTTGAGGACAATGTTACCACGATACAAAACAAAGAGCCCAAAAAAGATGACTAGAGGATGAAAAGGCTCTGTACTCTACTATATGTGTCACGGCTGGATAATGTTTTCAAAGGCAATTATAATTTTTTCGCTTTGTTTTCTTGGCATTAATAATGTGACAATAGTTGAATGTAAAGTATTGATGCTTTAAATTAAAAATGTAATCTAAACTACAGTAAGGATGAATGATAGTCACTAAGGAACCAGAATCTACAGCCATGCTAGCAGCTCTGTTAGACACAGGGGTGCTTTGGCTAAATGCTAACTTCAACATGGTGTTTTAAGCGCCCAATGCCTCCTTACAGACAGCGCTGCGACCGTCGACTTCAAGGTACCTAACCCTAACCATAACCATTGCCTAATCCTAGTGCCTTCCAGGCATTTACCATGAAAACCCCGTAAAATATGACAGCGACAGTCGCTTGGAAAATAGTGTTATGGGCACTGAATTTGATGAATTTACTGTTTATCAGACCCCAGATGAAACAAGAAGCTAACATTAGCAAACCCTATGGTACATCTGCCTTTGACTCCCCGCTGCAGGAGACTGTATTGTATTCCCCATGACACGCTGTATTAACATTACAGTTTAAAAGGTTTTCCAGGTTAGTGGGGATGCAAAACCAACATTAAAAAAAACTTAGTAATGTTCCCTCAGCATATTGTTTTGTTGCTAACCTGTATGTACAATGAGCATTAACACCTGTTTCAGGTAACGTCATTGTTCATATTTTGGAACAATGTTTAGTAATGACAGTAATAGTGTTCATAGTGAGTGACAACGTGATCAGAGATTCGAAAAATGTGTTATGTACTGTATCTGGTTCATTAGCTATGTATGTGTGATGTCTGCTGAACGGACTCACAGTAGTAAAACAGATTTTATTCTGATCCAAAGACTCTTTCTGTGAGAGAAAGGACACTATATTCTGGAATTTAATTGTAAGATATATGATGCTTTTTAAAAAGAATTGACCAAAATAAGCGTGATTATTATTTTTTCCATAATCGAGCAGCTAGATAAGTAAGTAGTAAGTAAGTAAAGTTTATTTATAGAGCGCTTTTCACAGATAAAAATCACAAAGTGCTTCACAAGGTACAACCACATTGAAATACATTGGATGAAGATAAAACATTTAAAAAGTCAAAGATAAATAGATAACGCTAGATGATAAGTCAGAGGATCACCAAAGTAATTCCAATTCATCCTGAGGGGGACAAAAAAGTTCCAATTTGTACCAAATTTGGTACAAACCAATAGTTGTCAAGACATTTAACTCAAAACCACAAATGTGAACCTACTGGTGATGCTATAGGACAAGTCCAAGTATCACCAAAGTCAGTAGGATTCATCCTCTGGGAACCATGAATGTCTGTACAAAATGTCACGGCAATCCATCCGATAGTTGTTGAGATATTTCATTCTGAACCAAAGTAGTGGGCTGCTCGACCAAACTGACAGACCAACATTGCCATCCCCATAGCCACACTGCTAGCATGCCCAGTGAAAATGTGGCATACAAGTAAGTCAGTAACCTTCATTTAAAAGCTGACATACTTGTACGAGACATTAGCGCTATTGTTATGAAAATGCATTACACTTGGTAGCTGCATTGATGGCCCACTGAATTTCTCCATCAGAGATTAAAATGGCTGTCGATGGAGGAAGACTCTAACACCATCTCTCCATGTGAGGAAGGCTGCCGACAGATGTGAACACTAACTCACTCTTCCTCGCCTAAATCTGGGGTAGAGCAGGGGGGATCAGAGTGCCGGGGCAGAGTCTGGTCCGGGGCTAATCCGCTGCCGGCTAATAGCCCTTGATGATATATGCAGTGCAGCTGTGGCAGGAAGGTAGGCCAACAGCTGTGGCCCATAGACCGATTATCAGATTTCAACCACAGACGGCAAACAAGCCGACAAACAAGCAACACAACACACTCTCACCTCCTGCTGTGGGAGACAGAACAAATTAGAAAATGGCTTGGAGGTTTGTTAGTATTTACTCAAAGCAACAGTCCCCCCCCCCCGGATGTTATTTATTAAATTAACTAACAAACCAGCACTGTACCGTAGCTGTTACTTATGCCATTTTCCTGGCATACTGTACAGACTGTAGTGGTTAAAACTGTTAATGTCAGTCTCCTAGTTGTAATTCCCAGTTGGAAATATTGGAAAATTCTGACATTTAATATACTGTATCTCACTGGCTGCTCCAACATTCATTCATCCAGTTATTTGGATTCTGAAGACAGCGTAAATGAACGTGTGGTACAGTAGCTAAGCTAGCAGACTAAATAAAGCCCTTTAGCCTGGACTTTTATTTCTTTGCTAACACATAAAAGCAGCCGAAATACAGCAGTGGAGTCTTTTTCCTATTCTAATTCTCCCAAAACTTTGATAATTTATGCCATTTCATTTCCTTCATCTTTATCGCCTTTTCTCTTTCCTCCACTTTTAACTTACATGGTAAATAAACATCACTTAGCCGCCGTATAATATCTCCATTGATGATATGAATGCTTCAAGGCAAAGAGTTAAAGTTGAGGAACTACTCAGTAAGCACTCTAAACCAAAAACTATGTGCTTGAGTCTGAACTTAAATCAACAGTCTGAAACACGTCCACACAAAAACACTACTTTACTGTGGGTACTACAGGTCTGCGATAGCAGGTAGGTAATTATTGATTCAAAGATTCGAACTTCATCTACAAGAAATTCAAGAAAATTAAGCATTATGGCAGTGGTGTCACCGTTTTCTTTGAAACACCATTTAGTCACTCAGTCCGCACTGAACTGCTGCATTTCTGAACTAAGTTGAAGTATCTTGCAAATGACCACTTTAACTGCTTTTTTTTTTTTTTTTTAAACAGTGCAGTTTAACTGGAACAAGATGTCATATGGGTAACGGCGCCATGGGACAAAATATGCTCCCATTCTCTCACACCATATGATGCACTGGGTTTGGTGACACAGGGGACAAATGATGAATAAAAAGCCATAACTTAATTAATAATTGAATCTGACACAGCTGTGCTCCTCAGTTGCTAATGTTGCAACATGGAGCCTTAAATAGCCAGCACTCAGTTTTGTTATGTAAAGCCAACTGTGATAAAAATATGCCTTGTCCTTGATATATTCATCATTTTTAATGATAATGTGGGGGGGGGGGCAACTCAAGCAAGGAGGCAAAATAATCTGTTACCAATTAATCTATTTGCATATCTAGGGATAATTTAGATGTTAACCAACAGCACAGCAAAATCCAACAATTAAAAGCATTTAAACATGTATTTTAAAAGTACTCAACACTCCACTAACAGACAGGCACATGGTGCTCACACAAATGAAGTCAGTGTTAGGTGATCGACGGTAGACATTCCCCAACAGGGTAACACATAAGCTGTGAAAATGAAACCTCCTTTCAAAAAGAAAATCCCTGACTTAATAAGACTTTCAGGTAGATTCCAGGTCAAAGAACCATTCAACCATCCTCTAAAGCCTAACGACCAACTATGTGATGAAAAAAAAGAAACCACGATCTGTTCTCTGTGTAGATATTGTTATGACTGACTCCCTGTTGGTGGACTAGATGTAACATGTGACGAGGCGGAAACCTCACATGACAGCATGACGTCTAGGAAATGACCTCAGGTGCTTTACAGACAAACAACTTGAAGCTATGACAATAATTAACAAATAGTTCATCTGTTACTTTTATAAACATTTGGAACCCAAGAAGAAACGACCATGCTTTTGTGAATCATAAACACAATCTCCCAGTAGATTTCTTTAAAAGGAATCCATGGATGTTTTATAATAAACAAACATGGTCTTGTTGTTTACTTTCAAGCATTTCTCACCAAAACTTAGTGTGTGTATCTTTCAGGCCTTACAAACATGTTGAATTTGTTTCCTACGCACTTCTGGGTCACTGCTTTTTTTCTCCCCTGTCGTTTTGATAACTTCTGGCTTGTTTCTGGCTTTATTTTAGATAATATCCCCGTAATTAGGCAGTAAGCAACATCCTCTTACTTCCACTGTTTGATAACGTCAATTATGAGAATATCAGACATTGTTTCATCTATCGGGGGCTATATAAAAAAAGAAACTGTATACTTATAGTATAGCCTAATAGTGATTAGACAGTTAGTCAATCGACAAAATAATCATTGGTAACTATTCAGCTATTCAAGCAAATATGCCAAAATGTTCAGGTTGGAGCTTCTCAAATGTGAAGATATGATGCCGTTCTTTGTCTTAGCTTTATGACAGTCAACAGATCATTTTGGACTAAACTAGACACATGATGAGGAGGCTATCACCTCCTTGGGATCAGGGGTCACTGTGATGGCCACGTTTCACCATCCTGATATCTTATAGACGAGATGATACTTTATTTGCAGCCAGTGTATTTGCAAACTTGGTGCTCGGTCTCCGTTGCCTGAGTGGGTGAATGAAAGAGCAACTGACTGAAAGTAGTGAGGGATTCGGCCAACTGTTGTAGGGAACTTGGAAGGTATAGATTCAAGCTGCAGAGAAAACTGAACATGATACTGATTTCTGCCCCCTTAGGCTACGTTCACACTCGAAGCTGCCAGTGTCTGTTTTACATTATATGGAGTAAACCGTGTTTTCAAAGAAGTCCAGAGCGCCTTTTGAACCGCCACCGCCGACCTTTTTTTTGCAGCTCAAAGCGTCTTTTTAAAGTTGGAAAAAGGTTTTCTGAAAAAAAAAAAACACCTTACGTCAAACGCTTTTTTGACAGCCGACCAATGACAGGCGGAGATGCCATGCCTGTCGTTTTCATATAGATATAGTCAGAACACAGCAAGTTATATGATATGAATGTAGGGCTGGGCAATATGGATCAAATATGGAAAATCAAATATCACGATATTTTGGACCAAATACCTCAATGTCGATACCGCAACGATATTGTAGTGTTGACTATTGGTGCTTTCACTAAATATTTACACAATGAGATTTTTTTTTGATAAATAATCATCAGTAATGTGGATATAATGACTAAGTGGATAAAGGCAAATAATAGAACAGTTACAACAGTCTGGTAAGTTCAGAAAATGACATCACTCTACTGTAATGCAGCCTTTAAAACCAGGAAAAGACACCACTTATTACTGCCATATTACGATATCAAAAATCTAAAACGATATGTAGTTTCATATCACAATATCGATATAATATCGATATATTGCCCAGCTCTATATGACTGTGTGCTCACTGTACAGGGGATGACTGTTGGGGAACTCGCTTTGTTTTATGTAACGTTAGCACCGCTCCACATAGCGCTCTAGGAAGCTGTAGCTGTTATAGCAACAAAACGCACCAGCTTTTGTTTTTGTACAAAAGCGCCCTAGTCAACTTTTTCTTTCATGGCCTTGAAGTGAAAACTGGTTGTTCACATCAACTTCAGGTCGTCTTGGTGCTTTGCTAGCTTTAACAGTGCATTAGCGCCACATTAGCGCTACAAGCATTTCTGCATGTATGTTCCAGCTTGCTCTACAGCTTCACTAGCGGTCACAATCTCCACGGGGCACCTTTTAGACAAAATTCTTCTGAAATAAGAAATCCAACATTAAACTGGACTCACACTAACTCATATACATTGACATAAATAAACTTTTAAGCTTTTAAAAGAATGGTAGGAATGTCCTTTACTTAACAGTTGTGGGACATTTTAATAACTAGATATTTAGCAATCTTAGAATTACTCTTCAACGACTTCAGGCAATGACTTTCACTCCAATATACATACAAAGGCAGCGGTTTGGAATAAAACTCCTCATTCAGCTTTTTTTTTCAAATACACGATAGTATCATTATACCGCTGCTGCGACTGAAAAGGCCGTTATATAAAAGTAAAAAATATAAAGGGCCTCTGCCTATTAGGTCAAGCCCAGCCATGCTTGAATAGAATGGGAAAAGTCAACATTTTTCATGTGATGTGGTGCGAGAGCCATGCTCAAAGGAATGCCAATGCAATGAGGGTTTCCCTTGTATCGCTGCTATGGCTCTGTGTGGTTTAGGAAAGCAAACCCAATGACGCAAAGTACCATCTGTGGGGTAGAGAGGCGGACAATACATGCCCCACGGGGGAATAACAAGTGCCGGCTGCTAATATTAACTTATATCAGAGAAAGCTGGAGAGTCAGAGTAATAATATGTGACATTTTCAAACAAGCAAATGTCAGATTTGCTGTTCTCTGCTGCTGCATAAAAACGCAATCTGCTTAGTAGTATTTATAGTCAGTTGAGTTAATTGTGTTTTCTCTTATTTGGTCTTTGGGAGGAAAAGATGAGTTTTACATGCTATAGGCTGCAGTTTGTGGAACAAATCAGAGATGCGGTGATATTTTGTATGTCAATAGCACATCGCCGGGCCCTGATATAGTCACAGTCACACTTTTGTTTGAGTCTGTACAGAAGAAAATCATATTAAAGATCTCAAGATGATTTTGTGTTTTTAAAGACTTCATGGTACACTTATTATGGAGCTTCTATTATAACTATTATTTCCAATTAAAATTAATCTGCTGATTATTTTCTTGATTCATCATCAGGTCTATCAGTGTCAGAAAATGCTGAAAAATGTCCATCACAGTCTCTAAGAGTACAAGGGGAGCCTTTAAATGTCTTGTTTTACATTTAGTTTACATTTATATGTAAAAAAAACAGAACAGCAGCACGTTTTTGAAGAATATGCAACCAGATGATGTTGTTGTTGATAGGTTTGCTTAAATAACTAATTGATTGTCAAGATAGTTGCCTATTCATTTTCCCTCTATTGACTAATCAGTTATACGACAAATTGTTGCAGCTCTAATTTATTGTGTTGCTAAGGCAGTTGTATTAGCTGAAGGAACATTCTCCTCGAAAACAAGATCACAAAAATTCCACAAACAGCGAAAAATAGCAATGGCAAATCTACTTTAAAATAACAGTATAATACGTACTGTATTATATAGTAAGTTAATAGAAGGCAATTCATATTGTAGCCCATATTGGTGTATTTATAGAACGAATAGAAGAAAGCGGTAGTTACCATTATCAGCCATCTTAACTACTACAGAAATGATTCGTCAATTGTTTACAGGAAGTTATTCAGTGACAATTTGGGGTTAACTGTCACAAGCTGTTTGCCAGTAACCCGAGTGCTTGTGGCCCATTGTTCAATACACAAACCAATACGATCAGAGGGTCTTAAAACCCAAAAAGTGTTTTCCTCTTGATGCCAAAATGTGCTTAGCAAATTTCATGACAATCTGCCAACTAGGTAAGAAAGAGAAATAAAGAGATAGGAGCATGGATTAACAAACTAAATTATTTGGCAATATGGTTAGTAGCTGTTAAGATATATTGCTTTGGCTCAAGCGGTTTGACAAACCAGCTGACCAACAGTGTCATCCTTATGCTCCACCACTTGCAGACAAAAACACCTTCATACTTTTGTGTTACAGTGTCTAAAATCAATTTTTTTACAATAATAAAAAATACTTGTTGTTAGTTTCAGCTATAATCTCTGGAATCTGGTTGAAAAAATGATTACCAACTACAGTCTCTCCAACCTTACCAATGGAAAATCCAACAGCGCTTTCTGGGAAATGCAGTGGGGAAAAACACCACAACTATGACTGCTTAGCACCAAAGATGACACCAAAATAAAACCCACACCACATACTAACACAGCTTCCTGTTTGACACCCACACACAAACACAATGCCCCCATCTCCTGTGCCTCAAACAGCCAAAACAGCGAGCCAGAAAGGTTATTTTTAAAGACTTGATCTCTCCATTGCACTGCTCCATTGTTATCCATATTGCTGCAATGATCCAAGTGTAAACAGTAAACACCTTTGTGTGCTCTGCTGCCGCCCCCAGGGAGAGAAAAGTTGCAGGGTGGATGCTGGTGATGACGACTCGTGAATACTTTTGTGTCATTATGCAGTGATCAATAATTGATGAATTAAGACGATATGATGCTGCGACCATATTTTTTTTCTTTTCTTTCTTTGCTCCTCCAGATGACTCAGAGAATGACCGCAGGTCAACTCACCCCCCTCAAGTTACAGCATTAAATATTCAAGCCATACCTTTGCATAATTTACTTTGTCAATGTACCAAGTAAATGACTTGGAGAAGAAAAAAAAAAAAAAAAAAAAAGAATGAATGCTTTCAGTTTGAGGACAGGAACCCAGAGCTCTGCAGAAACCTGGGACATTTTAAACAAACTCCTCTTCAGGCAAAGAGACGCCGAAGGCAGTTTTACTTCACTGCAGCAGCTCTGGGTTTATGATGCAAGTGAGTCCTTACATGTCTACGCAGGGATCAAACAGGGTAGCTAATTTTATTAAACAGACACTAATCTAACAATATTCGTGGCTTATGCTGCTTGTGTTTTTGCCACAGCCTAGGTCTAATGGGTGTATCCCAGTTTGAGTTTCCTAACGGGCCGACTATCCTCGCCCCAAATGTTTCAGGGGCATCTTTCCTTTGTTTAAAACACTGAAGAGCATGTTGCTCGCTCTTTGGTACCAGTATAATGGTCTTCCTTGTCATGTGATCTCTGCAAAAATTCCAGAGCGGCTACTGAAGCCCAGCGCACATGGCGGCCCAGTTTCTAACAGATGTTTTTCGTTTGTGCTGCTGCAGTCTCTGGGTTCAGAGGCACAGAGCCAGAGAGGTGATTCATGATGCGAGCCTTTTCCTTGTTACAGTCAGCAGACACAAAGTGTGCTCCGGGTTGAGAATAAACATGGACCTGGTTCTGTTTTGGTCTTTTTTATTTTTTATTTATTATTATCATGATATAATAAGCTTGTAAATGATTGAAGAGAGATGTGATGGATAGCACAGACTGCTTGCTGTAGCTGTCAGGAAGTTGAAGAAAAGACTAGGCCTGTGTTTTCTTCCTTTAAACAAACATATCTGGTTACTGTCCTGTCCTGTTCATCGTAAAGCTTACATGTGATGTGTGCACATATTTAATCACAAATAAACCCCAATTAGTCATTTTCAATGTTTCTGCTTTACATGAGAGATTACACTAAACACGGCAAGTCTGAAGTCATTCATGTCTGCAGCTAAATGTGTTTCAAAGTGGGAAATGAGGTCACGTTTTGGCAGTGAAGGTGTGCGCTTCCCTGGTTTGATGCTCCATTTAATCATAGGAAGGATGCTAATGGAGGGGGGGTGGTGGGGGTGGGGAGGTGGGAAACAGAAACATATACACATAGCAACCCACCTGACTGGCCTGATTACACCCCCCCCCCCCTACATGATCAAGGTGACACAGCACCGTAGAGTGTGAATTTGGGGTGCGTTTCTGCACAATGTGTCACTTTCGAGAATACAATATATTGTGTTTGAATGCAATCTGACCTATAGGAGAGTGGGGAATCTCTATAATCCTGAAACAGTTTAATCCAGATTTGATTTCCAGTGACTAGAGAAGGTTTTTCTCTCCGTCTGTCACACACACAGACACACACACACACACACACACACACACACAAAACCCTGTCAGCATGCTCTGAAGCTGCGAGTTATGTAATGGTGAGCACAGAAAGCTGCAGGCCTGAGTGCACATCCTCTTATTCCCTACACCACCAAAACCATCCACCCCCTCTATTATTACTCTACATATCTGGCAAGAGAGAGCAGCAGATCCACAAACGCACAAGCTGAGAGTTCACCTACACACACCTATGAGTGTGGGGGAAATGTCCATTTTTTGCAGCAGGTAGTTAGATAGAAGTGTGCAACGTTAAAATATAATGCACTTTTACAGCAACTGCAACTGCTCAACAGGTGCAATTATTTTCTTTCCTGGTGGGCGAATGTGCGACAGAATAATGCATTTGGGTCTCTAAAGGGATTTTAAATGCTCTCACATATCACAAGTTGACTTTAGGTTTGAGTGCATGTAGCCTTGGTTGTATATTATGTGCATTCCACTAATAAAACCAGATCCATTAGCATTCAAGATTGATTTTCAATATTATAATCTAGTTGTGTTGTTTATTAGGCATCTTCAATCATCCATCCATCTTGCAGGCAGGCTGACATCGTGGCCTTACCTCCTCCAGCACATTCACTGTGTTCCTGCAGCTCTGCAGTCGGGTGGTGAAGCTGGATGTTGTCGGGGAATTGTAATCCTCGGTTGTCTCCGAGAGAAACTCGGACACCGATATTTGATCCGGCATCCTTTAACGGGGGAAATGCCCACAGGAGGGTTGGCGATGAATGCTCAGAAAGTCAAAACCATGTAAGATGTCAAAAATAAAGAAAAAGCAGTGGGAGTCTGGTGCAAAAGCGAGCCGATGGAAGGGGAAAGCCGATTTTCCTCGCAAAACTGTGTGAAACTATCTAATCTATAAAGACGTGTCCTCTTCTCCGGTGACTTCTCAAATGACTTCACTGTTCCCCAGGGGCCATGGGAGGAGGGAATTATACCTAAATTTCTGCAGGCTGCTGTGTCTTTTCCTGGGGAGGATGTCTAAAAGCGACGCATTTATAAATAGTGTCAGTCTGCGTCTAACTAAACCTCGGAGGAAAAACCACCGTAAAGAATAGCGGATGCCCTCATTATGCTCTACAGATGTTCAATAAACCGCTTGTCGTCAAAACAGCCCACCGTAACCAGCCTCTGTTTAGAATCTATCATAGTCCATGGTCTGCCGAGGTCGTCTTGAACTGCAGCAGGGTTTGGTCCTCTCTTCTTTAGCCGTAGTTTATGTTTTTTAACGCAAAACGCCGCCGCCGACACATTCACTGCCACTCTCTCCTGCTCGGCCGCGCTCGAGCTTCCCAGAGCTAGTGTCAAGCTAACCGGAAAGAAATATGTGATTTCCGGTCACACTCTTCAAAATAAAACAAAGGGGGACTTTTTGTTAATCCCCAAATGGATGTTTGCACGATTCATGTTTTAAGTAATGAGAAGTATTCATTTAAAAAGAAGATGTTATTTAAATGTTCTTGTCACATATAGTAGGCCAATCCAATGAACATATATCAGTCTGCAAAATAACCCATAGAGTGTTATTATATAGCTTACTTTAAAAATAGCTGCCACCTTTTGTCACATTTTGTTGCTGTTGACCAAGACGCTGTGGTTAAATGGCAAGTGTGTTAAACTTGAGAGAACCATAACTCAAAAAAATTGGCAAAGGGTTCAGCATTTTACCGCACCAAATGAGGCACTGCTTTATGCTGCATGTGTAGGCTGGAAGCTGCAAGGTACTTGTATTACAAATAGTAGCCAGTTCCTATATTATACATGCATTGTAAATTAATTGTAGCTATACTACAATTAATTTGCAATACATGCACAGTTTATGGGAGTCTATTTGAAGTTAAGAAATGTCAGGACGCTATAAGCATCTTAATAGAGCTTCTGGTGATTTATAAAAAGAAAAAAAATGTCATCATAATGCACAAGTACAGCCATTTATGCAACAAAAAGCATTGAACTCTCGTCACGATAGAATTTGACTTTTTTATTATGAAAACAAAATTATCCGTTTTCCGGTATTTTGGTACCATTGGTGGCAACTTGACGCATTTCTCTCCCACCCATGGATGTATAACATATCGCCTGGTTGATGGGGCCGAGAAGCCACTCTGCGCATGCGTGATCTCGAATCTGTGACTGCAGGGAGAGGAGAGCCCCGTTCGACTGTAGGCCTGCCATAGTAGCCATGGAATTCGTGACCATATAAATATATATATATAAATATATAATATATTCGTGACTGTATAAAATGGTCGTTACCTTCTTCTAACCACTTAGAGTTGTTTAGGCTGTTCATCTCTAGTTTTAGTGCACTCAAAGAACAGCCTGCAACACCCCTACTAGTTTTTAAATATCCACTTTTTAAATAGTTAACATAGAAAAGTGTAGCCTATAGGCAAAGCTTTGATGTGGTGTATGATGTGTTCTAATTTTTAATAGACCTAATTAGTTTTTCACTCATATTCTCAATTAGAAAATCCTCTCTATTTCCTGTACTAATCCTACTAGGGCACTAACTACTCCAAACATAGACCGCCACCTTGTGGCTGTTCATTGCTATTATTTTCTGTTGTTTTATGCCTTAAATGGGTTGTCCTCAGGCACGTATTAATAACTAATAATTAGTATACCTGTAAGCTTGGGTTCCGTTCTTCATGTTCCAAACTATAACTACAATGTTATCAGATGGAGGTTCTGTACGTGTAATGTATTTTCTGGTAAAATAGGTTAAATTATTGGAATTCTGTTGACATATATTTTTATTCTGGCTTTTAATTTGTAGTATAGGTATAGCATTATAATTTATTTTTTTTACCCTGGTGTTTATTTTATTCTGTTGGCTTTTATTTATGGATTTAACATGTTAATGTCTTATTGTAATTTTTAGTCTTGCTCAATTCTTTTTTATTATTGTTGCCCATTTTTTGTTTCCATCTGTGTTGTTTTAATTTTGCTCTGTGAAGCACTTTAGCTGCATGTTTGCATGAGAGGTGCTATACAAATAAAGTTGACTTCAGTAACGTCTAATCATTTCCTTTTTACTTTATAAACACTGACCGGAAGTTCCGGTCTCGCTAGCAACATAGCTTGGCTTGTGTTAGCTTTAAGCTAGTGAGTGTTGATAAAGTGAGTTGAACGTAGGAGGAGCTTTCGGAAATTCGTCTCCGTTTTAACAACAAGAACACACGTGAAAAGGTGGCTATTGTCGCCGATTACCTGGATACGCTTGTCATCTCGCACCAAACAGCCTGTTGTCTTGAAAACTTGTGGGAGAAGTGACAACAGACAGAGTTCAAACTGAATGGCTGAGGGCTCCTCAGGTAACGTTAACTTGTTAAATGTTGTCCAAATAATTTATAATTAACTTGCTTGCTAAGGCTTTACAGACTCTCTTTATGTGGTAAGTTAGCTAGCTAGTTTTGTTGCACAGCTAACATTAACTTTCAGCTAACATTAGCGAGCAGCTAATTGTTCATTTACGATGATACACGTTTGGCTTGCTAAGGGTTGCTAACGTTAGCCTTTCATATCAGGGTCATTAACTGACTGTTTTTTCTTTCTGTATGGTGTCATCAGGCTGTTCGTAGCTGACGTGACAACACGTGACTGTGGAATTTGAAAGCCAACAGTACACCTGACCTGTGATACAGTACCATGAGCTAATAAACATGTGGCTGGCTTCTTCTTTTCTTCTATGTAATTCTTTATTAAACATTGTAAACCGACAGACATTCAGCAGGTCATAGACATTCTTATCAAATCTTACAATACATATATAAATACGCTGGAACGCATATCAATCAAATGATATATAAGAAAAGTTAATTAAATATAAAACATAATAAATAAACAATGACATTGTACACATACAGAAAATAATTCTTTAAAATATAACTGTGCGTGTTCACCTTTTTGTTTGTCATAAAGGGTTAATGTATGAATGTACAAATTTAATTCAACCAGAAAAATGTTAAGATTTGCGAAGGGCTTCTTTGGGAAGACTCTTGCCATATGTATGTGAAATGTATTAACTACAAGCATAAGATATGTCTTGTAACTCAGAGGTTTATTGCTACATTTGAATTTAGTAATAATGTCTTTAGCCAAAATTGTTAGTGTCCAGTCTTGCTATAAACACATTTCTCCATGTCTCTCCAAAACATAGATGAAGGGGGGGGGGGAAGTGACAAAACAACAACTTTTAAGACTGTGTCACTTTTTGTATTTGCAGACCCACCCGACCTTAATCCAGATGATGCGTCCCATCAAAGACCCTATCAGCATCACAAATCCGGAAGAGGCCGGCCCAGATACAACAATGACAGAAACCTGAATAGCTATGATCCTTCTCAACAATATGGACACTTTCATCAGGGCTTTAAATCCCAATTTAGCCATGATAATTCAAATGATGCATTGCATCAGCATCCTTTCTACCAAGGAGAGGATGGAGCCAGAAGGCGAGGCACAGGCAGAGGTAGAGGAAGGAGAGAAGGGAATAGAAGTGTAAATGGAAATTTTGGGAGCTCCAGTTGGCAAAGGCCTGGAGGCGACGTTGGCCTGTATAGTGGTAACAACAGGGGTGTTGGGGGGTTTCACTCTGGGACACATCCCATGTATGATGGACCTGATAGACCCAGCTGGCGAAGAGAAGATGCAAGTAAGAATTTTGAACAATCCAATGAAGACCCGGATACCCGGGTTAAAAAACCCAGGAAGTTTAGCCAGGAGCAGAGGAGAGGACAACGAAATGAAAGGGGTACTCGCTTAAAGGAGAACAACACTGTAGTAGAGGGTCAGAGGTCAAATGACACCAAAGGAGAAAGCCTTCCTTCAGACATCAGGGAAAGAAGTCAGAGGAGCAAGACAGGTCCAGACTCTCAGCATGATGATCATCAATGGAAACCCACTGAAGCAAAGCGACGGCAAGGCCCAATCAAACCGTCATCTGAAGAGGAAACGGGCTCAGAAAGGTGGGCCGGTGTCCAAGATGACTCTGGGCGTGGCAGATCATCTCAGGAAAGTAAAGCTGGACAAGGCTCAGGACGACACGCACCCCTTCAGGCCAGGGGGGGGAGAAGAACACATCAGCAAAACTACAGGCCAGGCCAGAGGAACTGGGACAAGATGCCAGAGAGCAAAGAGACACAGACCGGTGAGACTAACTTCCTGTAAACTCTTATATAGAAACTAAAGAGGTAGTGCTATTTAACCGCTTTGTGATATTGCCCTTAATTTTCATATTGAGTAGCTTTAAAGTTTCTCTAACACTGGTTGACAATATAGTATATTCTGTTTGTGCTTATTCTAGCCCTTCAATGAGTGAAACATGTAGTTTCACCAATATACATTTTAGATATCTTGTGCATCATTCTATACTCAACACCTAGTAATTTAGCATAATATATTTTGGTAGAATTCTGTGGGTTTTAACAGGGCTCCTCGGGGTAAATTAGGAATCATGATTTTTTAGCTTAGAATTGATATCACGATTCTCTGCCACAATTTTTTTCTCACAAAGCGTAAGTGGCAGTACCAAACATAGATTTTTTTTCGGCACCTATAGCACATTGTGCATCACCACAAGCCTGTAAACATAGAGGCTTCAATTAATAAAGAAAATAAAGTACACACTGGCCATTTAAGTACAGTAGGCTACCAAAAATAGTGACATATAACACATTGAAGTAAATATGGCCCTGATACAGGCTCTATCTGAACTCCTTGAACATGTCTTTACATCATTAAAACATGTCAATATCAAATGCTTTCAATAAATTAATTGAAGGAGAAATCAAAGTAATTTAAAAGTTAAATCATGTACAGGGGTGAATCGAGATCGCGATTTTATAACGATTTATCATGCAGGCCTAGATGGCGCTGCCTAAGGGTTCTTTAGGTTAAAGAAGTTAATTGTCTGAATCGCTCTTGTCTCCTGACCCTCTGATCTCTCCCCTCCACAGGGTGTCTGATTGAGCAGCTGTCTGAGGAGAAGTATGAGTGCATGGTTTGCTGTGATGTCATCCGGTGCATGGCCCCGGTGTGGAGCTGCCTGAGCTGCTTCCACGTCTTCCACCTGAACTGCATCAAGAAGTGGGCTCGATCCCCGGCCTCTCAGGCGGACGGTACAAATTCACAGTCCACTCAGTGTGGTTATCTCTGTGCGGTTACAAAACAACAGGCCCTCAGCATAATCCACTGTAATGCATAATACCGTTGTGTAGATGGACAATACCTAATCGCTGTGGCCCCAGTAACAAAAAAACCCCCAGCTCTCAGGCTTTGAAGTTCCTGCTGCATCAACAGTGTATTGTGTTGCATTGCGCTTTGGGGCCAATGGGAATATCCGCTGTTCTCCCTTCTGTTTCTCTGAAAGCTTATTTAAAAACAAATGCATGATTTATATTAAAACAAAGCTGTTTTTCAGAATCAGCTGAAGGTTGGCGCTGTCCGGCCTGCCAAAATGTTACACTGAAACAGCCGATATCCTACACCTGCTTCTGTGGTGAGTGACTGTTTCATTCGTGCAATAAAATATATATTATAAACCGTAATCTATTAGTTGAGGTGGGTAATGTATAATTTGGTCTGGTAACACTCTTTTGTTCCCCATTTTAAAATGCCTATAACCCATCAAGTCTGTCACCAAGGTCATCATCTCTTTTTGTTCCATATTTGACTGACAGGTAAAGTGACAAACCCCGAGTGGCAGCGCAGTGAGATTCCCCACAGCTGTGGTGACATGTGTGGGAAGAAAAGGAGCGGAGTGGACTGCAACCACCCCTGTAACATGTGAGCCTTGAAAATCACAGGAAGACTGTATTTTGATGGTGTCTTTCTTTTGTAATCTTGGGTTATTTTCATGGAAACAATGTGTTGGCCTCCATGCAACACTTTGGGGGACAGTACATACAGCAAGAATTAAATAAAATAATTAAAAAAAAAAAGTATGCAGCAAAAACCACACAATACAATTTTAAATTTAAAAAACCTGTGATAATTACAATGTAATATGGATTTTGCATGTATTGTTTAACAATTGCACATGATTATTTTAATATAACTGTGTATTTAAATGTTATCAATCCAAAATTCTCTTTTTTTTATCTTTTTTTCTGTCTCCGTTCAGCTTATGTCACCCTGGACCTTGTCCACAATGTCCTGCCTTTATAACCAAATCCTGTATCTGCGGGAAGACCAGGTACTCTACATTTCAATCATGTTTGCATCTCTCTGTGTATCTTATGTATGTATCTGTGTGTTTGTGTTACCCGAAGAGGTTGCTTCATTTGTCGGAGATTTTGGCACCATAATATTGATGGCTATATCTTTTCAGTCAACCAATGCGCTGTGGCCAGGGTACAGTGCTCCAGTGTGACAAGGTGTGTGGTGCCTTACTCAACTGTGCTAAACACACCTGCACCCAGGTGTGCCACAGTGGGGCATGTCAACCCTGCCAGCTGCAAGTTCAGCAGGGTGAGTCTCACTTTGCCAGCTCCATACAATGTTCGGACAGATTAAAAAAAAAAAACAATTGCCCTCCAATTTTCTTTTAAAACTTGGCAACCTGGTCTTTTAAGCAACTCATAATTTTCTTGTTTTCATTTTCTTTAGTATGCTATTGTGACGTTACCACTCGTAAAGTCCTGTGTGGCACAGATAAAGAAGGATTTGATGGCTCAGGACATTTCTCCTGTCAAAAATTATGTGGGAAGTAAGTCTGACCTCGCGGCATTAATGATGTCCATCCTCTGTTAATAATAAAGCTTCTATTTCAGTTAGACAGTTTCTCACTTTCCTTCATTCAGGATGCTAAACTGCGAAGCTCACCGGTGCCAGCAGGAGTGCCACCGCGGTCCGTGCCAGCCATGCCCACGCTCCCCGAGTTTGGTGAAAACGTGTCCCTGCAGTCAGACACCACTGACCAAACTCCTGGAACTGGGTTACTCTGAGCGACGAAGCTGCTCTGATGCCATCCCCTCCTGTGGAAAGACATGCAACCAACCCCTGGCTTGTGGCTCCAGTGGTAAGTGTCTTAACTAGGATAAAGTACAGGTTTGTGCACACTCTCCTGCTAGATTGTTAATCATTTCTCATAACATAGTGTAACTGGTTAATGGTGGGAAGTGAAGCTATGCTTGCACAATATATGAAACTAACCAGGTACAGGATATGAAAACATGACCTGAATCCATGTCTGAAAGCTCTTAAATGTGGAAAATGTCTAGTAGCAATATTTGGGTATTTGGGTCCAACAAGTTTATTCTATTTAAAACCATCTCTTTAATAAAATGACATGAAAATATAAATGTGAACATAAAATGTTTTTGAATGAGTGCGATGGATTTAATCTTTTCAGTTTTGCTTCCCGAAATACAGTTTTTAAAATGTAAAAAAAAAAAGAAAAGAGAAGCCATCAAACGTTATGATGTCGGACTTTATCTATCCGCATCTAAAGACCTTGTTAAGCCTTAGGTTTTTATATTTGCTTGCATATTCTGACGTTTTTATTTATCCTCCATTTTCTGGCTCTTTTCAATCCTGAGGGACAGTGTTTTTAGTTTGGGTGTTTGGACATTATGTTGCGTTTGCATGCATTGTTCTAACAGTTTGTCAGGACTCAAAGACATTGTGTTATTTCAGACACCATCCATCTGTGTAAGAAGTTGTGCCACGAGGACAGCTGCGGGCCCTGCTCCCTGAGCTCGACTATCAGATGCAGATGTGGCTCCAAGACCAAGGTAGGCAGAAACCCCAACAGAACGTCATTAGTTGTGCTTTTAGTTATGATATCAAAGAGTTCCATGTCTGTGTTTTTCAGGAGGTGCCATGTGCAACGATCCAAAAAGAAGGTGAGATTTAAACAAATTCAGATGAAATTGAACAAATGTGAGATCACCACCTATTTACACTGTCTGGTATTTCACTTCTGACTATTTCTATTCCAGAAGAGCTTGTCTTCACTTGTGAGAAGCGCTGCAACAAGAAGCGCTCCTGTGGCCGACACAAGTGCGGCGAGCTGTGTTGTGTGGTGAGTATTCAGTGACTCTTTGTCAATTTTGTGTAGTTTATACTGTCCAAACTGCAGATAGAATTAAACAAATTGATGTTAAAAGTGGCAAAAGAGCTGAGACGATGCTGGTGGCGTAATTGTTGACTTGTGATACTCTGTTTAATAATATAAAAAGGTTTTAGACTGCTGAACATGTGGCTTTTATTCCACCATAAGCACTGTAGCCAAGTTAACCTGACAAATGTGTATAAGTAAAGTGCTTGTATAAAACTGTACAGTGATGTAAGGTTGAATGCCATTTAGCAATCTGTAAGCTTAAATAGAGTACCTACAATCGTTACGTTTATGGGAGTTTTAATGCAACCTAAACACAAAGAGGCTAGATTCACATCTGGAAGGGACGCACAAATTCATTACAGCTTGCAGCACACATCTGATCAAAGTGTTGACAGCTGTTATATATTGAATTCAAGGTCTTACAATCAATCAAAATAGCAATTCAAGTTTGGTTATTGGGACAGCACTAAGCGATAGGAGGTGGTGTCACTGGTTTCTGTCTGTCCGTCCAGAATGTGGAGCACAAGTGCCATCTGATCTGCGGCTACAAGCTCAACTGTGGCCTCCACCGCTGCCAAGAGCCTTGTCACCGTGGAAACTGTGAGCCCTGCTGGCAGTCCAGTGAGTCCTGCAGGCGTTTTTAGTGGTCCCACAGCACTGTATTTTTATAAGCCAAGTCTCAGAAGTACCACATAGTTATTCTGCCATTCCAAAAAAAAAAAAAAAAAAAAAAAACTAATTTGAGGTTTTTATATCCTCTTTGTGACATTTTTTGTCCTTTTTGTGGTATTACGTCTGGCCATGATGTTGCCACACAGCTCATATCCTACGTGGTATCCCATGATTCCTTCCGTGTGTAGGTTTTGATGAGCTGGCGTGTCACTGCGGGCTCACGGTCTTGTACCCGCCCATCCCCTGTGGCACAAAGCCACCAGAGTGCAAAAACATGTGTACGAGAAGACACGAGTGTGACCACCCAGGTGAGATAAAATAGCAAACGTTCACACTGCAGTTTATAAACTGTAAGTGAGAATCTTAACATGTATCTCTCATTTAGTGTTCCACAACTGCCACAGTGAAGAGAAGTGTCCACCTTGCACATACCTCACTAAGAAATGGTGCATGGGAAAGCATGAGGTAACATCCCCTGAGCTGACAATTTGCATAACTCGTTTTCTTCCGTATTTTTTATTTTTTTTAGCTCCTGTGATTAAAGTGACACTTTTTGGCCCACAGCAACGCAGCAACATCCCGTGTCATCTGCAAGACATTTCATGTGGCCTGACGTGTAATAAGCCACTACCCTGTGAAATGCACCGCTGCAGGCGGATCTGCCACCGGGGCGAGTGTTTGACAGGAGGCAGATGCCAGCAGCCCTGCGCGCTGCCCCGTCCAGACTGTGGCCACCCGTGCTCCGCTCCCTGTCATAAAGGCAGCAGCTGCCCACGCACCACCTGCACTGCCAAGGTACAACACACCGCCACAGAGAGCAGCTGGACTTCCAGTAGCTGAAATATAGCTTACAAAGTTTGTGCAGATGGTTGTTGTTACATCAAGGCTTTGATTCATGGGCAGTTTAGGCATATTTTCCCACCATCAAAAGTTTCTCCTCAGTTTAATAAACTTATTCCCCTGATGAAAAATTTATTTTTAGTCCATACCTTCAGTTGTATGAATGTGTCAAATCTCTAATTATTGAATGTTATGTTCAAAAGTCAAGCTTTGTATTATTTTTGTTCCTTTTTAGCTACACGTGGGCTAGCAGGAGTTGATTGAATCTGCTGTTATAGTATGTAACTGTCGTTATTTATTTATTTATATATATATATATATATATATATATATATATATATATATATATATATATATATATATATATATATATATATATATATATATATATATATATATATATATATATATATATATAAAAAGTTAACTTGGATGAAATAACATTTCAGTGGCAGTCTTCCAAATTCAAAAGCTCAACAAACAATGAGACCTTTCACAGCTGCAGGAATTCTTCACATGAGCAGCATCCAACTTTCAAGAAAGCAACCTATTTGTCTCCTTAAAACAACCTTTTGCACCAGACTGAAGTCTATTCCCTCATATGTATAACGCTAGTAGTGGAGTCTGATTCTTCACTTTTATTTTTTTACAGGTTGCTCTACAGTGTGATTGTGGTCGAAGAAAGGAAATGGTGGCCTGCACAGAGGCAGCCTCTTCATATCAGAGGTCGGTTAAACGCTTTCTGTATTCAGCTGTTTGAATTTGTAATATGAAGTGGTTGAAATGTCCCTAAATCCTCTGTACTGCAGGTATGCAGCCATCGCCATGGCCAGTAAACTGTCTGACATGCAGCTCGGTGACTCCATGGACATTGGCCCGTTCCTCACTAAGAAGGAGCTGAAACAGAGCAGGTAGAGTAATGGAGGAAATCAATGATTAAGAGCTGCAGCCAAAGCTATTGATGTAAAGTGTTTGCTGAAAGTGACGCACACAAAATGGCTGAGGAAATGGACCTGAAAGGCCATTCTCTGCAGTGATTTTAGTACGGTTGCAAGGCGTGGCAAGGGGCAGTTTTGTTTTTTAAATCAATATGAAACATTATTTAAATGTGCTTCTGCATAGAAATGGATTTCCTGTTCACTATGAGTGATTACTTTTTGTTTGTGCATTAATATTTAAATAAATCAATCAAAGGTAATGCATTTAATGGATTACAGCAGCCACTCAGAACTATCCGTTTCATAAGAATCATTTTAGTACAGAAAGTTGTAACAAACGAGCAGAGAATCGGCGTCCAACTTAAAAGATTTGATGTCAAATCTGCCTGCATGTTTATATAATCACGTTTTGTTTTCTCAGGATTGAATGTGATCAAGAGTGTGCTACTTTGGAGAGAAACAGGCGTTTGGCTGAGGCGTTGCAGATAGACTCATCTTCTGACCCCTTCAACGCCCGCTGTACTTCTGTATACAGCGACAGCCTCAAAGAGGATGCCAGGTCTGTCTGTTTTACCACATTAGCATTATTATTATTATATTATTTTTATTATTATTACTGACTATTTATAAATTGCAGTAGTTGGTTAATCTTGCCTGTGCTGTTGGTTCCCACGGCCAAACAATACAGATGTTCTGTTCCTTCTCTCTTTTAGAAAAGACCTGAAATTTGTCACAGAGGTAGAGGAGGAGATCAAGAATCTTGTTGAGCTTGCTAATAAGGTAAGATGATATAAGGAATCCCTTGTGCCAGAATGGTAATGACTGTTTGTTGGTGGGGGGGGTGGTGGTGTCTCTTGTGCTCCCTCTGGTGGCTGTGTTGAGATCCCACTGCTCTTGTGCAACAATAACTGAGGACAAACTGATACAATGTAATAAAGTTGCACGCTGATTAACCCAAACTTCTGTCCTGAACATTTCAATACTAAAGCATCTTACTGATTTTGCATTTGCGTCAAGGCAAATTGTACTTTATTGTCCCCTAGGTTAAGTAATTTCATGTCCCAGGCTGTCCATTCACATTCAACACTGTAAGGCAGAGTTGGAACATCTGGTGCACCGTTAAGTAAAGCACAACACACACCGATCAAAATGTTCCTCAGTATCACTAAGTAGTATTTACGTTTTGCCCTGTGACTTGCATGGGTTGCTTAGAACTAGTCAGTTTAGGAAAAAAGCTATGCCCATCTGATTAGACTACCCATTTTTAGCTGTCTAAACCCACAACTTACATCATTTTTAATTATTATTCTATTTATTTTATACACTATTATAATATAAATATTTTCCTCAATATTTTCGGACCCAGTTGTTGTATATTCAGCAGTTTTTGAGCTTGGTCAATTGCAAGACGGAACCAGCTGTGGTTGCTTGTAGATTTAAGGCAGGACGGCAAAGCCTCTTTAGTAACTGTTTCTAAGCCAGACTTAATTAGTAGGTACCTCATGGGGCAGTTAGAAAAATATTCTCCATATTCTTTTTTTTTTTTTTTTTTTTTTTTTTTTGTTGGATGTTCCATGCTAACAGGAGTGAGGCTGTCAAGGTCATTTGGCCAAATGTAAAAATGTATTTACTTTTTTGGAACACTGAATCATGGTTGCAAAGCTTTTCTGCCTCAGAGTCTGCTTCTTCTCACGCCTTAAAGTTGCTGCATACCGTGCCGCCTTTACTGACTTCATTATTTGCCCTTGGCCTTCTTGTGTGGGCTTCTGCTTTCACAAAAGTGACTTGGTGAGATTATTACATTTTATTATCTATCAACATTTTCCTTCCATACTTTCAAATTAGCTTCTAGCACATATGCCAGATGGCAGTTGTTGGTTTCCCAACCTCTCCATGTGTCGTACACTACTATAAAAAATAAATAAACCGGTCAGACACACCACAGAAAACATATACCACATGCCCGTGTACGTGGACATCCACACATTACACCCATATGTGATTGTTGAACGTCTCATGTCAAAACCATAGGAAATAGTATGCTGAAACACCACCCTCCACTTCTTCTCTGGGAAGGCTTTTGGTTTCAGATTTTGGAACCTGGCTGCAGGGATTTGTTGCCATTCAGCCACAAGAGCATTAGTTAGGTTGGACACTGATGTTGTGCAATAAGTCCTAAATGATATTCGGCGTTCCAGTTCGTCCCAAAGGTGTTGGATGGAGTTGTAGTCAAAGCTCTGTGCAGGCCAGTCACATTCTTCCACACCAGACTGAGAAAACTATTTCTTTATGGACCTGGCTTTTTGCACAGGGGTATTGTCATGTAGAAACAGGAAAGGGTATTCCCCAAACTGTTGACACAAAAGTATCCCTGCATGCTGTCGCTCCGCCATTTCCCCTTAACTGGAACTAAGGGGCCTCTCGTCAAAAGTAGCCCAGACCTTTTTTAGAGGTTGGAATGGTAAAATGAACCTGTATTTCACAAGAAAAGAACAACCATTTTTAGGAGAGTCTGAAAATAATGAAATCCGATTTTGTGTTTCCTATAATTTCACGACCCTTCAGATTTGTGTTGCATCCAGTGGTCCTGCCCTCCCAGTTTATTTGAGAATAGATTTTAAATGTAGTTGAGTGCTAGAAACACCAACGCCACTCGTTCCCAACATGGAAATGTCACCGAAGGGCAGCAGGAGAGTAGATCGGTGAGGCTTTGAAATGCTTTCCCGTATAAATCCCTAATGCACAAGCATTACTGATGTTTGCAGGGAAAACAGCCAAAGAGAAGCCACTGTTTTCCACCCATGAACAGAGAACACCGGAAGATCATCCACGAGCTGGCCGAGGTCTATACCGTGGAGAGCGTGAGCTACGACAGTGAGCCCAAACGCAACGTGGTCATCACAGCCCAAAAGTAAGCCTTTATTCAAACGGTAACACACATGCAGCCTGGATATCTTTGTTTCAAATAAAAGTGTTGGTTGTGGATTTGAAGAATTTGTGTATTTGGATCATTTTCTCAGGGGAAAGTCCGCCTGTCCAAACTCAACCCTGACCGCACTGATCGAGAGGGAGACGGCTGTGAGGGCCCCTCCTCCCATCGCTCATATCAAACAGCACAGCAGCAAGTAAGTCTTCTTCTGTGGTTAAAAGAGACTGTTCTGTAACTAGAGTCACAAACAGGATCCCTACAACATGCCAAATGTCACATCCTATGTTGCTGTTGTTTCTTGTTAGTTTTCAGTTTTCCAGCTAACCACCCCTTTGTCCTCTTGATTCTCCTGCCAGGGCCGTGAGTGGAGGCACCTGGTCGAAGATGGTTAAGGAAGAGCCTGTGATAGATTATTTTGATGTCCAGGACTAAAATGAGGTCACAACAAAACAAAAAGTGGAAACCTCCAGGATCTACTCGTAAACATCAGTCTACATCTGCCAAAAAGTCTAAATAACATTATTTCATTTGTGTTCATCAAAGATCAGTAAGAATTTCTGCGGCTTCATAATCCAATAAAACTGTGTTTGGGACACCACATTTGTTATATCTAGGAGGAGGAATTGAATGAGTGCCGAGTCAAGTGTTCCCCTTGAGTTTAGATATTAAAGTTGATTGAGCTCTGAGCACTGATCATTTTGAAAAGCTCCTGAGTGTTTTCTTTGCTTCCTTTGTATGCAACCGGTCCCTCGTTGAACCCAACTTAATAAAAAGGGAATTCTTCCTTATTTCAAGGACAACTGTTGATCTAAATGTCATGCATCAGCTTCAATATTCAATCATTCCTCATAAAAATATTTTATATCTCAGCAGTAGATTGAGCTCAAGATTTCTTAAAAAGTGTGCCAGAAAACATTTTCAGCCATGGGATATCTTTTGTTTTCTGTGTCGGTGTTGAGCCAAGGCTTCAGTAGTAAACCTCTGCTGATTGAGTTTGTGGGTGGGTAGGAGTGGGCTGCATTGTGGAAAGAAAGCTTTGTTCAATACACAGCTATGACCCAGATGTTGGGCTGCACTTTCTGAAAACTCTTCTTCCGACTCAGATTTGAATCACAAATATGCTGACGTGAATGACCCGAGGACGGTCGTGCACTAGTCTCTCATTGCCAGACCTTCCTCCACATCGTGGTAGGAGAGCAATCCCGGAAGTGAAACATGGATATAGACTAGTCGTGCATTTGTCACACCCAGATATTTTGAGGTCTGCCTTCCTCACTGTTTTTTGCTAATTTCAGGAGACTCAATATAAAGGCAACCAGTAGAGCCTGTTCATTCTTTTGTTTTTCTATTGTCCAGTTTTTATATATATAAATAAAGTGTGTGTATGTATGTGTATATGTATGTCTGTATATATATACACATACGTATGTATATATATATATATGTGTGTTTGTGTGTATGTACGTATGTATATGTTTAATTTTCTAATGGTATCAGTATATTTCTGCAGCAGTCCAGCATTTTCTAAAATCCCCAATTTCATATTCATACAATGGATCAGTTCTAACCCATTAATATGAACAGAATTTGGTTTGCCAGGTTGTGAAAAATCATTTTGGCTGGTGTTTATCCTTTTAAATTTGACACCAGTCCTTAGCATCTCTCAATATACTTACATTTGCAGAACAATACAGATAAAAACAGCTTAAATATATGCAAATTTAAACATAGAGCTAGCTGGACAACGAATGATACTGGTAAAAATGTAATTTGCTAATAGAATGGGATTTTTTTTACAATCTGGCAACCACAGTTTGTCCTTATTAAAGACTTAACTGATCTATAAAGCATCAGTAAATTATTAATTAAAGGATTTACAGTTACAATTTAAAAACTCAATATAAAGGGTGCTAGTTATTTTGGTAAGGGATTTGGTGGTGCTGCTCCTCTGTTGCTGTAGTAAACAGGTTTTGCTTTGTATAAATATCATTAAGGCCTAACATCCAATAATACATGTCCGTATTTGTTCTTCCAGTGCATATGTAATAATAACCTGTAGTCATATTTTCACACTTCTTTTGTTAAAGCTTCTATTGAACAGTATACCCCCACAAAAAAACCCGCTCCTGAGGATAATTTGATGACACTCCCTGCCACTGGTAATTTTTCATTATATCGACTCTCCGGCAGAGACCGCGCCTGCGCTCCTGCTCCCTTCCGAACAAGGCTTCACCAATCCTGGCTCTGGCTCCATCCCCGGCTCGGCGTCCCACAGGCCAGTGCTAATAAGTCGCCTAGCTGTCCGGTAATGGGGAAGTGATAGGGAGACGCTGCTGTCTTAAAGCCGTGAGGAAGTTGAGGAGTGACGGGAAGCTCCGCGTCGGACCGGACACCTCCACAGAAACACATCCTACAGTTCCTGTTGTTGAGGAGCCTAAAAAAGCTCATAGTGATGGAGAGAAAGGTATGGATGCTCATGCTATCATTTGTTTTATTCCACATCACTTTGCCTCGCTGCGCTGCTCAGTATCCGCAGCCACCATTGAAACTATTCTTTTTATATTTTCTTTATCCTGTAGGCGCGTTGCAAGCCGGATTTTGTGTGCACCGGAGTTTTTCCCCTCGTCTAGCTGTAATTTATTGTGCATCCCCAAAATAAAACAATTATTTTCCACCTTATGGTGTATTTAGGCTTATTCCGGCGTACAGCTGCATGGTGCACAATCTATTAGAAAATATTGAGCAGGGACTGGGATATGGTTGGGAATATTTAAGGGGACTGTAGGTTACAGTAGCCTGTCTGCATCATCACACAGCACACTGTATAGTTGCAGCACCTCACCCCTCCACCTCCACCTCCCACCCCTCCCCGTTTTCCAACCGACGCAGACACCAGCGCGGCTTGTTAACCTTGTCTGGTGTGGGAAACAGACACTTGAGGAGTAATAGAGGAGATGTACGGTGAAGCAAGAGTGAGGAGCATCCTCTCGCCTCTTTACGCATGCTTTTAATTCATTCGCCGTTTTCCTTCCCCTTCCCTCCCCCTTCTTTGATTCAAGGCTCACAATGATATAATGGTGATTCATGTTAGTGCCACTGCCCCCACAAGTCTGTGTGTGTTTAGGATCTCGCAGGAAAAGTTTTTAGTTTCACAGTGTTAATCTGCAGGCAGGCTGTGGGGGCACAGAGCAGCAGGAGAGGAATTTGGGGAATCTACTTTTGCTGATCCAAAGGAAAATTAAGCTTCTATGCTGCAGCTGCAGCCTGCAATATATTCACTTCTGTTATAACTGAATCTGCTTTTGACTGATAGAGCTTTAAAGTCTTCATAGAGAAGCCACACAACTTGTATAAAAGAATATGTCGACATTTTGGGACATTTTTGCAGAGTTAGAAGAGAAGATGGATACCACTCATGTCTACATTAAATATTAAGCTACAGCCAGTTAGCCTAGTTTAGCATAAAATCAGGAGAATAGCTAGCCTGTGTGCTGGATTATTTTAGTCAATGCGCCCGGCCAGGCTAGCTGTTTCCACCTGCTTCTAGTCTTTAAGATAAGCTAACCAGCTGCTAGCTGTAGCTTCATATTTAGCATACAGACTTGAAAGTTATATCAATCTTCTCATCTAACTCTCGCCAAGAAAGATAAAAAAAAGGGTATTTCCCAAAATGTCAAAGCATTTCTTACATAATTTATGTAAATTGTCTTTCTATACGGGCAGTAAGACTGTCTAACAGTAAAAAAGCCAGCCATGTTACCACTCTGGCTGTACACTAACTATGAAGCTACAGCTAGCAGCCAGTAATATTAGCTTAACATAAAGACTTGGCTTGGTGCAGTGACCAAGAAACAGTCCGGCCTATAACCCCACATATAACAAAGAAGTGTTGTTTTTTTATACTTAGTTTATGCCATGCATAAAAATATAATATTTATATATATGATATAACATGTTATTAATCATTTAATTTGTGCTGCTAGGTGGATTGGGTTACCTTGGACAGAGCTGTTAAAAAAAAAAAAAGCTAAAATAATCTAACCGGCTGCTGGCTGTAGCTTTATATTTACTGTACAGACAGTAGATTAGGATCAATCAATCGTCTAACTTTTTACTGTATTACATTAGGAAAAGTACAACATTTAGCTGATAAGCAAAATGTTGTACTTTTCAGAGTCTGTAAAACTAAAAGCTTTGAGGAGCTTAAGGATGCTGAAAACTTGAAGAGGTATTCATCCTTGTATAATGTTCTGTAAATGCATAGTCACAGAATTCATTGGACATTTGAAGGCTTTCTCAGATTTCAGCCTCTCTCTCTCTCTCTCTCTCTCTCTCTCTTTCTCTTTCTCTTTCTCTCGCTCTCTCTCTCTCCCTCTCTCCTGCTCTGGCTTCATGTACAGAACTGTTGAGTTAGGGAGGACTTGGTGACTCAGCTGCTTGCTGATTGCAAAGAGCACCATCACATGCACTTCAGTTTGATGCTCTATATGAAACAAAAACAGAAACAGACCCAGCCATTTGGGTGCAATTAGCAAACATAAAATATTGAATTTGAATATATAACCACTCTTATTTCAAATAAATCCCTGCCTTTGTGTTGGTTTTCCTCAAATGTAGTCCATCAAAACTCCCTGTATGCAAATACTTTTTCCAGATAGGATATACATAAAATTCCCATTCAAAGCTACAGAAATGTCCTACCTTCTTTTGCTTGTTCTGTCTGTTCAGTTTAAATTATAGCTTGTATATATGAAGCGTTTGAGCTGCTCTGCGCTTGTTTTGTGATTTATTTTAAATTGTGGCATGAATACCAAGATGCGTTTTCAACTTAGTGTTTGCCGTAGAAGTGGTTGATCCTTGTCAGCAATACATGCACAAAAACTAGGATTAAAATGGCAAAATTTAAGAGCGCAGTCTTCCCTGGCCCAGCTGCTGGCACAGATATTCCCTTTCGTACAAAGAAAAGGAGAACAGCCACATTAGTATGCAAGGTGCCGTCACAGCTCCTGAGGTCTGATAGAGGATCAGAGGATCAGCTCCTTTTACAGTCTGCTAAATGCTTGACCTGGCTTTTTAAGGAAAGCTGCACAGGACTTCCCCTCCCCTCACTCAAACACACACACATACAATACACCCCAGTCTGTTCAGTCATGTTTGAAATTTAGTTTGGGCGACTCATCAAGGTCAATCAATGTTTTCACTGAGTGTTTCAGCTTCAGAGTTTCTCAAGTTTGTCAAACTTGTTTTTAACACTGTTTCTGCACCAGCAGTGAGATTGATTATTAAACAGACTGGAAGCCATAAGCATTTGGCTTTGTTTCCTAAATAGCAGGTCGCCCAAATTAAATGTTCCCCTGGCTTTGTGTTTTGTGTTATTTGCAGGGATAAATGGACAATGGAGCACTTCCTTTTTTTTTGGCTGGTGAGGAATGTGCTCACAGCTCAATGGCTGTTTGTTACCCGGGAACAAATGAGCCTACAGGAAAACTATTTATTTTATAAAATATTAGAGCTGAAACGATTAGCAAATAGTTGATCGGCAGTAAATTAATCAGCATATCATTTTTATATTTGAGTAATAAGCAAGCAA
Organism: Perca flavescens; assembly: GCF_004354835.1. NCBI lineage: Eukaryota > Metazoa > Chordata > Actinopteri > Perciformes > Percidae > Perca > Perca flavescens. The sequence goes on from NC_041352.1 coordinate 18,794,704, forward strand.
TAATGCCAAAACAATAGTTGGTTCCAGCTTCTGAACTGTGACGATTTGCTGCTTTTTCTTCATCTTATGTAATATGAAATTAAATATCTTTCAGCTTCAGACAGTGTTGGTCAAAACAAGCAATCTTAAGACATATTCTTTAGCTCTGGTAAATTGTGATGGCCGTTTTTCACTAATATATAATAATCGAGAAAATAATCTGCATTATTTATCAGTAATAAAAATATGAATTAGTTACAGCCCTGCTAAATATAATGAACGTTTAATATGTTTTTTTACTATTACAATATCGAAAATACTGCAGTATAGCAATATGGCAAATTGTGCTGTATATAGAGGTGCAGCTCTGGCATATTTTACACAGACATACAGAACACTTACAACCACAATACAGAAGATGAATTTTATACAATTTCCAACCTATAAAGACCACTTTTACACAGCCCTCTGAACCTCCACTGTGTCATTCCCACAGAGAGATTATAGGTTTTCATGGTTTTAAATCGAGCGCTTTGTAACCTAATTAACATGGCGCCGTCCCTGCCAACCAAACGATTATAAAGCTGTTTTTTTTAAATCACTGTGCTCTCACCTAAAGCACTATCTGTGGGTTTTCTTTGTGTTGCATATTACTCCCATTCATAATGTACAGTTAGCAGTCCGATGAGATACAAACTGTCTGGGTCCTAATGGTGCTGCAGTTCACCGAGCTGCTGGTTGACCCATTTAGATGCTAACGCTCAATACTGCACCATTCTCTGTTGTAGAGCTTCAATATAACCCAATACACATGCAGCAGTGTTGTATTATGTGTGCATGCTGATGTCACATCTTAATAAATGTACCTTCCCTTTCAGCTGCAAAAGCTTTTACTAATTTATAATTTCAAAAAAAGGTGGAACAACAAAATCATTTCAAAGAGATTCATGACAGTTTTTTTTTCTTTTGTAATCTGAATCAGGCCTCAATGAATGTCTGTATCATTAGTTTTAGGGCTGCAACCAACAATTATTCAGTTAAACCAATTAATTAAGATGATTATTTTCTCAATAAATCCATCCAAAAAAATCAAGCTCAATTTAGGTCAAGACCTCATTCCTTGTCTTCAATTGCTTGTTTTATCTGACCATCAGGTAGGCCTGCACGATAAATCCTTATAAAATCACGATCTCGATTCACCCCTGTCCTTCAATTAATTTATTGAAAGCATTTGGCATTGACATTAACATGTTTTAATGATGTAAAGACATGTTCAAGGAGTTCAGATAGAGCCTGTATCAGGGCCATATTTAGTTCAATGTGTTATATGTCACTATTTTTGGTAGCCTACTGTACTCAAATGGACAGTATGTACTTTATTTTCTTTATTCATTGAAGCCTCTATGTTTACAGGCTTGTGGTGATGCGCAATGTGCTATAGGTGCCGAAAAAAATCTATGTTTGGTACTGCCAATTTGTTCTTGTTTTGTCATGGTTCATGTGTGCAATAAACATTACACTTCTTGAGAAAAAAATCATGGCAGAGAATCGTGATAGCAATTCTGAGCTAAAAAAGCGTGATTCATATTTTTCCCCGAATCGTGCAGGCCTACCATCAGGCCAGAAAGATAATACATGTACCATCCCATGAGACAAAGAAAAGCAGCAATTCATCACGTTTAAGAAGGTTGACAGTTGCCCATTAATTATCTGTTGATTGACTCATTGATTAATGGGCTAATCGTTTCAGCTTATGTATGTGTTACTCGCACCACTAACTTACAATACTTTTATGTGTTGAAAACCGTGGGATTGAGGAATATGAGGATTTGTGTGGTTTTTCATGAAACTGAAAGTGGAATTTTTTTTTTTTTTTTGGGGTGTTATATTGTCCTTTATTCCAAAACATATGTGTGACGTTGTTCATGAGAACTGATGAAGTGGTTATGATTTTGTTCTGAAAGGGCTGAAAATAATGTTTTGCATTGACATTTTGGCTTTTGTTTGCAAAGCTTGAATTCATTGTTATCCTTACCTGGGTTTCATCTTGTCATCTTTATTTACTGTGCAGCATTGCATTACATTGCAAATAAATTATGTAGTCTCCCCTTTCAGTATAGCCCTTAAATCCTAATTTTTAGACATAAAATCAAGTATATATGTATGGTTTAGGTGCATGTGAACACACAGCACAATATGTATTTACCGCATTAGCACCAATTTGTGAGGTAATAGCCATGTTTTTACACAAACTAGGGCTAATACACTGTGTGTACTTGTAGATGAATATCTCTAATTGCTACTTGGATGGTGTCTTATGATCCTGAGGTGGATCTACTCTTTAACATAAAATTTAATTCATTTCTTGCATGTGCACACACTGTAGCAGTGGATTTTTCAGGCTACCTCCTGGTCTGATTTTCATCTCTGGGATTGTGAGTGGTCTCGATGCAGCCCTGCACATACCAATCCTGCCCTCGTTCTGTCGTCTCTCTCCCATCCTGCATGGGCAGAGTGGTGCTGAAAGATCAGGGCTAATGCTGAGCTTGGATGCCGAGTAGGAAAGAGGGGAGAGGGAGTTCCTAGTGGTGGATTTAATCTGCCAGTTTTATTTTTCGTCCGGTGGAATTTTATGGTAGTTGGTTTGGGTTTGTTTATGGAAAGTGACTGTTTTTCACTGTATATTTGTGTCAAAGTTTATCCCGGAGACCTCAACGCTGACCAACACGGCGAGCTGAAGTGCTTTTCTGTTTCTAGGGTTTCTTTTTAGTTTTAACGTTTCAGCTCTGGAATAGTTCCTTGCTCAGTTCACCAGCTGCTGCTCCAGTTTTTAAGCCACTGCGGTTGTTGTCGCTCCCATCCGATTGGCTGTTAGCTTTGGACGCAAGGCAGATTATGCCGTTGTCATGGCTACAGCAAACAGGAAATGCCCCCAAGCAGGTAAAGCTTCAGGCCTTGTTCCGGTGCTCGTTGCTTACGGGAAAACTGGGCTCATTGCTGTTGCTCCGTCTTTCCATCTGCTCCCACAATGCCTCCTTGTTTTCGGGAGCAGCCGAGGAGCTGAACCATAAATGCTGTCTGGATAAAGGTGCTTTGTCCCAATCAAGCCCTGAAATCCAAGGTCGACCTTAAACTCTGTATCTGCAGCTTCTTAGGTTAGGTTCTTAACATAGCACTGCCGCCTTTTTGCAAAATCATTTGCCTATTTCCTCACGGTTTATTTTACCAATTCACTTTGATCACAGTATATCAGCAGATGCCTTTATTTTCATTAACCATGGGATACTTCTCTGTCTCTGTAGGTTGCTCTTCATCACACATGCCTAGCTGCACAAAATCGGCCCTGAAATGTACTTCTCCTCTCCTTAATCCCCCTCTGTGAAGGTGCGGGTCTGTGTGCAATTGAACAGTCCCTTTGATGGCGGCTGATGGCCATTGAGTAGCTTTCTGAGAGCTCTGGCCTTTAAGCAGCTTGAGCTGGGTTTTGTGTGCAGCTCTTAAACTGAAGAAAGAGAAAAAGAGAGGGGCCCAGCAGTGGGAGGGAATCAGACTTTACTCCATGCCCTCGGTACAGTCCATATTCCCCCTAGTGCACCCCATCTGTCTGTGACAATAATGTTGACGAGGGCAGATTCGTGGTTTCTGGAATGTAAACGTTGCCACTGGTAACTGTTCGTTATACATCAGCAAGTATAGCATTTTTATTCGTTGTATACTCTCTCTTTCTCTTTACACTTCCTCTCCGGGGTTATTGTGAAACCATTGCAGAAAAACAGGCTAAAACCATCAATGTATGGATTTCTCTTCCTTCCTTCCTTTCTTGCTTTCGGCTCAGCCTGTTTTGTTACATATCATCTTCGGCTAAAAAGAGCAAAGGAATCAAATACATTTACCTTCATAATGAACTTCATCGTATTAGGCATGGGCTGATTACTGGTTTCAAGGTATGGGCTGAGGACAGAGGGTGCATGTTAAGTAATCCCTCTCTCTGCCACTGTGCAGTGTGTTTAAAACTAAATACATTGTGTTCAATGGAAAAAATGTTTTTTCTTTACCCAGACAAAAAAAAAATTACATTTTAAAGCTGTAATTGCAACACCGTGAAACCGTGATATTTTTGCTGAAGGTTATCATACTGTCAGAATCTCATACCGGCCCATGCCTACATTGTATCTAATTTAAGAAAAGAGGGGAAGAAAACTCAGACTGCAGTGATGCCACTTGATTGATTAACAGTTAATTGTCTATTGATATTTTAACCACTTTGGGAACTTTGATTGAATGCAGCACGTTTTCATGGAATTGTGATTCTAAAGGGGGTCTGTCCGAGGTTTCTTCCCAAGAGGGAGTTTTTCCTTGCCACTGTCGCACTGCTTGCTCTTGAGGTAATTACTGGAATTGTTGGAATTGTTGGGGCTTTGTAAATTATAGAGTGTGGTCTGGACCTACTCTATCTGTAAAGTGTCTCGAGATAACTCTTGTTATGATTTGATACTATAAATAAAATTGAATTGAATTGAATTAAACACTAGCAGTTTTTGGCTTAAGACCCCTTAAAGACCCTTACCCTGTTACAACAGTTTTGGTTATTTCACATGAGAGATTTCTGGTTTTGTCCTCGTTTTTCTCACTGGTTTAAAGTAGGTGGGGCCAGGTTGGAAAAAGGTGATGTCACATACTTTTGTGCACCAATCAGAGTTCAGAAACATTTGAATCGAAATCTGATAACAGTTGTGGGGTCGGTTGTTTAACCCGGATAAAGGACGTTTTTTGCTTATTCAGTAAAGAATATTTAAATGCAGCAAAGTATGCCTGTGACTTCTCATTAGGGTCACGTTTAAGTCCCTTTTCGAGCAAAAATGCCAACCATTGCTTAGTTTCAGCATATCATTTATTAGTATTTTCTGCTTTTCTTCTGTTTTATATCACTGTAAACTGATTATATTTAAGGTTAGGCTTTGGACTGTTGGTTGGACAAAACAAGTCAGCTTAAGACCTTGGTTTTCTGGAGTACTGTGAAAGGCATTTATCACTATTTTCTGACATTTTATAGACCAAACGATTAATAAGAATGTATCCAATGATGGAAATAACTGTTAGTTGTAAGCGCTACTTCACAGATTGTGTCATTTTAAAGGCTGTATAAAGCTTGAAGAAGTGAAAGTATCCAGTATTTCACACTGGAGGGTCCTTGGTTGCTATACACTGTTAATGATGAAGAAGTCAGTTAGAAAACCAGCTAGACAGTTTGCATATAAGGCATGACTAGTTGTCTCCCTCTTGTGTCCAAATAAGGAAGGGGAGAATATAAAAACCCATTATAAAATGTTTCCAGAAAATGAAATTGGTTGAGCCGTGATTAGAGTTTGGTCCCTGTAATGTTTTTAGACTTTCATGCTTTATGATACTTCATGTTCTTCTATTTGTTGCAACCAGGACCTGAACATGGATCCCTCCTTCCATTCAAACTGTCAGCACCTCCCTGCCTGGTTGTGTGCTCCCTCTGTTGGTCATTAATAATACAACGGCTGCTCCCTTACCCCCTGCTAGCCCCCCTCTACCCCCCTGTCTGCTAAACACTGGGACATTACCATTGGTGAGACTGACTGGCTTTGGTGAGGGAGGTGATGGGGCTCCGGCAGGGGGTACTCCTGCGCTTAAGGCTGCCTTTTGCATCGCCCAAGCTGCTGTATCTCTTTGTTATCGTTAAACCCACGTGCCGTTGCTGGAGAAACGGGAGATGGGCACATTCTCAAAATCTGCATGGATACGCTCGACGGGTTGAGCTTTTGACCTTGCAGGAAATTGAGACAAAAACCTTGTGTGTCTGTGTGATTCATATATATTTAAAGCCTGTAATTTTATGTTATGTAACACAAGGTTAATCTAATGCATAGCGTTAATGTAGATGATTATATTTTTGCAGTATTTGACCAGGGAGGACCCAGATGCATTGAGGCCGCAAAGAGAAATTTTGCAGAGGAGGTTTGTGTTCCTTGTGTTCTTCAAAGCCTTACAGACTGGATTGATGACAGCAGCACTGCACTCGTCTCAACACCAGGTGTCACCAACAAGCAAACTAATGCCACAACTGTGTCATCAACACATGGGAGGGCCATATTTTGCCTATCAATGAGTCCATACCAATAATCAGGGGTGTGAAGGAAGTTTAAAGGACATACTTTTTGATCTTGCTTCTCTTCCTGCTTCTCCGTTAGATGATCAACTCACTTTTCTGTCAGTAATGGCGTCTTGATGTCACGTGTAATGGATAATATGCATGCATAAAAACGGCTTGGATCCTCTGTCCTAGAGGTCACAGAACCACTTACCAGCTGTCCACTCAATGACTGCAGAGTTTTCCTCTCAGTGCTGATCAGAACTTGAGAACATCCCATTTCCTAACATATATCCTTCGCGCCATTTTTAAGGAACAAGCTTATCGCAATGTGGTAATAATTGAAGGACAGCTTTTGCGTCAAAGCTTTCCATCAACTCTTGAGGCTCATTTCCTTCCTACTTTGATACCTGGTTCGACACCTTTCTGCCATTTTCACACAGGCAAAACAGAGGAAGAGGAAACAATAACAGGGACAATTTTCTGTCATGTCACAAGCCAGGCCCCCTTTGAATCTGCCCCTCTTCACCTCCTTTGTCATTCAAATAACCTCATGAATATTTCATTCCCCCCGATCTGATGGCTGAAAGAAGGGAGGAAGAGAAAGAAAAAGGGGCTGGAGCAGAAGGAGACATGAAAGAGTCATAATCTTCAACGTGGCGAGGTTTTTAGTCATAGTAATGACCTGTGTGGCGACGAGCGAAGCTCGGGCTTCCGTGTATTGGAGACATACTGTACAACCTAAAAATTCAGTGTGTGAGTCAGTGTGTGTACTGCTCTGCTGTGCCTCAATAAGTCGTTTATTCCTCACTTCACATCCTTCTGTCCATTGAAGACTGGTTTGTTTTTTCTTCTTTTTTTCCACCTCTTTAAGTTTTCTGCAATTTGAGAAGAAATCTTTAAAAAAGCAGCCTGCAAGAAATCCCAACAGAGCCTTATTACACGTGTCAAGTGACACAGTCACCTTGCTGTGCAGACTGGCCTGCTTGTTTGCCATTACACTGTAGCCACAGCCTATGTAGCCTCTGGGCCAACTAGTGGGTGAAAGGTAAAAGCTAATGAGGTGAGTGGAGGAAATACTCCTAACCTATGAATGCACTCTGACAAAGGCCAGCACAGAAACACAGGAAGTGAAGGTGCTCTTGACTTTGCCTTCTGCTTTTGTGAAGTGGTTTTCGAGTACATTGTGAGAAAAGCTTTGCGTTCAAAGACTAATTTCCCTGCCTTAAGTAGCTTTCAGTTGAAAAAACTGTATCGCCCTCCTCCTCCTCGTCATCATCATCACCACCACGTCATGACTCTATCATACATGGCAGTTTATGTGTGCACACTAATGTTAATGATATGCAGCGTGGCCCCTTTAAGAGCCCAATGTCCTTTTTTGAGAATGAGCCCAGCACTCAGAGGTCTGTGTGTGCTGACCGTGGCCTCTGGGTTGGTCACCAGGGGGGAAGCTGCAGCAGAGAAACTGATTCTAACCTCCCCAGCCCCCGTTTAGACCAAACGGCAGCCTCGCAGCACCGCGTGCCCTTATCTACCAATGGAATGCAACAGCTGTGCGGGGGAGCGGCAGGGTGGGCTGGCTAGAACCCCCCTGCCAGAGCCCCACACAGCCTCCCCCCTCCACCTCCAAGCGACGTGCCGGGCTCCTGAAAGGCAGCCCAACTAAAAAGTGAGCTAGACACATTGAGAGACTCGGCAGCGCTGCTGCACATTCAAAATAGAGTCAGAGGGAGGGAAGAGAGAGAGAGAGAGAGGGAGAGAGGGAGAGAGAAGGAGAGTCAGGGACAGGCAGTGCTGTAAAGGAGAGCACAAAGAGAAGGAAAGTGGAGCAGGGGAGGGGAACAGGAGGCTGGGTGAAGGGAGAGGGAAAGACAAAAGAAGGAGAGGGAAGACATAGCAGGGTGAACGGAAGGGACTGAGCAAATGGCTACGGAGGAGACGGCGGGGGGAGCCAGGAAAGCCACCAAGAGCAAACTGTTTGAGTTCCTGGTCCATGGAGTGGTGAGTGGCGCTGTCCGTCAGTCCTGTGAAGGGAGCTGGCATGCATCAGTGTGTGTGTGTGTGTGTGTGCATCTGTGTGTGTGTGCACGTCTGTGTGTGTGCATGAGTCGGCGCAGCAGCAGCAGCAGCAGCGGTCTGCATGTGAGAGATAGCTGGGTAAAGCTGGCCATGTGAAGGTTATTTCCAGCCCCTGTGGATCCCAGCCTGTTAGGAGATGGCTGGAGAGAAGAAGAAGAAGTGGAGCAGAATGGATGGATGGAGCTGAGCAGGCAGGAGAAGGATGGGGAGCAGTGGATTTCAAACACACACACACACACACACACACACACAAATGGATAATTGTAGGAATAGAAGCTAAGCAGCAGCAGGAAGCAGCCAGCTCCCCATTTGGCTAACAGAGGAGCACACTGCTTCCCTGAGAGTCAGACAGAGGGGGGAGGAATGACAACACAGTCAGAGCAGCCTTCCAGGCAGCGTGTTGTTAGTTGGTGGAAGGATTTGAACCTGTAAGGTCACGAGACAAACGGACGTAGTAGCGTAGACAACCTATCCTGGAAATCATGCAGAACAATCGGTCCATTCATGTGAATCTAGCATGAAATGTCAAGTCAAGTGGTCCTCATGGTTAGAGGTTAGGCAACTATTAGCATAATTTACATTAATAACAACATGGAGGACAGTAGTAGTTTGTTTTGGCGATGAGCTGACTGAATGAGAGGTTTGAGGATGATGTAAAAGTCCTCGTCACCTGAAAGTTTTAGCAGTTGTGGCTTTGACATTGACTCAAGTGTGTTAATGAACTGGTGCTTTATGGTGGTGAGTCCCTATCTTTTCCCCCTTAATACGATGTGATCCGTCGCCACAGGTTTAATGTTTTCTGAGTTCAATCGATTAATCTGCCAATTATTTTTTTTTTTTCATTTACTCAGTGCAATGCCAAAAACTGTGAAACAATTACATTACAACTTTCCAACTTTGTTTTGACCAACCAAAAGTCCAAAGCCCAATGTTGTTCAGTTTTCTTTGATATATGGAAAATAAAAAACAACAAATCAGAAAACAGAGCATGTTTAACCTTTTGTTAAACCATTTTTTTTTTTTCCCAGAAAATGATTTATCGATCCTGACTCCCTCCCATGTTGGAAAGTTTTTAGAGCTAAAAAAAAAAATACTTTGAGCAGAGGTTGGTTAATTGTTTATCGTCACATTAATCTGCAATTTCACCGGTTGTGGCTTTCTCAAATGTTAATATATGCTGATTGTCTACGAAGGTGAATATTTTAGATGGTTTCGGTTAATTGAATAAAACAAGCAATTTGGATTTTAGGCAATTGTGATGGGATTTTTTCACTATTTTCTGACACTTTATACACCTTAGCAAATAACTGATTCATGACCTAACTCCTACATTATAAGTGTCTCATTCTGTATGTGGTTTTTAACTTTCCACTGAACTGAATTTCACCTTTGCACAGATCCTCAAACTTGGCATCACTTCCTAATCCTCAAGTACATCAAGAAGGTCACAAAGACTTTGTCAAATCCTTTTATGTCTAAAAATCACTGAACTATCTCGACTAAGGTCTGATTTTCGCCATTTTAATCAGTGCTGATGTTGGCCGTACTGACGGCAGGTAGATTTATACACTGAAACAAGATGAGGTATTGTGTCTTTTGACAGGAGCGGTCATTACAGGGGCTTTGGAGCTGAAGCCCCTCCGCGCATGAGACAGACTTTAGGAAACAATGGACCAGGTGATTGATGAGCCAGATGAGTGTGTCCTCTCAACAGACCAATTAACCTTGATGAGGTTCTGGCTGCTCCAAGCCAAATATTTCCCTCTGCTTATTTTTCTCTCATGATCTGCCTCTCCCCTCTCTTTCTCCCCCACCCCCTACATTTTTAAGATGGAAAAGTCTTGTGATAATAGTTGTGGCAGGTTCCTCGTTGTGTATACTGCAGAATGGAGAAATATTTAGACTATGGATATGGATGAGGATTCGGTGCAGTTTGTTAGCTTGTGGCGAGGGATGACGTTTCCTTTCCCCCCTTCGTTAGGCAAAGGTTTCATGCACACAGAAACATACGTGTGCAAATGCATCGACACACGCATAAGAATATATATATTAATGCATGCACACATTGTTGTGGTTACCGAAGGTCGTAGTGTTCCTGCCTCCCAGCAGCCGTGTGTGTGTGTGTGTTGTGGGGGAGAGTGTTTGGCCGAGGTCTGGTTCTAGGACTGATGGGTGGGCTGAAGGCCTGGCTGAGGTCTCTTCCTCTTTCTCTCTCATTATCTGCCTCACCTCCCCCCTGCTGTGTTACTTCTCTGGCTTGTGTGTGTGTGTGTGTGCGTGTGTGAGGGTCGCGGTGATGAAAAAGGCCTTCCAGCGTTCTACGTGGGAAACCCCCGATAAGTCAAAAACATAATACGCCACTGTAGCGTTGTCATCCGTAACGTCTATATGTGTGTTTTTTGTGAGACCTTTGAACATAACATTCTACTGGATCAATCATTTTGGATTACTATGCTTAAAGGGTTGGTTCACCCAAATGACAGAAAAGTGGAATCCATCCATGCAGATAGTTTTGGTTTTATTTGCCCAGATTTTGAGATATCTGAGTTGTTTTTTTTTGCCTCCACCCCTGATACAAAAAAGACGGAAAATAAATCTCCTGCTCACAGCATTGAAAAGTGAAATTCAAAAAGATTCAAGAGCTTGTCTTCTCTAAACACAATGTCCCAGTTACTCTGGTTAACCAAAAGACCTTGCCATGATCATTGAATGATTTCTACCTAATGTGGCCAAGTCATGTTTGTAAATGAGAAGTTGTTCTCAAACAGTTTACCTGGATAAATAAAGGTTTAAAAAAAAATAATAATAATAAAAATACCAAAGAAATAGTCGCTATGAAAACAGTCCCGAATTTGCTCTGTGGATCCTGACAAACAGGGACACTGTTTTTGGAAAGAAAGGTCACCGTTGAATATTTTTAAATGTTGTGAGCAACACAAATGAGAATCCATTTAGCTATATTGTATTACTGTGCAGATACTGCAGAGAGGGATATCTTAAAATCTCAGGTTCAAATCATCACAATTCCACTGAAAGTCAATAGACACTGATATAATTGAATTGTTGCCCAGCCCTCACATTGATATACAATATTATGTCCATACATTACAAGGAAGGATATGAATGAATCTGAAAGTAATATTTTAACAAAACTGTCTATTACGATGAGAATAATCTTATCTTTAATGAAATATTTACTGTATATGAGTTGCATCTAAAACAACATATATAGTATAACACAATAAAATAAATTCTCCCATAATAGTAAACTCAATATCTGATAAAAAAAAAGCACTTTTCATTGTTTTCGGACACTTAATTGACGATAAACAGATAATTAAAATTATCTCAAGTTTGAGCCCTAAAAATATGAGTCATGTCACATTCAAGGAGCGTCATTTTTATTTTATTTTTTTTTTAAAGATCTGATTCCAATCAAAGCCTTGAAAGGGACCATCCACTTTACAACCCACAGACTTGTATGTTTAGTACAGTGTGGGTTAAGTTTAGCAACTTCAAATCCCTCCAGAGATGCCAACACACTTCTCAGATATCCAACCACATGGCAGATTCGATTGCTGGCTGGCTGAGCTCCGGGCACAGTGTTGGAGTCAGTTCAGCAGGTCAGATTATAAATTACCACTCATTGTGTGTGTGGAGTTAGGGGAAACTCATCCTACGCATTATCCAGCTATGGTTTTCTGTTATCTGAATGGCTCAAATTCTCCACGCAGACGCTTGTAAGAGAACGTCTGGCTGCTGAGAGTCTGGTCTGTTTGGGTGTTATTGTCCAGCTAGGAAGGAGATAGAAAAAGAAGGGGGTCTGTTAAAGCTCCACGAGGTGACAAGATTCGAGCGGGAGGCCCCAACCATATGTTGTCTTATCCTCTCCCGTTCGGAGACCCTTCTCAGTTGCTTTGACCCCCAATATCCCATCCCCCCCCCCCGCCGAATAAACTCCCAGCCAGAGTGACAGCGACGCCTGCTTGGGCTTCTTATCACAGGATCTCTGCTTGGTCACCATTTCAAAGGGCACATAATACGCCAGTCTTAGCCTCTCGTATGCTGAGTTATTAAATCTCCCTGTGAATACATGCATTGACATTTGAACCCAGTTTGATATCTAGTTTTCTTTTTGTGCCCTCCCTGCTGTTTATTACCTTCTTCTTTGTTTGTTTTTTCACGTGTTTGTGGACAGTCTAAAGATCAAATCAGAAATGTGTTTGTACCTAATCCACATTTAGAGATGACAAATGGTGTGGAATGTTGGAAAAAACGTGAGCTTATAAGACTCCTGATTTGTATCCTTCAGCTATCCTCTCTCTCTCTTTCTCTCTCTCTCTCTCTCTCTCTCTCTCTCTCTCTCTCTTCTTTCAACATTTATTCATTCTGTTACAAAATGTAGCAGGCAGTTTCTTTGCCGATTTGAAAGAGGACATTTGATGGTTAAACATTCGGGTCTGTTAAGTCACATCTCTGCTAAACAACGAGGTTTAGATGTTTTTTTGAATAATAGAACGGTAGAAGAAGAAGAAGAATAGACTCTGAGCATCTTTCATGGTTTAAAAAATGTCCAATGTGACAAGTTGTCTGTCCTTTGTAGAATATTTATAGTTTGATATTAACTGAGAAACCGCCAATGATTGTCATATTATTGGATCAATTTTTGCTCATAATGCATTTGAGTGGTGGAGGACCTTCACTCAAGCACTGTATTTATGCACAGTTTTGATGTACTTGTATTCAATTTCCTCCATGTTATGCGACTTTACTCTTCCATACTTTATTATAAATACTTTTATAATTTATCATTTAAATAATTTACATTTATCTAAAAGTTAAAGGTACTTTTTTTGGATAAAGACTTTATATACAAACCCTGCGATGATCTTACGGACTATGACGCATTGTTATAAATCATACCATACAACAGTAAGGCCCGGATTAACCTGTTAGGCGGCCCCAGAGCAAAAGTAAGCCATGGGGCCCTTATCAGACCCCTCACCCTCCCTCTTACCCATGGATTCCCCAATTTAGCATTTGATTAAATGCAAAATTATGTAAAAGCATACAGCATTTAGACATAACATCAACTAGAGCTGGGCAATATAACAAATTAATTTGATTCAGTTACATTTTTGGTTTTGGATAAGGTGTAAAATGTTATTACAAGGTGCACAAAAAGTTTTTTTTCCAGTCAGAAAAGTCACGTGGCTGGCTACTTTAGCAGTCTTGAGTCATGACAGACTTTTCTGCTGAATCTGTAATTAAACTGAATATTAAATGTAATGTCCGTGTTCTGCTTAGTTATCTGATGGTGTTTAGCTGTATGAGATAACCGGTATTTTCTGTGTTTACATTATGACAGCCTTGTAAACTATGCAGGTATTTTATTATGCTCGCTCAACTCTCTTGCACATAAACCCATAAATGAATCTGATGTTTCAATCATATTTTAGTTTTGAGTTTTGCAGAGAAAACAAAATCTACTCAAATCATAAATTGTCCACCAAGCTTTTAAAAATAATCTCGATTTTATTGCCATATTGCCCATCCGTAGGATAACCTGAAATTTGAAAGGTATTACAGCAAATTCATAGTAAAGAGAGTCTTTAGCTTCAGTAATGTGACGTATTTCAGAACGATTACAACTTGGAAAATGTATTCCTTCCGGCTCTGATGCATTTAAAATCATAAAATGGTATTATATTAGAAGACATACAGTTATTCACACACATCAGGAGGTCTGTGCTGTCATTCAAAGGAGTCAAAGGATTTCTTTCTATCACACAAACCATAATTTGGTTTCAGACAATAAACTGAGGCGGGAGGCAGCTGTTGCCATGGGAGTGACAAGCACAGGTGAGAGTTCCCCAGTTGTTCCCAGGCGTCAAGACAGGAGTGTGAGACTGTGGGCCAAGACACTGTTAGCATTGTTTAGGTGTGTGTGTGTGTGTGTGTGTGTGTGTGTGTGTGTGTGTGTGTGTGTGTGTGTGTGTGTGTGTGTGTGTGTGTGTGTGTGTGTGTGTGTGTGTGTGTGTGTGTGTGACAGACTAAATGAAGATTTTTCTCTATTTTTCAGCCGTCAAAATATTTTTTTTGTTTAAAGCAGACAACAGAACCAAAAAAAAGATGGAAACAAAACAATGCTGCTTATTGAACTGCTCAGTGCAGTTCTTGTTTCTGACATTTTCTGGAAACCCAGTGTTAAAAAGACAGAATAGTATTAGTTTTCCAAATGTTTCCAAAATGAATGTATCTCACACACCACTGGCAGGAGGATTTCATCGATACTTTTAGGGCTCAAAACTTGCCTGTACGTGCTCCATATTTTATGTTGGTGTCTAATGTCGACCGTCTAACACAAACATATCCCATATTAGATTGCACGTCCTTTAACGTTTTACTACACAATTACGTTCATGTTTACAGCCCCAGATGGTTACAATTCAAAACCGAAATCGTGTAATTTGACGTCACACAATCGCTTAATGTTTACCAACTTAACTGTTATTTGGTAACTGAAATGTTACCAAATGTTACAAAAGATAGGTGACTTGATAGGAGTTTCAATAGAACCAGAGCAGACACCAGAATTTGATTTGAAATACTAGAAATGTGTGAGGTCTGGATGAGGAGCTGCATGACAGTCTTTGTTGCAGCTCGACTTTGTCAGATAGGATGAGTGTGTTTACAAAAAACTTCTTAGTCCACCTTGAATCCATCAGAAGGAAATGCATAAAAGTTGCAATTGATCTAATGTTTCCTTTGTTATATTTTTAGAAGCACTAATTTGTGATTATAATTAATCAGAAAAACACAGTGAAGAATCTTTTCTACGTGTATTTGACCCGTCTTCTCTCCTGTTTTCTCTTCCCAAGCGTCCTGGCATGCCGTCTGGAGCGAGGATGCCCCACCAGGGAGCTCCCATGGGCCCCCCCGGCCCACCGTACGGAGGGAGCCCGGCGGTGCGGCCCGGCCTGCCCTCCCCGGTGATGGAGCCCAGTCGTAAGAGGCCTGCACCCTCCCAGCAGGTCCAGCAGCAGCAGCAGCAACAGCAGCAGCAGCAAGCCGTCCAGAGCCGGGCCAGAAAGTGAGTCTGAGACCTAGTCAACCTTCAACTCCTACCTAATCACTGCACGGCTTGCATATAGAAATCCTTATTTGTCTGATTTTGTGTGGAATGATTGAGATCATAAACAGGCCGTGGTTTCACTTTGAACTAGTCTGATATAAAGCTTCAAAACCAAACATGGAAATGGTCATGATTCATGTGCAGGCAATGAAGTAAGACCTGGGCATCGAACCACAATATCTTTTAGCACTAACTGTACTACATACCAAAAGCTGGTATGAAATTCTTTAACAGATTCTTATATTCTGATCACACAATTCCAGATTAAACTCAGAATTTTCCTCATTTTAGACTTGATGTCATTCAGCTGCTTGTGTTAAGACAACATTAAACACAAATCATTTGTTAAATTATAAAAAAACTAATGCATATTCCTGTTAATAGGTGTTAGAAAAGGAATATATTTAATGGTCCAGAAACATAGCTGTCATAGGTAACATTTGTTTTAAGATTATTTTAGGCCTTTATTTGTGTAGGACATCTTAGACTTGAAAGGGGGGAGAGAAGGGGAATGACATGCAGCAAAGGGCCACAGGCCGGAGTCGAAACTGCAGCCGCTGCGTCAAGGAGTAAACCTCTATATATGGGCACACGCTCTACCAGGTGAGCTAACCATGCACCAGTATGGGTAACATTTCTAACAATGTTACGTCACATATGGATTATGTTACAATAAAGGTGGAGTCTGAGATTCGAATCCAATACACGTTTTTGTCAAATTCAGCGAATATCTCCTGACTGCCCGCCAACTGTCGGTTCTGTGTGTGTGCTGAAAAAATATCTGGTCTTCATACACAGTGGTGTGTATAAAGTGGTGGAGCAAGCGGCAGACATTGCTATCCCTGGTGCAACAACAACAACATAACAAGAAAAAGGCGAAATATTTTCTAGACTGCTGAACGCACAGAACCAATTTATTATATGATCGTGGAATAATAAGAAAAAAGATGATATAACAATTATAATAAGTTACAGCCCTACAGTACAAGACAGCCACAGTGGTCATACCTGTACCGAGCCATTTCCACACTGTGATTTCATGGAATCTGATTAAAAAATAAAATTAAAAAACATTTTTATGAGAAGTGAAACCTTGACCTTTGTGTGTCTCTGTACAGCTTTTATTTCAATGTTTGTTTTGAACCTCTCCCACTGCTCCTTTTTTTGTTGTTGCATCCTTAGCAATGCTCACTGCTCTGTGCATCCACTTCTCACCATCCCAACTGCTGCTGTGACTGAATGTTTCCCCTCTGTTCGCTCTTCATGGGTTTTTGTTGTCTCGTTTGCCCAGTGGTCTTATCTTTGTGATGTCCATGCCGTTGTCTGCAGGCGTCCAGGCTCTAGTACTTCTATTAGTACTATCTATTGTCTGCTACTTGACAAAGGATCTGAACATCAGTATCCCAGACATGCACATACACACACACACACACACACACACACGCACACATAGTGGATGGATGTCTGTTAGGAGACGAGTGTGTGGCAGGTTTGGTCATTAGAAAGGAGATCAATATGCTCACTCAGTGGACCTCTGTCCCTCTCGGTTTCATTCTCTCAGTATCTGCAGCACGATTGATCCGCTTACAATTAAGCAGGCTTGTCGAACAGGCTTGTCCTGCATCGGGGCCTCAACCCCCAGAGCAGCCTGGCTGGCTGCGGAGGGCCTGATCGATGGTCCAGGGTGACTTGTCCAGGTGTCTGTCTCTCTCTCTCTCTCTCTCTCTCTCTCTCTCTCTCTCTCTCTCTCTCTCTCTCTCTCTGTTGCTTTGTGAGAGTTGTGTGTGTCCTCTGGCAAACAAGTTGATGCTCCAGCTCTACTCCATCCAGCTCAGACCCCACGCGGCTGCCAGCTGAGGGCGGCCCACCTGTGTTTGCAGTGTCATTGAGACCTTACGGTCCCAGCGACACTCGCTCTGCAGAACAAACACTGTCCTACGCAAAGCTGCTGCTAAAAATAGGATTTAATTCCAGTTTGCTTTGCATAAAGTGCTATGAATACTCAACCTTGTGTCCTAGGAATTACGTTTGTATACTACTAATTTGTTTTCCCAAATAGGGACACTTTTTGTGCTCTAGGATGCACCTTATGTCTCATAGGCAGATGGTGGGCAAAGGACTCTGACACCAGTCCGGTTACGTGACTTGGATAATACATAAATTAACAAGCTTTTCTTATTATGTTAAAAGAAAACAGCAAATTCATAGTATATAGATTACATTCTACATTTCATGTAGAGGCTAATTAATAGCATAGTCATCTGTGAGGTTTCGTCTTGTGTGTGTTTTCTTAAAGGTGAGAAAAATCTGTCAGAAATAATGCAGCATCATCCTGGGCATAACATTTCAGATGCATATTAACATATTAACATAACTCATTTGCAAAGTTGATGCCATGTGGAAAGAAATCTTTTCTCGTCACATTTTTATACAAACAACATTTTTGCTTGTTTTTAATGCCAAGTGGTTACTAATTATTGTAGTTCTTGTGTTTTATCACGGTGGGCCGTTGTATTACAAAGGCTGAGGGTAAAACACGTCTTAAGTTGCATAAATTCCACAAAACTGTTCTGCGGTTTCACATTTTTAAGAGTCCAATGACTGCTACCGATCTGAGTTACCACACCTTTTTTTAGATTACGTGTTTTAGCACCAGTTTAGTTCAATTTTTTTTCCCCTAAAAGGTTCTATTTCTTTTAAGATTATTTTTTGGGCATTTTTAGGCCTTTATTCAACAGGACAGCTGAAGACATGAAAGGGGAGAATGACATGCAGCAAAGGGCCACAGGTCAGAGTTGAACCCTGGGCCTGCTGCGTCGAGGAGTAACCCTCTACATATGGGCGCCCGCTCTACCAACTGAGCTATCCGGGCGCCCTCAAAGGTTCTCTTTCTTAAAGAGTAACGTAACATCAAGATGAAGACCGTTGTTTTGGTTACCTCCTCTGGATGAAAGTTTCAGATTTGTGACAAAGTGTGTAACCATATCCAACAGTGTTGTTGCACTGACTCACAAGAACAATGTAACAACTGGAGTGATTTTTAGCTGGTGTTAAGTTACTCTTGAAGGATCTGCTCCTTTGTTCTTGCGAACCCAGCTTCATCATCTCCTCCCATAGTTTGGTGCACAGGTTCGGGATTTTTTATTTTTTTATTTGAGCTTGTAGTTCCAATGAAGTATTACTATATTATTTATAAAGTCCTGATCTTTTATATGAACCTCTGAACCTTGTTTTTTTATGTTAATTGTGGTCTTTGTCCTTGAAGTAACCAAAAAACATTCCTTGCTGCTGTTGATGCTTGTTATAGGACACCCAGGGTTGCTTAGGAGCATTGCTAGCTTCATGCGATAATGAAACAGGTTTCTTGGTCCTATGCCAGCTGTTTTAAGGTTTTTTTTAAAACGATTTGGTCTGGGAAATGAGTGAAAAGGTGTCAGTAGAATGCATGTTGTCTTCATCCGCACATTACTTCATCAATGCAGCATCCATATTTGCAATTCAGAACCGAGAGATAGAGCTGAACTCGCACACTGCCTGTTTGCTCCTTCTCCTGTGATACACAAGTTCCCAGTGTGTCTGTTGTCGGTGTATTGTCTGTCTGTGTGTGTGAAGCATGATTGTTTTGGTTCACAGAGAAACTTTGTTGAATGAGCGTGTCCCTCAGATGAGCAGGATGCCTCCCAGCTCCTCCTCTGCTGCACATTGTGCGTGCATGGACACAGTTACACGCCCATTCCAGTGCCTGCCCTTGTCTGACTTTTAGAGTTTGCACCTACTAACAGACCCTTGAACTTAACACACATCCATACATACAAACAGCCAGAACCACCAGGTGTTCCCCCTCTGACATCGTACTTGAGTGTGTGTCTCGCCACAACTCTAATCGGACAACCTTCGAATCCTCACCAATTCTTAGGAAGCCAGTTGGATTCCCCGGAGCCAATGAGATGCCGGCGAGGCAGATGGACATGAGAGAGCCCCAATCAGATCCCACGCTCGGATCAAAGTAGGAGTTTATTCTGCTGCATGTCTTACGTTTGATGACTCTGGCCTATTTAGCATTTCACCCGAGCATTTCAGCACTCCCTGAATGAGTTGTTTTGGCCAACCATAGTTTCAGGCCTAGAAGTTGACCCCCTAAAATGTAATGGTGCATGCTTTAGACTGGAGCATGGCATGATGGAAACAGTTTGTTTCAGCCCGAACAGAAACTTAAACTAGAATCCAATCTCAAACCCCTTTTTAAGAACAGTTTCAAATGGCGGATTGTTGTGATGCAGGTTTGTGTTTTCCTTTGCAATGCACTCCCAGATCTTTCAATTGTCCTTGCAGCAGGCTTGTTTCAGTATTTGGCATGCTGATGGAAAATTCTGCCTCACAGACCGTTGCAGTGCTCTGTGATAGGAAATATGTCTACACTGCAAAAAAAAAAAAAAAACCTTCTACAAAAAAGAAAAAATATGTAATCTAAAGAAAATTTCAGGTAAGCAAAAGATTTTGAACTAGCATAGAAATAAGCCCACTACGAAAGTCCATCTACCCTTGGAAGGAATCGTTTGATATTTTGGGAATGTGCATATTCACTTTGTTGCAGAGAAACAAATGAGGAGATCAAGCTACCAGGCAGTTAGCTTAGCTTAGCACAAAGACTGAGAGCAGGGGGAAACAGCCTGGCTCTGTTTGAAGGTAACAAGATCCACCTACCAGCAACTCTGAAGCTCACTAATTTACATGTTACATCTTGTTTGTTAAATCTGTGCAAAAAATTAAGTGTAAAAATTACAAGTTGTGTTTTCACAGAGCTATGTGTCATTTTTACACTTAGTTTTTGTACAGTCTAAACAATGGAGATGTGTTAATTGGTGAGTGTAGCGCTACTGGCAGGTGGATTTTGTTGCTTTTTGACAGAGCTAGGCTAGCTGTTTTCCCGTTTTCATTCTTTCTGCTAAGCTAAGCTAACCACCCCTGGCTGTTGCCTTATATTTAGCGGACAGATATGAGAGTTGTATCAATCTTTTCATCTAACTATCTCAGCAAAAAGACTTGATAAAAGCAGTGAACCTTGACAGATCCACAATGAAGGTGTTTTTTGAGATTGTCTTTTAGTTCAGCTCAATTTAAGAGATAATATCCTAAAACAGAACTATGGAGAAGAATCTGAAATCTTTGAAATAAGACACAAATTGTTTTGCTTCTTTACACCTTTCGACGTAATGCCTCTTTATTTTTGATGAGAAAAATGTTATTAAATCATCCTAAAATAAATTATTCTGACATCCTTCTGCAGGCAACAAAAACAGAACACTTGCATGAATTAATATATCACAGGTGTCCACAGATTAAATATTATAAGGACATGTTTAATATAGAAGGAAGCTGTAGTGTTGTTTTTTGTAATCAGTGTCATTAAGTAAGAGTTCAGAGGCACCAACTTGGCACATTCTTATAGTTCTTAGTCCCTCCCTGGTAAGTATAAAAAACATGGTGTTGTTAGACTGATATTATTCTATGTGAGAACACACACACACACACACACACACACACACACACACACACACACACACATTCCCCTCTGTGAAAATCATTCCTAACCCGTGTGTGTGTGTGTGTGTGTGTGTGTGTGTGTGTGTGTGTGTGTGTGTGTGTGTGTGTGTGTGTGTGACTTTTTTGGCTGTTAGAGGCTCTCATTCAGCAGGTGGACCGTTGCATTTCAGATACCACACACAAACACATTACCATATACATACACACACACACACACACACACACACACACACACACACACACACACACACACACACACACACAAACAGCTGGGATGCTGGGGTGCTGGATATGGCCCAGCATTTTAGCAGATGGCCTGGGTGCTACGCTATCAGTCACCATAGTAACATGCTCTCTTTTCCCTCTTTCTCTCCCTCTCTCTAGTGCTAAGAGAAGGAAAATGGCAGACAAGATTCTTCCGCAAAGGGTGAGGCTGCATATTTTTTTACCTTTGTTGCTATGTTTTTTTTGTGTCTGTATATGTGTGTGTCATTATCTTTTGAGTGCAACACAGAAAAATCCTGGTCGGTTTTTGATGTCAGGGGTTCTTGGAATGCGCAGAGGGCCAGATGATTATGTGTTTTTTCCAAATGACAAGAGAGAGGATGAGGGGGCCATTTTTTTTAGGGTTTCATTCTGTTATTTGGATAGTGGCGTATTGATTTAAATTGGAGCAGTTAGCGGGATATGGCGGAGACGCAACCGCAAGTAGAACCGAAAGAGAACCACCATGTTGCCACAGGTGAGTCTGTGCCGACTGTGGTTGAGATTTTCATCCCGTAGTTTTTGGCCCTCACCATATCCTGACAGCATACACTTTCACACTGAAACTATGGAGGTGTGGAGACTGTGAGCGTCTTGGCTCAGGTCTTATCCCCTAACATAACCCAGACAGAGATAGCAGTAGGCATGGCTGGGGCACCACTCCACAACAATGAGTCACGGACAGGGAATGTCTGCCACACTCCTCTGTCTGCTCGGCACCTTGGCCCGGTGAAAGGCTCTGAGATGGAGATAGAGAAGGAATGAGAGGGAACAATAAAGGCAGCCATTTAGAAAGAAACATGAAAGAGGGAAGAAGAGGAGGCAGGGAGGAGAAGGAGCGAACTGTGTGTGTGTGTGTGTGTGTGTGTGTGTGTGTGTGTGTGTGTGTGTGTGTGTGTGTGTGTGTGTGTGTGTACAGTTTGGTAAGTAAGCAGCAGCCCTTGATGCTCTGAGGACTTTCATCGGTATGGTAATGTCTGAGTCCTGGCTGGTTGGCTGCACACTCTGCATCTCATTTCTATTCCCCAGTGTCCCCAGCATGGTGTGGTCCGCCGTATTAATGGTGGGCTGGGCAGCAGTTTTGGAGTCTCATATAGAGCAAATATTGTACAGTTATCTGATGACGTTTTTATGGGATGACAAGGTTTTAAGTCCTTAGTCTCCTCAAACTTGTTTTGTGTCACAGGTGTACGTCAGTATTTTTGGACATTAAATGTCGCAGATCCTGGAGAGATTGGGGGAGAGAGAGAGGGGAGCGTCATACAACATAAGTCCCTGGCTGGAGTCAAATCGGGGGCATTAGAGATCATGGTCAGGACCTTAGACCCCTAGTCCACCGGGGTGCCTGACCTACTGTATGAACCCCACTAACCTGGCGGTGGCTCAGGCAGGACAAACTCATTCTGTAGAGCCAAACTTTGTTAAAACCCTCCCAACTTTATTTGAAATCATAGTGGAGATCCCAAACCTTCTAAAAATAAATGAGCAATTATGTTTGGCTGACTCTTTGGGGAAATGGGTATAGAATGATTCACAGGTTTGTAACAGAGAAATTAAAGGAATAGTTTGTTATATTTTGTTAAATTTGCCTATTTGATTTCTTGCAGAGTTAGATGAGAAGATTCATATCTGTTCTCATTCTCATATCTGTTTGTTCAATATGGAGCTACAGCTAGCGGCTTAGCTAAACATAAAGACTGTAAACTTAGCGAAACAGCTAGCCTGGCACTGTCCAAAGATAACAAACTCCAGACCCCCAAAACTAGAATGTGTCATTTTAACATTTCAGTTTTTGTACCGATTAAAAAACAAAATATATCATGTTAATAAGTGAGCTTTAGAGGTGCTGGTACCTTTAGCTTTACCTTTAGGGTTAGTTAGTTAGTTTCCACTCTTTATGCTAAGCTAAGCTAACCGGCTGCTGCCAGCAGCTTTATATGTACTGTATCTTCTCATCTAACTCAACAAGAACCCAAATAAGAATTCTTACTTTCCTGATATTCAATATTATTCCTTGAATAACTAAATGTTATGTGGCTAAATGTCCTTGAAGCAAGACATTGGCCCCCTGCAGCATTAATGCAGGGCAGACAGCTATATGTGAAGAAAATCTGACTTCTTAATCTTGTGTGCGTGATGTAAAGATTTTAACGTCAGAACTTCTTCCCTCTGAGCAGATCCGTGAGCTGGTCCCCGAGTCTCAGGCCTACATGGATCTGCTGGCATTTGAGCGCAAACTGGACCAGACCATCATGCGCAAACGTGTGGACATCCAGGAGGCACTGAAGAGACCAATGAAGGTAAGGAAAAAAAATCAGGAGCCAGTGAGCTGTCCTCAAGGTGTCATTTTTACACCTCAACATGCACTTAAAGGTTAAAATTGTTAACAACCTTTGTACCTTTTTTATAAGACTGAAGCCTCATTTGATGCCTTGACTGTTGTTATATTACAGCACTATTTTAATCTGGCGTTACATTGAGCTCATCAGGTCCGATGGGGCACCTGCAGCTTGACATTTACAGTTAAGTTTTTGTGAAATGTCCGTTTAATTTGTGGTGTTTTTATGTGCCCTTGTGTCAGCAGCAGAAGCGTAAACTGAGGCTTTACATATCGAACACGTTTAATCCTGCCAGACCCGACGCTGATGACTCAGATGGCAGCATTGCATCGTGGGAACTCCGAGTAGAGGGGAAGTTGCTGGACGATGTAAGTTTTGTTCATCTAAAATATACAGTGCACGTGTTTATACCTATGCTATTTAATACATTTACATTTAATACAATTTAAAAGTGAAATAACTTAAAAAAAAAATGATATCTGTGAAACTGATTTGCTGCAGGCTGTAGTATTATGTCATCAAATATATATAAATAAGAGAGAGATTATAATCTTCCCATTTAGTTTGAAAGTGTGCTACTCTAGGTCGTTTTTGGTCAGCAGTCACTCTCAATGCTCAAACAATTTAGGACAGAAAAGTATTGGCTGACAGATGTTGTTATTAGAGAGGCTGTAGATGCAGCTTGAAAAGCAGAATGATCTTACATTTGTCTTGGACCA
This sequence comes from Perca flavescens, assembly GCF_004354835.1. Lineage (NCBI taxonomy): Eukaryota > Metazoa > Chordata > Actinopteri > Perciformes > Percidae > Perca > Perca flavescens. Next base: position 18,818,884 of record NC_041352.1, read on the forward strand.
TAAGCTCCCCTTCAAAAAGCTCTGATGTTCTTAGCAGTCCGGGGCAAGGCCATCATCTCACAGCGGTCGGAAGCATTTAGGTTTCACTAACCACAAATATTTCTGGTTGAGCTGGGAGGAAGTGGACCCTGAGAATATCTAGTGTCTCACTCTCCTTCTGGTCTCACTCGGCCTCTTGTGGGGTTATGATGAGTGGGGTTGCTATAAGCAGAGACACGCCGACGAATGTTTTCTTTTTGCTTCTGTGTGTCTGTTTTTAGACATTAATTGACCACCTCTCTCTGTCCGTTTCACAGCCGGGGAAACAGAAGAAGAAGTTTTCTTCGTTTTTCAAGAGCCTGGTGATTGAGCTGGACAAAGACCTCTACGGTCCTGACAACCACCTGGTTGAGGTCAGTTCAAACGACGACAACCAGAGGCTCTTTTTAGACGCTATCTGATCGACCTTTTACCCGCTGTTACAAACCGACTGCAGACTTATTAGTGTTTGTCGTGATGATGCCGAGAAAATATGTCTACTCAGTCTTCAAAAGTGACTCTAAAAACATACTACTACTTACTAATACGCTTATTCTTTTTCTTGCCGAGAAATAAGCAGAAGATCAATACCACTCTCGAATATCTATATTAAATATGAAGCTCGTTATCGTGTAGCTCCCCAAAAAAAATATTTGTGTTTTTTTCACTGTGGCTTAGTTAGTTTTATGTCTTTGACATTCAAATCCAGACAGCTTGTTTGGCACTTCATAGGCTTTCATTTGAGATCACATCCACTGAGAGTTTTTATATGCGGCTCAAATCAGTGAATCAGACTGTCCGGCCATGCAGTCAGAGTCAGTGAAAGCCTCTTTATAATGCAGAGGTGAGACGTTCACTGAAAATTGTTAGTTTGTAATGTCTGATTTCTAGAGCTGCAATCACCTCAACAAACCTAGTCCTTTTTTGTCTTTACACCCCATTAGAAAATACAAAGAAACAGGCAGGAAACAGACATGCCCTCTCTCTTTTTTTAATAATTAGTTTTTTTTATAACAGACAACATTGCAAGGTTGTTTAAACATGCAGATATGAGAGCAGAGAAATCAAATATTAAAAACAACCATTAGCTGCCCTTTACTTTGTATCTTCACAACATGTATTGACTTAAAAAAAACACTTCAGAAGTTCCAAAGTGAAATTAATGACTTCTCAAGGTTTCTCCTTTTAAGAGGATTTTTTGGCAAGGCTCTCAGGTGCATGGCTTTGAATGATTTTCCATCAAAAGAATTTTGTCTGTACCTTGAGGTACAATCAGAACTTAATCTGTTCTAATTCAGCCATTGGTTGGAGGAAACCATTCCTCTGTATTGCATGCCAAGGTACTACAATCCACTGTACTGAAGATGGCGCTTAGAGTGCTTTCTTTTGTTTCTTAGCCATTAAGATCAAATGTAAAAAAGCATTTAATCTGAAGTTTGATACAGAGGAGGTTCTGATATATGTAAAAACAAAGACTAAAACACAGAATCTTATGAAAATAGTTTTTTATTTTTTTATTTATTTTGTTATTTCACTTCAAGTCTGCGCCTGTCAGCGTGCTCCTAAGTGTGATTGAACATTCAGCTGCACAGCCACATGGTTAACCTTTTGCTATCTTGGTTTCTTAACACATTGTTCAGAAATGTAACCTCTCAACCTCATGTGCTCTAGAACAAGATCAAGGCTGCTAGATATAGGTGCACACAAATAACTTCGTTGTACATTTGTTAATTGTGCCAAATCTCCTGCTTCAAACAGCCTGCAGCTCCCTTTAAACACCCGAAAACTTGGTTTAAAATCTTAAGTATTTTTTCTATAACATTCAATATTAAACAATCAAAGTTAAAGTCAAATTAGCTATTATGTAAAACTGTAAAACTCAATAAGGCTAACATCAGCATGGGCAATTTTGTTTACCATGTTCACCAGCTCATGTTTAGTGTGCTAGTATGCTAACATTTGCTAATTAGCACTACACACAAGTACAGCAGAGGAAATGTAATTAGTTTTGCAGGATTGTGGTCATGAATCAAAGTATTGAACAAATTAGAATTAAAACCTGTTAAAGATGGAAACAAATCAAAGAAATAAATACAAAAAGTCATGTACAGTGCATGGCTGTATACATGTCGCTTATACAGCGTGCAGAATTTATATTTGCCAATAATGGATGATATTTACATGTTAAAGTACATTGTGTATTTTAAACTGTAAAATTATCATTTATAGTTTGTTGGTAAATAGATGTTTAAGTGGTTTAATGTTTAAGTGGTTTAATAGGAACCCCCCCAACCCCCCCCAAAATCCTTCTTGTCTATTGGCTGAACACTGGAACACGGTTTGTGTATGTTTGCATGGTCCTGGTTGGACCACTTTGTTTTTGTTGCCGTTAGTGGACCCTAGGCTGTCTACAGAGACCGCGTTTTTTCAGTGTGTTCAGGGGACCGGCAGCTCGCGGATAGTGAGGAGATGTTTGCTGTACGTGACGAAAAAATGTTGTAGCCTAAAAAACGCATGACATCGCTTAGAGTACCTTTAATAAAGTGTGAAACAAGCCAAAAAATATATGTGATGTGAATCAAAACAAATTCAGTCTGAATAAACCACCTCAGTTTGGGGTGTGTAGTCAAAGCGTGGTGCCTTGCTCTTTCAGTGGCACCGCACGCCCACCACTCAGGAGACGGACGGCTTCCAGGTGAAAAGGCCGGGGGACGTGAGCGTGCGCTGCACTCTGCTGCTGATGCTGGACTACCAGGTGAGGGCGCCACACAGTCTCACAACTCTGTGACTAATCCATGCCATTGAAACCAGCTGTTGTCGTGATAACATGCAGGCCTCACATCAGCGATAACCACCGGTCTACAGAAACATTATAGAGTGCATTAAAGACTCCATTTCCAACCTGACGTCCGTCTCCAAGCCAGGGAAATATGATAAGGTTGTCTGGTGTGATGATGTAAAGGCTCCGAGGTGGGCGGTTGTATAGAAGTGTTGTAATGCGATTATATCGTCTCCGCAGCCTCCCCAGTTTAAGCTGGACCCTCGCCTGGCTCGCCTGCTTGGCATTCACACTCAGGCTCGCTCCTGCATCATCCAGGCCCTCTGGCAATACGTCAAGACCAACAAGCTGCAGGACTCCCATGACAAGGAGTACATCAACTGTGACAAGTATTTCCAACAGGTATGGGACTCTCTGTGCTATAAGTCACACGGTGGTTGCATAAATATTAATATCAGTGTTGCTGAAAATATGATATTACTGGAACAACATGAGTAATATGAAATATATCTATCTTGCAATACTGACTTCTGTAATTTCGAAATTATACATGATACAAACTCCACTTTATAAATTTTCTTTTTTAGCAAAATCAATTAACCTAGCTAGTTATCATTACACACCTATGTGTATGAACACAGATATTTTCACGTTCCTCCACAGATCTTTGACTGCCCTCGACTGAAGTTCTCTGAGATCCCTCAGCGCCTCACCAACCTCCTTTTACCCCCCGACCCCATCGTTATCAACCATGTCATCAGGTAGATTCCTGTTTTACTGTATATATAAATGTCAATAAACGACGAAAAGCCTCATTGAGATCAAAAATCTCTTTTTCGAGAGTGCCCTGTCCAAGACACAAGTATGAAGAAGTATGTTTAATGTTTTGAGTGTATGTTTTGCACATGTTCCCTTTTACTGAACCCAAAGTTGTCTTGCTCCTTTGGTATTTGTGCCATGATGTTGTTTTTCTCCCTGAAAAAAGTGACATTTTAAAAATATATTATATTAAAATAGCTTTTTGTTTTTCTCAGTGTTAAAATGGCTCTTCAAGCTTTTTTGGAGTAGTTTTGGTGTATTGTTTTTCTTGTATTTTCAATAAACTTTATTACTAAACATAAAAATAGAATAATTTTAAATTTAAAGTAATAACATGAATAAACCACAACTGGTGGCCATTATACATCATAAACAATATGTGTTAGCTGACTGTACAGTCAAAACCAAATTAATGTTTTTTGTAGGTTTGTAAACAAAGATGTACTATTACTGAGTTGTGTTATTATTCACTTTACAAAAGAAAAGGAAAAAAGAAAAGACCCATCTAATTAGGGAACATTGATTCAGTAATATTGCAGGCACCATGACTTGCTTTTAAGGATTTGTTGAAAGGTCTCGCTCTCTCTAGGTTCTGTAATGATTTTCTTCTGCATAAATTACCGTTTGCTTTCTGTCAGCGTGGATCCCAACGACCAGAAGAAGACGGCCTGCTACGACATCGACGTGGAGGTGGAAGACCCCCTGAAGGGTCAGATGAGCAGCTTCCTCCTCTCCACCGCCAACCAGCAGGAGATCGCCTCACTCGACAACAAGGTGAGATCACCAGCATCTCAGAATGCAGTCGATATTATGGGCAGGTTTGGAGACTCTACGTTCAGCAGTTTACTCACCTTTCATCTGATGTTTTTCTGATGTTTACATCTGTATGAACCCAACATTTTCAGGAGGAACTCTGTATTTCCTATTTGTGAAAAGTTTTAAGATTTTAGTTCAAAGACCTGATACATAATCATTTTTACTAGATTTTGTCGTATTTGGATATTTTTATCAGGATACATAGATTATTCAGCTGTAGTTGTTTTAGTTCTTGAACTATAGTATGTAACTGCTCCTCTTTCAGATCCATGAGACCATCGAGTCCATCAACCAGCTGAAGATCCAGAGGGACTTCATGCTCAGTTTCTCCAGAGATCCCAAGGGCTACATCCAGGACTGGCTTAAATCCCAGAGCCGAGACCTTAAGGTTCGATATTTATGTCGCTCTTTTCGTAACTTAAAGTTCCATTGAAACAACATGCTGCCTTTATTTGGAAATATGTTCAAGATATTGGGGTAGATTATAAAATGCAAAGGGTCTGACAGCTGTAGTTATTAGTCATTTTGAATATCATGGTTTCGTATACAAAATATGTTTTCAGTTTGTGAAAAATTATGCATTATGGATTAATTGTTAATTAATGTAGATTTAACTACCCGAAAATAGTTAGACTTATCTACATTTTCACCACCTACAACATAAAATGCTGCTCACACAGTAATGCTTACATAATAAGATAAATTCCCACTGACAAACCATTCTGCTGCCTTTTACTTCTGTGCTTCTATTTAAATCTCTTATATGAAGCATTTCCGCATTAAAATGTCTAAAAACGACTATGTTTTGTTGAGTTGTGTACTTACATTATCCCAAATGTTTCCCACAATGTTCAAACTTAGAGAAATAAAATGTTATTTAAGGACATTTGGTCGCCTGTCAATGGCGTCAATCATATAACCTTTAACCAATCTAGCTAGTTTACTCTAACTTTCGGCTTGCTTGCTAACGTGGACGTATTGCTAGCCAATGTAGCAAAATACTGTCTTTAGTGGATACCGTCAACTAATTCCTCCCAGGGCTGATGTAGCTAGTAAATTGTTCATTAGTTTGCCGTTTGCAAATTACTTTACAAGCTAACGTTACAAAGCAACCAACGCCAGCTCCATGAAGTATGGTAACTGCTACCAGGCTAACTCTAGCTTGCTCACTAACCAGTTAGCTACCAGCACATGTATACAGAATCTTATCTAACTAATTATGTAGGAAACACTGCTTCTGTTTGATTAGTATGACATAACATGAATAAACGTTACTTAGCGTAGCATGAACAGAACTGTAATACATTAGCTTGTCTGTAACTCTGTGAACATTCTTTCTGCCTGAGTCACGTCTACATTTTTAACAGTAATTGTGGTTGGCAATAAAAACAACTCCCATGATCCCAAGCTACTTCACGACGTTATCAAAAATGTTGTCTTTCGTTATTTATTTGATGGCGAGACCTTAATACATCCATGGGAGAGACCCCTAACAGCGGCAGAAAACGACACATTGTATGTTGTTTAAATTAGATTTTGAAAGACTTTTACTTGTAGTGGAGTAATTTTCCCCTGTGGTATGCTGCGTTTACTTAGGTAAAAGATCTGAATACTTCTTGTCACATATAATATTAACACTGGTTATTAATAAGTCCTATCATTAATGATGTCCTTCTCATTGGCTGTAGTTAATGACAGACGTGGTGGGGAACCCTGAAGAGGAGAGGAGGGCAGCGTTTTACCACGAGCCTTGGTCCCAGGAGGCGGTCAGCCGCTATTTCTACTGCAAGGTGAGGAATTATCTTTTACACTCACTTTACAGCAACTTCTTAGCTCTGCCTCTAGAAGCTTACATGACATATTTCTTCTTCTCTTCAATCCTCAACAGATCCAGCAGAGGAGACAGGAGCTGGAACAGGCCTTAGCTGTCCGCAACACCTAAACCACCAAGGCCCTCCTGAATCTCTGCATCTGATTTCAGAGCTGCGTGTGTTTGGATGTGTGTAAGGCCGTCGCTGTAGTCTGGTGAAACCTAATACCTCTAAAAATGTCAGTTACTTTAAAAAAAAAAAAAAAAAAAAAAAAAACTTTTGTCTTAGTGATAAAAGAAAATACAAATTCAGAAGTTTTTCCAAAGTTTTATTAATTAAAGGGAAATTAGAGGAGGAGGTTTTCTCATGACAGCAGCGTATGGAAGCCCAGATCTCGATGCAGATATGCGTCCACTGCATATTTGTTCTGTTTTTTGCAGGACTGTGATGACATCATCATTAACAGCATGTGTTCAGCTGCACCCTCAGAAGTCAAGTCCCCTCGGACCACAATCATCCTCAGACTCACGAAACAAAATCTAAAAAAAATAAAAAAACAAACCTCCTCTTTGTCACTACTCTCTGCTTTTGCAAACACATCACAAACTCTAAAGCGGCAGCTCACGCACCGCTGCGTTTTTTTAGATTCTCGAGAAAAGCGTTTGCTGCTGTGTCTGACAGAAAGGTACGGGATGTTACTCGTCGTCACAGTCAATCCTCACAGCGCTCCGGATGAGTCTTCATATTTTATGTTTTCCAACTCTTTCTGAAATGGCTTTATTGTTTGATTGTAAGTGTGACTGTGTGTGTGCTTTTGTTTGTTCTCATTAGGAGAGTGTTTTTGATTAACTACACCAGCAAAGTCGAGATTACAGTGTGACACATTGGGTTGCAGGGAATCAATTCTATCTATAAACCTGAGGTGTGGATTTCATTCATTGTCAGGTTTGAGTGAGTCAATTGGAAAACCTCCAATGTGTCTCATTTTCAGACTGCCATGTTGCTCATTTTAGTCATGTTTTATTTTTGCAGTAATTCCAACAACAGTATTCGGTAAGTTAACTTAAGTATTATCACAGCACAAATAGTGTTTTAATGAAGGAGAAACAACATTTGATCAACAAAATTGTACCTTTTTCTTTACTTAATCAGCAAAATGACAAATATGCCTCTACATGTTGGGACTTGATCTGTTTTGTCAGAAGTCGCTCAATGCCTCTTCCTTGTGTAGTATTTTGCCAGTTAATGTCCTGAAGGTGTTACCAAAGGTTGCAACAAGAAGATGAGAAACATGATCACTGAAATAGAAGTGGGCAAAAATCTTCACCTGGGTTTAACAGAAATTGCAAAACGTCTCCTTGTACGGTGTTCGTAAAAGAATCTGAACCATCTGGGTAGTTTGAGAGAGGATTTACTCTCAAATGTTTGCCTTTTGTAGCCAATTAGGCCTCAGGTAGTTATAAACAAACTCTAAAATGAAAAAAAAAGTTATTGTAATGAACACTTAAGCCCAGGTCTGGAGAAGGAGTTTGTCCATTTCTATACTTTTTATGTTACATGAAGAAGAAAAAACTTTTTATGTGAATATGTTTTCCCTTAAGAGGGCCAACTGTACAGTATACGACAGACTATTTGTGTTTGTTTCGGGGGGATTTGGGGAGGGGGGCTGAGTAACATGGTGCATTATGGGAGCTCCATGAGTTTTGAATTAGTAGGGCAGGAATGTTAGTGTTCCTCTGTGTACTATCTTGGGTTGGGGTGATTTATTTTAGGTCTATCCCGTAACTATCGTGGGAGCTAGAAGCTGCAACAAAGAAAGACCTCCCTCGCTTTCAATCTCAGTAGCTGTAACACATGATATAATCTGTACAGATCTCCTTTTACACTTTTTTTAATGACACTTGACTTGTATGTATATGTTGTTATGTCAGATGGAAGATTTTTTTTTCCTCTCACGGCAGTCTGAGCTCAAACCTTTTCTGGGTTTCTTTGAACTGTGCTGTCATTCTTTTGTCGGGACTCTCTTCTCGTCATGGGTGAGACCTCTTCATTATCCCAGCATACACAAAAAGAGATTGGATGCTTTCACGATGACCTATGCATGCTCCATGGACATTAATACTCCATCTGTTAAGATAGTATGTGTAAATATAAAAAGCTGGCATAGCAGTCTGTGTGACGAGCAAAAGACTTTTGTTGAAATGCCTTCTGGAAACCTTTTTGCCAAAAATGATATGCCCTACCAGCAACTAACTGTAGGTGTGATTTTTCTAATTTGTGTTTTTGTTGCTAGGACTAAGTTATATTAACTGCACTCATTAGAGGAGAAATGGTAGTCATTGGTAGTATTTTAGTCCTGTGTCTGACCCGGAGTGATTTGTCTTTGTATGGCCAGGGCATTCACATTGTTGTCATACAGTCACTTATTCACTTGCACCCTCTTGTGGAGGAAACTAGAAGCTGCAACTCCTGGGTAACCTCAGCTTTGAGCACCACAGTATCAGAATATATGAAAAAGTTAACACGACTACTGTGTCTCCTGTTACTAAACCCTGACATACTGTTGACATGTTTGTCCCACTCCCTGCATGTGTTTGTGAAGAGTGGGTACTGCTCTTTCTCTCTGTTTACACTGTTGTCCGAGCGTCACCAACAGGGAGATACTAGTATACACAACACTGTATATCTGTAAAGAGCAAACTTGTTTGGTGATTACATTTAACTAAAAAAAAGGGAAAAAAAAAAAAGCTGTGACATTGCGAGACAGTCTGGATGTAAATAAAGAAGCGCTTGCCAAAGTTTGTAAATGCCATGATATCTTAAGTGTCTTTTTTTCACCTTTTTACACATCAACGTGGAGGCACTTTTTGTGCATACAAGAGAAACTTTACTTAACCTCTAAAGGTAAATGATATAAGATTGTTTTAGGTGCTTTGCTGCAACGATTTACATATAAAAAAATGTATTAAACTGAGCCTCTTAAACCTACATTACATCTAAATGTGTGACAGGGTGGTAATATGCTTCAAAAATACCATTTCAAATTAATGTCGGGATGCTTTTTTGATATTTTATTAAAAGAAAACAAGTTTCATACTCTATTCCTAAAGCTACAAGCTGGAGAACTGATCCTTTAATATGTGATGTTTCTGCCATTGCTCCACACCAAGACAAACTATATAAAAATAAGGCTGGTTTATATCTGGTTTAGCAATGCTAGATTAACGAGATTCAGCATCTGTAGAAATAATATCTAAGAATCAGTGATAGCACTTTAACACTGCACATTTACAAGCAAATCCTCGTATTTTAAATTTGCAATTAATCGTGATTAATAATAGCCCATGACTGATTAACTTGATTACATTTTTTAATCAGTTGACAGTACTAGTACATGTACAGTAAATGTAATTGGGATTAAGTGAGATATTAGGCAGTTGAAGTGCCTCTTGTTTCCACATCTAAAGGTTAGAAAAGTTACTTTTTGTAAAGTTTATCACAAAGTGAACTGGGTTGAATTTTGAATCAATGAAGTCATGAGACCGAACTAAAAAAGGGGACAAAATTCGTCAGGAAACATTTAGCTATTTATTTTATACGTAATATGACTTCATACATAACGCTGCATGTTCTGCTGCAGGGATCACACATTTATATTTGATGAGTAATCCACAAAGGAACGTGTATTACACGTTTTGCATCTGACACCCAGGTGTGTTTCTCCTCATTCACCATGTGGAGATACACAAAACAGTGTTTAGTTAGTGTTTGATACATACAGTTCTGGATTAAAAATGCAATAGCATAATTAATGGAGACATCCTTTCATTTTACTTCTACTATTACTCGGCCTTGTCAACAGCAGCTTTAAAGCAGAGGGTTGTTTAGCTGCCTGTTGTGGTGGAGTTTTGGGGTCTTAATGCACTTTTGTTCAATTTAAAAAGAACAGAAGTGTTTTCCTAAACTATTCCCTACTAAAGATCTGGAGGGTATATGCAGATTATTTCATTTGGAACCAGTTCTAGCTATTTTCTTTTACAAACTTTATACAGTAAAGTATACCTATCACATCATATGTCAAGTCAAGGCACAACGCATAATTATTAGTTTTGTAATTTTCTATAAGTAAAAGGTTAAATCTATCAACCTTTTCAACTTTCAGTGTACGGTAGATATTATATAGTTCATGCTGTGTGCTAATTCATCACAGTATGAGCTGACTTGATATGAGGACATATACTGGTATTCCAGTTCTGCAGACAGCTGTGCTTTTACCCCTGCCATCAAAACAACATATCCCTGGCCGGTCTAAACTACCGGACTCTGTAATTATGGTAAATGATAAAACTGATTTAAAAAATGATGTTATTATACTCAAACACGTGAAGGCCAAAATGACTCAAACGCAGCCTTTGACATCCACATCTTACCACAGCAGCACTCCTTAAATGACATCAAATGAAGGTTGTTGTTTTTTTCTATATTGCAAATCGATGCCATTAGGGGTGGGATCTTATAAGGCAGTATCCGATTATGCAAATAGTTGTGCAGCCCTGCTAAATTACCCTGTCACTAAAAGAACACTTAAATACTCTGCATCAGTACAGTGTACATTTTTAGTGAGTTAAATTTCCTGCACAAGCAAGGAGTTTCTCAGAAGGTGGCAGACAGGCATTTTATTGTTCACTGACCTCACCACAAGGAAGCAGGTGGAGGCCGTTTCCACAGCGTATTGCAGCGTTGGTGTAATGTTGACTGCAGACCACCTCAGAAAGAGCCTATTTTACTCTGCTGCTCCACTATTCTCCCGACAACCCTCACATGGAGAAGTTTGGTGGGTGGGGGAGGTTAAGGGGCCTCAGTGCGGTCGTCACACCCCTTTAGAGAAGAGGAGGAGGGAAAGGAGGCTGTGTGAAGTAAGCCATTCAGCTAGTTCAACCATCTAGCTGCGAAGGTTACCCACCCACACCAGGGGCAGACCTTGGCTACGTACGACCCCCCCTCTGGGCACTGGGTTCACTTCTCTCCCTAAAGACATCTGTGTACGGAATACTCGCCCAAACCCAGGGAGGCCCGGGCCGGGGTGGAGATTTACTGACTTAATGTGGGGAGACAAGGCGGAGCAGGCTGCTTTGGAACAAACTGTCCAATGCCTCCAGGCGCTGCAATACAACTTTTAGGCAAACCAGAAAGGCTACATTATATTGCTCTGAATATGAGCACGCCATCACTACTGGCCGCAAGATTCCTGCCATATTGCCTTTTCTTCAGCTCCGCCAAGCAGATAACAGATACCTCAAGGAGGGGCTGTTCAAGCATGCTGCATTGCAGATCCTATAAACAGTTGTCTCTCTGTCTAATGAGACTGAAACAAACATGTTAAGACTCAGAACAATATGAATGAAGAAACAACTCTGAACAGAAATATCATTCTTTAATACCTCTTAAAAAAAGAAAAAAGGCAGCCAGCGGCTTCAGCTTGTTTCCAGTATCACTTTAAACATCTTCACTAAGGAAGACTTATGGCTCAAGTTTTTTCTTTTTTCATTTATTTCAAGACACAACCTTCTTTTATTTAAATTTTAAAATTGGAGTATAAATATGGTTGTTTGGGTCCTGAAAGAATAAGTCAATGGCAGCAATATAAACAGTAGTCCGCAATCTGACACCTCCATGACTCAAAATTGGTCTAGACATGACAGAGTCACAGTTAACAGACTCCTAAGTCATTAGTACTCAGAACTACTGAGCAAAGAGATTTTCAGCTGGAAGAATGTATGCTTCAGCACACATTTACTCTGTCATAGTGTCCATGAGCAAGCTGATGCTGTTCTTAAGCTGATCCGGACCTCTTTCTGCCAAATACAAGGGCAAGAATTTCAGTGTATGGATCACAAAAGTACTATATTATAGTTCACTTTATTCTGTGTGAGTATTCATTAGTCCTGGCAGTATTTGAGGCACGAGCAGGCCTCTAGGTGCTGTTGGCCTGCTCTTGTTCAAAAAGAGCCATAGCTAGATGTGAGCGTGACCCCAGACCCTCCAGGTTGCTGAGGACACAGCGGTGGTAGATATCCTCGCTGAATCGGGGGTTGCACGCTCGCCGCACGTATTTCTGGATCAGCGCCGGCTCTACAGCTCTGAACACATGTAGACCCGAGTAACGGACAAATATGTCGTACACGTCCATGCTTTCCAGCAGCTCCTCGTTGTCCAAGATGTCAGCAGCCATCTTGGTCCGCGCGGTCATGTAGTCCGCGTTGTAAAAGCAAGCCTCGTCGAAGACGTGGCGGTCAAAGTGGCCGTCTCGCAGCGACTCCGAAGCAAAAGAGGAGGAGGCAGCGGAGGGCTGCTGGTCGCGGTACATGACAGCAGGACTGTACTCTTGGAAGTGGATGGGGAAGAACACCTGCCAGTTGCTGATGGCGTTCATTCTGCAGCGGTTCAGGAAGTCAGCATTGACCTCGGTCCACACGCCGGCCAGGAAAAACAGCGTGTCCACCGGGTGCTTCTTAGAGATGATGTCCATCAGCTTGACCTGCGAGGGCACCTCCGTCTTCACGCTGATCCAGGGGATCTTCACGTCTCCGTAGCGCTTCTCCACCTCCCCGATCATGGCCTTAATGCCAGCAAACACATCGGTCTGGCTGACTCGCTGTGCATCAAAGGGATCATAGATGAACAGGAACGTGAGTAAAACATTGTCATGGGTGTCCAACGTGTTCATCACATACATGTCGAGGAAGTTACCAACATAGTCCTGGTCCTGGGCAGTGACAGGTAGGATGACCTGCACCCGTGTTGCCTCTGTCACATAGGGCATGGGGATAATCTCAACCGCACTAAGAGGTCGCAATAAGTTAACCCGTTTGGCAATGACTTGACTGTGGCCTTTCTGGGTGTACACCTCCAGCGCAAGGTCCAGCATATACTCCATACCACGCGTGGGATCAAAGCGCCTGTAACCGTTAAGTAGACGCCTCTTGCGGAAGCGTAGCTGGGGCTGGTAGCGTTCATTCAGACGCCCCACTGCAATCTCCAGAACTGCGTTTACATCCGCACGGTCAGCCCCTCTCATCTCACACTTGGGCGAGCTGTCAATGCATGAGTAAATATGCTCTTCGGTGAAGTACTCCCAGTTTATAACCTCAAAACGGGATCTTGGTTTGAAGGGAGGGTTGATTCCGATGGGCCATGTGACTCCAGCCTTCCCCTCTGGCGTCAGGTCACTCAGGTTGTTGATCTGCACCTGATGAGTACACACAAAGATATGTTGAATTTAAAAATCAAAGCTGAAAAGGAACACACTGTCTAGCGTGTAAACATTTGCCTTTATGACTTATGTAATGGCTCTGTGGTGTAACGTATGTTTAAAGTTAAGTCGACACAGAGCTAATGAACTATCATTAGCAGCTACTTTAATTACATATTAATGCTTTGCGGGCAGATTGTATACACAAAGATTATGATACTGGAATGCAACAGTTCATGCCCTAGCAAAAACACCCAATCCCTTGTCTTGGCTTTTCTGACGTTTTTGAAATATTGTATTAGTCAGGAATTTCTGCCTTGGCTCAAAAGTAGGTGTGTTGAAGAGGAGAACAAAGAGTATACATTCACACAGAACTCATCAAAAGAGCAGCCCACTGATACTGTCCCATCAGATAACAATGTCTAGTTGTTTCTAGTTGATAGAAAGCAGTGTTAAGTATTACAAACCTGCAGCTGCTGTATCTGTAGGTAAGTCCATTCCAGCTCTATCTGGCTGAAGCGTTTGTGTAGGCGGTACATGAGATTTGGTTCTGATATAGGATGGACTGTGAAGGCATTTTTAAACGGTATGCTATCTTCGCGCTCTGGATCTGCGTTTTTTCCGAGCTCAAAGTAACGATAGGTCATCTCCTGCGAGCCACACAAACATTGACAAAGACAGGAAATGTTAGTTTGGATAATCTGCCAGTAAAACTGTCAAATGTGTATTAAAATGATAAAACTACTCTTCTCTTTTATAATTTGTGTCCAATGCATTAGTCTGTGTTTTTTTACCTGGTGCACCTCCACGCAACTGAGACCCAGGTAGTCAATAATGCAGCGGCCCAGCCACTCATCAGGCCTCACACTGAGGATGTCATTACGGCAGGTGTCAAGGTGGGGCTGCAGACGGGCCAGCAGACTGCGTGACAGCAGGTAGCCATAGCCTCCGTGGCAGTAGCGTGCCTTCTCTTCTCCACCAATAAACTCCTCCGCCCTGCCCATGTAGAGGTCCTGACCTGCACTGAGGTGGCCCACCAGCTCTGACAGACGATCCGCTTGCATGTAAGTGTCATCCTGGGCTAAGAGGAACCAGTCATAGTCAGAGCCGTAGTGCTGATGGAGGTGACGAACCGTCTCGTACATCAGCCACACTGGGCGGTCGTCGCCGTGAGCAACCACGGTCATGCCGTGAGGCACCTTAGGGCTGCGCAGGCCTGTGAAGAAAAAGGTGCGATGGAAGCGATGGGCAACAGTGCGGTTCACCGCCACGGCCAGCGTGTTGAGGGTGGCCCGGGAGGTCAGTACACCCACCAGCAGACGTTCTCGGATGCCCAGTTCAGTGTGAATGTAACGAGTTCTGGAGAGGTGAAGTAAAGACAAATTAGCAAGAAGTTAGATTTCCAGTCAAAAAGAGGATGAAATCTTATGGATATCTGGATCAAAATGTCTGGTCTCCACATCTGAGCTGCTTTATGTCTGTACAAAGAGATTTGACTGTAATCTCTAATCTATCGGCCACCTATACTGAGTGCACTTAGATTATTGAAGGGGAGATTCAAATGTAAGCTTCAAATGTAAGCTTATTAAATAGGAAATGAACAAATATAAATCCTCTACATTCAAATTATGTTGTGGGATATATAAAAGTAATGTGGTGTGGTGCTTTTATAACAAATTTGTCTTTAAATGTGTTGAGATTTTCTTGCAGAAAAACCCTTCTACATGACTTCCGCACTCACCTGAGGACTTTCTTGTGAGGCTTGTTTGGGTCCTTGTGATAGGGCACGATACGTGGCTGGACGTCTTCATCTGCAGCTTCATCCCTTGAGTCTCTCTGGGCATCTGCTCTACCCATGAAAAGCCTCCCATTGCCCAGTTCATCCCCACAGGAGTAATCGGTATCCCCTTGTGTCCAAGACACCATCAAAAGGCTCAGACTACATCCCAGAGACAGCCCGAGGATGAGGGGTAAAGCAGGCCTGAACACGGCCAAAAAAGACGAAAGACGCATATCTGGTAGTTATGAGCTACGCTTGATGAGGCTGTTTTGTAAAAACAAAACAAACAAAAAAAACGTTAACTACCTACAGATCATGTGTCAACTCTCCTGCCCTAACTTAACACATTCTAGCCAGAAAAGCACCTTTGTTAGGGGAAATTGATTTGCTGACACAGACATAAAATTGCCTGAAATGTCTAATAGCGTCTCTTTCCTGAAGTTTCTATCAAGCAAAGATTATAGTTGACCGTTACGTTAACGTTACCTCATAATTGAAGATGCGCAAATTGTAAAACTGCAGGTATGAACTATTCCTTTTAGTAACGTTATGAACAAAAAGAATGTACAAATGGCTTAACACCAGTGGCGTTTATTGCAGCGTAACAGCTTTGTAACTAACCGAGCTGATTATGTCGGTTACTGTCATACTATGTAACAGTCTAGCATAACCCCTACATCTAAAGTCAGCTAACTAATGTAGCAAGACGCTGTCACCTGCTGAACTTACTCGAATTAACGTTTTCCATTAACACAAAAATCGAAGCAAGAGGAATCAAAAGTTTTGATAGCTGTATCTGAAATTATAACCGCAACAGTAACGTTATGTGTCGAAGAAACAAACATCAAAGAGCGAGCTATAGCAAGCTAGCATCGTTGTTTCAGTGCTGATATGTCGCTCCGCGATCCATCTTCACGAACACTGACTTGAAGGCTTATAGATCCCATTTCTTTCACCGTTGAAACAGTAAAAAATCCGTGAAGCATAGCCATACACATGTCCTCCATTTTCTTCCGTTTCTTGACTTCCTCAAAAATTCAGTGCCACACACACACAGCGTGGAATAGCGTCTCTCTCACTTCGGTTTTGCCCTCATCATCACTGACGGTCTGCAGCATCAGGGAAGGGACCTGGGTTTTTCTTCTTCTTTTGTGTAATTGGCGGGCTATAAACCAACGTTTAAGGTGCATGCCGCAACCTACTGTAACCGGAGGCCGGACATGACCCGCCCTACGCTTCCTCTGATGGGCTGGCTAGTATGGAGCTAGATTTGTGTCTTTATTACATGAGAGAAAGTAAATGATCTGAGAGAAAAAAAAACTACTGATAGCAAAAAAGCATTTTATGAGAGAAAAACAAAAAATACTGATAGCAAAAAAGCATTTTATGAGAGAAAAACAAATATTTGAGAGAAAAAGTTTTCATACCAATAGCAAAAAATATAATATATGAGACTAAAAAAGTTTTGAGAGAAAGTATTTTTTTCATACAACATAAAAAATATAAAAAATCTCTCAAAATACTTTTTCAAACTCTCAAATATATATTTTTGCTATCAGTGTGAAAACATTTTCTCTCAAAAAAAAAAAAATGTTTCTCTCAAAACGTTTTTCTTCTCGTTCTCAAGACCTAAGTCTTTGCTCTCGATGCAATGTCTTGCTCTCGTGTCAGGATTTTGCTCTCGCTGTGAAAATAATGTCATGGGCGGGGCCACGTTCCTATTGGCCAGTCGGGTGAGCACCGTCTTGTCTTGGGAGTCGAACTGAATCATTACACCATTGTCGATTCAACGGCCATGGATTAGTGATGATCATGCACAATTTATCTGGAGGGTGGCGGTAGTGCGCTAAGTTAGTCCGCATCCGCTGTTAAACAAGCAACTGAAGAAGAGTAGAAGAACGGCATAGATGCGCTTTGCCTTAGTTGAGTGTGGAGACTCCAATGTTTGGGTAAGATGATGACACACACAACTCAATGGGTAGCTGGCTGGGCAAGTTCAGCATCACTGAAGATTAAATCACGTTAAATAGGCTATCCTAAATATAAGCTAGTTTGCCATTACTGATGTGTTTGTCAGATTGACATGGACAAAGAATAGCACTCATATTCATGAATGTGTATTATATTATTAGCATGCTAATCGCTAGTACAGCTAATCGCTAATTAGCCATCATGCTAGGTAAACTTGCAAACTCACCTGGTCTTTACTATTTGTTAAATCAAATGCCAATTGAATATGTTGATTTAGATAGTTTCACTCCTTATTTAATGAGTAGTGAGCTAGCTCGTTTCTACCTTTGCACTTGCTAGCCTCAAAGCACCTGAAGAGTAACTGCTTGTTCATCATATACAACCTCAGTTTTACTCCATGGACTCAGAATAAACTATTTTGTTTTAAGGGCAATATGATACTGTCTACTTCATAGACTTCAAAGACAATGCAATCAATTCATTAGAAACACCTGTGGGTCCTCAAAATGGCAGTTCTGGGACTAAATGGTACCCATAAATACAGGAAATGTACATGTTTGTGTAAAATAAAAAGTTACTGTCATTGTAATGTGCATTCTTGCTTCTTTTTATTTCCAGCATGGAAAATCACTGCAGTGACCGCACACAACCTCCGGTAAGTAATTGCAAAGTTTATTTCAGTGCTGTTGCCACACAATATGTTTTTGAGGTGTCCTTACATGCAGAATCCCTTTCAGTCTTATGGCTAAGAAACCGAGAATGTGCAACACCTTCCTAAAGTTCAGGTACGAGGCCCTCTTTACCCAAATGTTGAATTATCTGTAGCCTATCTGCACTTCATCTCCTGGTTGATTTTTTTTTTTTTCTTCTATTTTCCCTCTTACAGGTATCAATTAGGTTGCAGCTATTAATAAGGGCCAGGGATAGACTGGCTGCTGTAATCAGTCGGGAGCCCATTGATTTCGAATATCTTCACTTCATCACCTGTCAGGAACTGCAGTTTTTACGGGCAGGGGCAGCTTATATGGATATTCCTCAATGTGTTATAGTTGGCTTTGAGCAGCTCAATGAGGTGATCAAGGCTCTGCTTTCCAACAGTCCTGTCACCCCTTTAGTTGACAATGTAGCTGTAGTCGAGTGGAATGGAAGTGTGGGGCAACCTAGATTGAGTATCGGTAGGGATGTTATTGAAAGTCTTTTAAGCACCAACCTACCTTTGACCACTCTGGCTAATGCTCATGGCATTTCAAGATCCACCCTGTGTAGGAGGATGAGAGAGTATGGTCTCTCAGTCAGACGCAGCTACTCTGACATTCCCGATTTTGTCTTTGACAGGAAGGCAAGTATGACAGTAAATTCATGATGCATCAAACGTTATATACTCGAATATGGCCAGATTCCACAGGGAGTTGTGAATTTGCATAGCATGGTCTTAACCTTTACATACTGTTCAGGGTCCAATTTGACCAATTTTAACATTGAGAGCTGTACAAACACATATCTGCTCGGTGGACTTTTAGAGCCAGACTCCATGTAAATAAGAGAGACTTTGACCTGTATTCATAACAAAAATTCAAAAATCACCATTAAAGCATGTTACTGTATTATTTATATTCTAGCAGAGTTAATTAATCAACTATTAATTAATGACTGATGGGGAATTTGATGTGAATTGGGGCAGAGAAAGAACATGATCAGTATGTGAGGGTTAATCTATTGTGTTTTTCGTTGTCTTGTTTTTTTAAGACACCCACAATGCTTTTTTTTTTTTTAAACTTTGATTCTCCAATGTTAACTAACAAGAGAAAAAAATCACCATCACATCATCAAAACATCACACCATGAGGATTTTTTGAAATCTATGTATTCTTGGTGATTTACAGTTCAATGTATTAGCATCCAGATATGCTTCTGTTCGATTGGGAAGTCTTTTATTATTCCTAGACTTATGGTCTTTTGATAGATTTTAAAGATCATTATAGTTGTCCTCAGAAATTCATGTAAAAGGACATTTTCTGTTTTCAAGGACTATAAACCACAATGTTACTACACATTTTTGCCTTTGTCTGTAAAACCATACTTCTCTTACCATACATATCTCTTAATAGGAAAATGGATAAATATGTATATAATAAACTGTTTGGACCACTGGCCATCCTTGTGTTTTCTGGAGGGAAGGAGTCCATCATTCTGACTAAAGAATACAATATATGACAATACTTTCTTTCAGATTTATTCCTTATGCTTGCGTTACTACTTTCCATGTTCACCATTTACCATGCATAATGGATATATCCTAATTTTCCACAGATAAGCGTTAAGGTTTTTTCAGTAATTTTTGCCAACGGCATGTGTGATCTTGAAATAAATCTTTAATTTCTATATTCAGCTTTTCTGAATATACTGAAATGAACTAGTCTATTAAATGATTAACACAATACTTTTATATACATTTACGTAAACTAATTCTAAACTGTACCTCAGAAACCCTGACTGAGACGTCCGTTGTGAGCAGGTGGGTCAATGGAGAATTAAGTTAATACATGGGGTAATAGGCTATTTGCACCAGTTAATCAATTGAAACTGCATTCCCCTCAAGTTTTGATTGAGTAGGCTATTTGTATTGGCTATTGATAAAAGGTAATACATGATTTCTAGGTGTGGTGCCATTCAATTACATGGATTTGTGTGCTATTGCAATAACTAAACAGACACAATAATTCCTGATTGACGCGTCAAGGTCAACCTGCTAACTTGTCCTGCCATCTTGTAGCGGTTCAGTTACTGCAATAGTACATACAGCATAAGAGCTCAGCCCTATTCTAAATAGAAAAAGTAATGCTTTTTAGCTTTATTTGTTGTCGACAGTGCAAATGCTGGATGGTTGGTAAATATTATTCTTCATACATTGTGTCCATAATAGGCTATGTGCAATATTATAGTAATAACAATAAAAGTAATAATGCACACAGTGGGTAAGATCACCAACTATCAGTTTATTACCAGAATGTGTCACAAAAAAAACACTTGTGGGCTGGAGCCTCCTTGCACAGCTGATTGACATGCTAGTGCGGAGAAAGAGATCCTTACAAAAGATCATACAGTTGATTCAACATGTCCTAGAAACAGTTAACACAAACTGAACATTCTGACAATTTTTCATATTATGGCCACCATTACCCTATCACTATAGAGCAGGCATTGGAGGTCTCTTACACGGAGACTGCTTTATCCCATTGTTGCTTGTGTAAGGAGTTGCTGTGTGGATATGGCCCTTAGGTCCTCTTGTAGTTGTTGGAACCCCACATCACCGTCATCACCAACTTTGCTGCATCCTTGGAGATGGATGGAAGATGAAGAGAGAGACAAAGGGTGACAAGAATTTAGGTGATGTTAGCGGCCACATCTTCAATCAGTAATGCCAGCAAAACTGTCCTGTTAGGTAATGATAGCTCCTGTATGATTGATTTAATTTAAGTGTCATGCTTCAAAAAGCCCAGCTGATGTAGGCTTACAACAAACTTTAAATCCAAAGAAGTCAAATTGTGTTAAATAATACGACAGAAACAAATGCTACGTTTTGTAAACTGCTTATCCAGCACTTACAAAAGGAATGAGACCAATTGAAGAGCATGCATATAGATATCCCGCCCAAGAGAAGAGGACTCTGCAGTGGAGTTAATATCTTGTAAGGCCGCAATAGCCTCAGCTGACAAGGGGCATGCAGTTTCTGGTACTATGACTCCATGTTCTGGATCAGCACCACAAGCTTCCTGGTCATGCAAGTGTTCGATCTGTAATAGAAAATGAATGAAAAGTCAAACAAAATACTATTATAACAATTTTCTTCTAATGTACTGTGAGATTGAATATTCATACTATGTTAGGTCGTAGTTATCTAGATCCTTTATGTACATATAACCCACTTTAAAACTAATGTATTGCATGCTGCAATGTTTGGGACAAACCTCAGACAGATCTGGCTCTTGCAACGGTACTTGCATCCTCCCAATTCTCCAAAGCTGATTAGGGGTCAGGTTTGCTTCGGTCCTCAAGGGGTGACAATTCCATGTCTCTACAAAGTTTTGAAGGTCTGCTTGTAGACGTGGAATGAAAACGTACCCAAGACAGAAGAGGTGAACAACATTTGAGAGGTCTACAAACCCCTCTTCCTCCAAGGTGTGAAGCATGTTGTAGTACTGAGATGTTACAGCGTTTCACACATCTCTCCATAGTCATTCCACTCTGCAAATTTGTTACATGGTAAAGTGGTCAATTGCACTGAGAAAAAAAATACTAGTATTTACAAAATTATATTAGCCTGGCTACAAAAGTTAGAATCCAATTGACTGACGGTTGGTCTAGTGTAAGGGAAAGTGTCTTTTCCACTCTGAAGTTTAATAAACAGCGGCATCAATTGTAATGATTAGTCAATCGATGCCAAGGGCAGAAGTAATGCTTTTGTCAAAACGGTAGTCTGGACTAGTATCAGCTTTGGTGCCTGTGGCTTCTTGTCTATTCCGCTAGATATCAGTCTACTTCAGGTAATACCTCTCAAACGATATCTGTAGAGCAGTTCTTCATGCCTGAAAAAAAACAGACAAGGCTCCCCCTAGGATGTATATGTAATACCCCCGTAGTTTGGGGGACTTGCAATCAGGTTACTATCAGGTGTCAAACATAATCAAGCTAATTGTTGGGATGGATGTAGCTCACTGTAGGTAGGATACAATGTGAACCCTGGATTGAGAGGAAAGTAATAACATAGACCATCTTCACCTTTGGTTGTGCACACTTTTCCCAGCTATAAAGCTGCCACGACCTGTTCCTCGCACAGTGAACATGGATCTTGCTATCTCCACATTTTCTACGCCTTGGTCACCGCGTACTCTGAATGACAGAGAGCATTGTGAGATTAATTTGAAAGAAATACTATTTGAAACTGGAAGGAGGGAGAAGGTCCTTACTTACCTTGATGGCCATCCATGTTTCTGCACACTCTCCATGAAAAACCTCAAACCAGTCTCTGCCTTATTATTCCCAGCCGCATTGAGGTACAAAACCTGATTGAGGATAGGAATTAAAAATGTTAGATTCCAAGCAAAACTAAAAATGTAAACCAGTAGTTCAATTTAAAAATTGTAAAGCCAACTGTACCTTCCGGGAAAAGCCATCGATGATTCCAAACACCACTATGTTGTACCTTAAAATTATCAGATTGGATATTATCTCTGGAACAGGCAACCATTGATAAGAAATGTGCAATTTGCTTATATCCACTGTAACATATTATTTGAACATCACCCCATCCAACCCATCATTAACCTAACTACAATGTTTTCTCCATCCATAGACCAATGTGTGGCGCAGCACCAAAGAATCAACATAAAGGGCCACAAATTGATTCCGCTTTTTCTTTCCCCAACACTATTTTTTAAATATAAATATTATTCCATTCATTCCTCTTGGTGAGTAATTCTCAACATGAAACTTAAAAGACAGGTCTTCCTCCAACATAAAAAAACTAATTCTACTGGCCTGCCCTGTAATTTATGGAGTTGGGCTGATGAATGAAACCAGGCAGGTTTCTGGTAAAAAGGTGTTGCACATTCTCGGTTTCTTAGCCATAAGACTGAAAGGGATTCTGCATGTAAGGACACCTCAAAAACATATTGTGTGGCAACAGCACTGAAATAAACTTTGCAATTACTTACCGGAGGTTGTGTGCGGTCACTGCAGTGATTTTCCATGCTGGAAATAAAAAGAAGCAAGAATGCACATTACAATGACAGTAACTTTTTATTTTACACAAACATGTATATTTCCTGTATTTATGGGTACCATTTAGTCCCAGAACTGCCATTTTGAGGACCCACAGGTGTTTCTAATGAATTGATTGCATTGTCTTTGAAGTCTATGAAGTAGACAGTATCATATTGCCCTTAAAACAAAATAGTTTATTCTGAGTCCATGGAGTAAAACTGAGGTTGTATATGATGAACAAGCAGTTACTCTTCAGGTGCTTTGAGGCTAGCAAGTGCAAAGGTAGAAACGAGCTAGCTCACTACTCATTAAATAAGGAGTGAAACTATCTAAATCAACATATTCAATTGGCATTTGATTTAACAAATAGTAAAGACCAGGTGAGTTTGCAAGTTTACCTAGCATGATGGCTAATTAGCGATTAGCTGTACTAGCGATTAGCATGCTAATAATATAATACACATTCATGAATATGAGTGCTATTCTTTGTCCATGTCAATCTGACAAACACATCAGTAATGGCAAACTAGCTTATATTTAGGATAGCCTATTTAACGTGATTTAATCTTCAGTGATGCTGAACTTGCCCAGCCAGCTACCCATTGAGTTGTGTGTGTCATCATCTTACCCAAACATTGGAGTCTCCACACTCAACTAAGGCAAGCGCATCTATGGCCGTTCTTCTACTCTTCTTCAGTTGCTTGTTTAACAGCGGATGCGGACTAACTTAGCGCACTACCGCCACCCTCCAGATAAATTGTGCATGATCATCACTAATCCATGGCCGTTGAATCGACAATGGTGTAATGATTCAGTTCGACTCCCAAGACAAGACGGTGCTCACCCGACTGGCCAATAGGAACGTGGCCCGCCCATGACATTATTTTCACAGCGAGAGCAAAATCCTGACACGAGAGCAAGACATTGCATCGAGAGCAAAGACTTAGGTCTTGAGAACGAGAAGAAAAACGTTTTGAGAGAAACACATTTTTTTTTTTTGAGAAAATGTTTTCACACTGATAGCAAAAAATATATATTTGAGAGTTTGAAAAAGTATTTTGAGAGAGATTTTTTTTATATTTTTTTATGTTGTATGAAAAAATACTTTCTCTCAAAACTTTTTTTAGTCTCATATATTATTATTTTTTGCTATTGGTATGAAAACTTTTTCTCTCAAATATTTGTTTTTCTCTCATAAAATGCTTTTTTGCTATCAGTATTTTTTGTTTTTCTCTCATAAAATGCTTTTTTGCTATCAGTAGTTTTTTTTTCTCTCAGATCATTTACTTTCTCTCATGTAATAAAGACACAAATCTAGCTCCATAGGCTAGCACCATTGATATATAAAAGGCTAGCACTCGCTGCTTCCTCTGGTTAGGTTTATTTCATACTGTCTATGGTTTATTTAGGCAAGGCGGTTGGGATTAAGTTTGGGGGAAGAGACATAGACAGTATATAAGGGAAGAGACGGTTTAGAGCAATGGTTATAAAACTTGGTTTTCAATAATATACCCCCTTTGAAATATTATAATTATTTTATACTATAAAATACCCCCTGAACAGTGCAAAATATTTTTTGTAAAAAAAAAAAAGGCCTATATAAAAAGGTACAACGCAGTGCATGTTTAGACTAAACAACAACTTGTAACTGAAAAAACACTTAAATGCTCCCCTAAACTTTAAATGTTCAGAATATATTACTAAATTAATTTATTACCCTACCATAATTATTTTAGGAATTATGCATTAAAATAATCTCATGTAATAATAGCAGTACTCCAAAGTACCCCTAGGGGTAGAAACACAGGTTTAGAGTAGTGCCCTATATTTGGAGAATGCGGCCAACTCAAATCATGGGCGCCATATTGGATACCAATGTCAGATGACTCTACAGTGCGTAAAAAGCCATCACGGAAATATTCCAGTCTATATTTACCTTCTATATCGTAAATGGGCCTCTAATTGTACACATTGTAGTGAGTGATCACGACGCCTAAGTCTCTGAGCAGTGTTTACCTTTCTAATGTCCGCTAGCATACAGGCTAACTATAGCTAGCTTTGTGTGTAACGTAACAAAAACCCACCTATCTCGTAGGAGCGAAGCTTTTCATTCAATAAAATTATGGTAAAAAAGGAGCACTAACGCCACATGTCTTATGTTGACAACGTGGATGCAGATATAGGAAACTCCGAAGGCAGTTGTAATATTTAGCTACCTAGCAGGCTAGGCTAACGCTGTTGCGCTAACGTTAGCAAACATCGGCATAGCTGCTTAAACTTGTGAAAAGCCAAACAACATCCCCGTCCAAGCTGTGTTTCACTTTTCCTCCAATATTATTATGAAGATAATAAAGACACCTGGACTCAGTCGAGACCAAAAGCTGTAGCTATGACTGTGGCAAGATCACAAGCATTTAGGTACATGGAGTGCTAGCGAAAAAGCTAACACTAGCATAAGGCTAACTTCAAACTTCATTCATTTCTAAAGCAGTGTTAGAACTTTTTTCAGCAATGTACACATTAACGATGGTATTACTATATTTGTCCTATATAATTTGTTATCATATTGAAGAGAGAAATTGACATTTACCTCACATAATAATGAACAGCTCCCATACTTTTTGCCCAAATCTTTTGCTGCGTCTTTCATTGCAACCAAACGCATAACAGTTGAGCATTTTTTCAGTGATTTATGCCATTTTTTAAAATCATTTATTAAATGTTTCCACTATTCCCTGTACTATATCAATGGGAATCAAATGAATGAAACACGTGACCACCTCGGAACCAATCACAGAACGGTATGCTCAGAACATTCGATTCCCTAGTTGGCCACACTCTCTAAATATAGGGCACTAGTTTAGAGTATCTTTGGTTATAGAGTAAATTTACTTTTCTAGTTTTAGATGGAACATGACATAATTCAGCCATCTAGCATAAGCAAGGGGGTTTAGGGTCTTTCAATCTTTCTCTTTCTACAATTGTGTTTGTACAACCTTTTAGCACAGTGTTTTTCATCATATAGAAAGTAGCATTGAGTCCTGAACCTGTTTTTGCAATAAGGTTGCTTATAATAGACCCCCAGAACCACAACAACAAAATGTCATATTTGAATGAGCGCATGATTGAAATTGTGTAAGATAGGATATTTATGATGATGCATAAAAAGGTAGGCTACATGTAGAAACCTTACCAGTATGATTCAGAGCATAATCGGAGCGCGTTCACGTGGGCTGCGGCGGAAACCGCTTCGTACCACCGCTTTCCCCTTGCCGCCTTTGGCCTTTTCCTCATTGAAATCAAATAACTGGAGGCGGCGAGCTACTGCGCGGCGGTGTGAAAGCTCCAATCTACTATCCATCACAAGCCTTTAATTGTATTTAATTATATTGTATACGAGCGTGTCTAAGTAGTCCAAGCCTATGCTTACATTATTTTACCGATTTATAAATTAAATCTGCGCTTAATTTAGGAGTAGCCTAAATGGATATTTTGCTGCAGTCCCGCGAGAAGGGGAGGGCACATCCGTTCTCACCGCCCTGTTTGACCATATATGGTCTGTCTGGCGGTTTGACGTGCGGCTACATCCACCCGGCGAAAAGTGAACACGAGACATCGGTGTGCTCCGGAGACCGGTAAAACATTATCTAGGTAAGAGATGTATTTACGGCATCTGACAACTACAACTTTAATGGTTAACATACAAATGTTCCTGTCAAAATTAAGAATAGGCGTGAAAAACAAATACTAACCGCCGAATTAGCCACTTTCAGAGCTTGCCGTAGCTAGTTGGGCCTTGCGTCAAGTTAGCTAGCGGCTCACAGGCCTGTCAGCTGTAACGTAAGTTAGCGAGCTATCGTTGTTAGCTTAGCTAGAGAGCTAATAACGCAGTCAGCGGCTAGTTTATCAAAAATGTATATGATCTTATGGCGTTCTGTTTTAATCAGTTAACACAACTGTTTTGGGTACTGTCGACTAGTTAGCTAATTCACTCTGAAGTGACAAATCTACCTTTTTTAATTTTAGCGGCATCAGCTAGCTACCGTTAGCTTCTAACAGCAATCAGGCTTTATAATGTGAAGAGCCCAACGTGCAAGCAGGTGGGATTGGAAGGAAGCAAAATGCGGTCGTGGTTAGCGTTGTTAACGCTCGTAGGTTGTAACGTTAACCATGTAACGTTAAGGCCTCTAATTCCGTTAATTCTTCCTTAAAGTCAGCTGTAGCTAAGTTATGGCAGTGGTTCCTAAAATGTTCATATCAAAGACTCATAAAAACTGACACAAATAAGACCACGAGCCCCATTTGATAATATTTTGTCCCAGGGTACCCCATCTGAAATGATTTTCAGTCATGTCATTAATTTTGTCATTGTGTACGCTAACTTCTGGATGCAATTATAATGATGTTCATGATTCTACCTTTTTGCTGGCGACCCCCTGGAACCCCGTCAAGAACTTGGACCCCACTTACCTGAGATATGGAAGCCCATTTCCGCCGATGTGATAGGGAAAAGGGGGCCATATGGCAGGCGGGGACCTATTTTTGTTGAATGCTAAATATGTGTCAAACCATTCTGAATGAAGTATTGTGGTGCTGCAGAGACTTCCCGGCCTACAAATCCTGTCCTACAGACTAAAAAAAATCTTTGTTGGTACAGATTCTTTCAAAAATCACAAAATAATCCTTGCTATTTTTTTGATTTTAATATTTTTCAATAAAAATGAGTGATACCAAAATGATCATTCCCTCCAATATCGTGAATCCTATTGCAATTGCAAGATCAATCAAAAGAAAAGCAATTAGATCATTTCCTCATATGGTGCAGCCCTAGGGCGACTCCACTAGCTCCAAAATGAATTCTGCTTGTATAGAGAGGCGAAGTTGGTCTGGTGATAACCAGACTAACTTCACCTACGCAATTGGATAGTCCTTCAACCAATCAGACCAACGATCTGGGTGACGTAGCAGCCATGGAGTGTTGTGCTTCCTTCTTGAATGTAAACAAAAAGTTGCTTGGTTCTCATCATGTTAAACCCACCGGTAGCGCGCCAGGTGGATAAGCCAGTTTGTGATTTGGTTCCCACAAATTTGTAATGGAAGCAGGATAGATAAACGTACAGGTTTCCAGCCTGAGCTGCAGGGCAAAATCAAATCGCTGGCAGATCGGGCAGGGTTTACCCAGTCTAGGGCAAAGTCCCTCCCTTTCTGGTGGACCCCATGGGACCTTATTTTGTTAAAAAAAAAAAAGAAATTAAAATTTTAAAATAATTTTGCAAGGAAGATTCAGTTTGTTGTAGTACTACTAAGTTTTGTGTGGAACTGCTTAGTGAACTACATGTCTCGCATAATGTACTTTTACATTGCCTGCTCTCTAGCTAGCTATCCTTCACAACACATAACGTTATAATTTATACTGTTTATTGTTTATTGATCCCCAGTGGGGAAATTACAATTTACTCTGTTTTGTCAGAAATCCCTACTACACACAGGCCTGAAATACACACATCTTACCTGATGTGTTTGATTAATGTCTTTTTATCAGCCGAGAAGCAAAAGAACAAGCAAGTACGGTACACACTTCCGGTCTTCTAAAGGGCCATAGCCTCATTTGAAAGTGTAGTATTAGTGAACGTTGTGTGGATAGATAAAAAGTTATATTTGTATAATTTATTAAGATTTTCTTTTGCTAACGTTATTTACACAGGTAAAAGACATATTTGCATCGCAGAGATTAGTTTTGTTAGTGAGTTCATGAACATTAGTTGACGTTAGCTTAGAGAGTTTGGTCCTGAGACAGAAACTGGGGTCAAACTAAGTTAATTTTCTCCTGATGTGTCCTTCTGAAAAATGCTATTTTAGTGTCAGAATGTTCTGGAGATATCTGGCTTGAAAAAAAATGGCTCCAATATTTACTTTGGTGACTATGGGGTGACAGAATTGCACATAATCTGTTTACGTTCACTTCTCCTATTGGAATCAATACACTCAGGACCTGCTGCTAGTCTGCTAGAGGCGTGGCAGTTGCAGAGCCCACGTGACACAGATACAGGATGCTACTCTGAGTTGGGGTGTCTCGGTTCTAAACTGTCTCTGGTTGTGCCATGAAAGGTCAGCACCAGTGAGGTCAAAGTTGAAATTTGAGTGCAGCACTCTGCAGCAATTCCAAACGGTGTGCGACACCAAGGGTAGTGCTTCGCCTAGTTGGGCGGCACCGTTCTACCAATAGGAAAACAATGGAACTGCCAGTGCAGGGCAGTTTTACTGCAGATCACGTGTAGGTGGCATTACGCAACTTTGGGCAAGTAGTCTTTCTCATTACGTATTTTCAGTCTTATTTATACTTCAACAGTTTTGCGACAAACCGATTTTCTTGACTTGCAAATTTACCTTTTTTAATTTGACAATTGTATATGTTATTCATAGCTCAATTCAAACTGTATCAAATCATTGTCTCCTACCATTCGTTACAGTACATTTTCTTTTCCGAAATAAAGTCCCATGGTGGTCTTCCGGAAGGGGAGGGTCTTAGCCTCTCTACAGAAGTCTATGGGGAAATGACTCTACTTTTCATTTGATTTATTACCTTTTAGTAAACATTTTTATAAAGTTTATGGTCTTAATCACTAGTTTCAGGTCTTCATCAATACAGTTTAATGTTAATT